>NW_023601212.1:46133550-46653518 GCF_014898055.3 Talpa occidentalis | reverse complement strand
GAAAGAAACAGAGACCAGAAACTCTAGGGGTGGGTGGGAGTGTGTGGGTGTGTGTGTGGGTGTGTGTGCGCGCGCGCGCTTGAGAATATACAAATGTGCTTGGAGCCTAGTCTTCGAAATCTCATTTCTGCATTCATTTAAACACCCAGGCACAGGATGCCCCCAGGTGGAGCCTCTACCTGTCTGAAGTCCTTCCAGCAGGCAGTGTGGGACTACTTTGCCCTAGTCATTTCCCACCTTTAGATAGATACTGCAGGCAGAAGCTTTGGGAAAGGTTGATGTGGCATATTTTGCCCCAGGTCTGCTTCTTCTGTGTGGCACCTGTGCATGAATAGCAAGGGTTTTTTCTGCAGGAGTGGGGTAAGAATTGTGCTGCACTAGGCAGACATTGAAACAGCATGAGAGAGGACTAGCTGGGCTCAGCGTCATGGGGACTGCAGCAGATAAAGGTGAAGAGTTAAAAAATGAGATGGAACCATCCATGAGAGAAAAGAGCCTTAGGCCGAAAGAATGGCAGGCGCAAACACTGGGAGGGAGGCAGGCTTGAAGCACCACCAGAAGGTTGTGTGGTTGGAGCTGAGCTAAATAGAGTGGATTTCAGGTTTTCAAAAGCTCCTTCATAGAGAATGGCTAATGCGGTGGGATGGACCAACAAAGTGCTTTCAGGACAGAGAAATTAATTCTTGGAAAGATTTTGGAGGGTATATTAAGTGGGAAAACAACCCCTGCCTTAGATGAGCCGCAGGGTCACAGGGCACATTTGCCCACTTGTGCACTCCCGAGGGTTCAGGGTGTCTAAGGAGGCCACATGCAGACTCAGATATTAAGCTTTGTGTGTGTCTGGAAGAAGACTTGCTGTTTTCCAAGTTACTTGGAAGTATTTGTCCTCTAAATTCAGGCAGGTTGAGTGACTGGGATTGCGACGCAAGTTCTCATTCAGAACAATGGGCGAAGGAGGCCCTAACGGGTAGGAGGCAGGCTAGGAGGTAGTTTGGGGGGAACATGGAGTCTCTGTCACATGGAACAAGGGGCAGATTTGAAATTCGGATCATCCATCTGGCAGAGATGGGCTGGATGAACAACTTGGGACTGAGAACACCAACCATACCCTAAGGGGAGCAAACCTGTGAAAGATTTTGCCATGAAAAGAGGGTGTTAACATCTGCCTGAAAAAAAACAAGATATTTCCCAAAAGATTCCTTGGGAGTCTCTCTGGTCAAGAGGGTGTATGTGTGTGTGTGTGTGTGTGTGTCAAGAGGGGGAGGGTGTGTGTGTGTGTGTGTGTGTGTGCGCCCCAGCACTGATCCAATCATGTGGCGATATTACTGGGCAGCCCTTAATAGAGAGTGCCTAGGAATATTTGTTGAATGATTTTTTTTTTTTTTTCTGACTCCCAGGCTAGAACTGTTTGGAAATTTCTTCCCTTTTTTTCCTCTGGAGAACAACTATCCATCCCTAAACCCATCACAAATGTCCCCTCCTATAGAAAGCCCTTTCTCCCTCAGGACTTCTTTAGCTTCTGTCCCTCTGGCTTTGCCATAATGTCACGGGGCTGGGGGCGTCTGTAACAGATCCTGTTTGCCCTAGACTGGGACCTCAGGTCTCTTGAGAGCCCCAAATTCACCCAGCACAGACAGAGCACAGGAGATGACAGTGAGGCTGTGCTTAATTAAATTGTCTTTGAGACGGAGGTCTGTGTTGCCCATGCATCCACGTGCGACTGTCCTGCCTGTACAGGCCCTCCCCTCCCACACAGCCTGGAGGCTTTCAAGCCAGACTGGCTGAGCGGGGTGGGGGGGGGGCACGGTGAAGAGAGGATGAGGAGGAAGCAGGAGAGAGCCCGGAGGACTGGAAGTGTTTGAAATCATAAAGTTCCTGTTCAGAACAAAGCCCAAAAAGTGGACAGAGCGGGCTTTTACCACCTCATCTGGGCACCTGGGGTCTGAGCCCTGTCCGCGTCTTGCTTCACAGTTTGTGCCAGGAGCTGACCTCTCGAAGGCCCTGGAGCAGGGGAAGCATGACGCAGGATCGGCCCTGATGAGGTAGGGGAGCACCTCATGAGTGAGAGATGTCTACAGCAGTCAGTCCTCAGCCTCCCACAGAGGGACAGAGACACAGAATAGGGACCCAGAGACAAGGAAAGAGCAGGGAGGGAAGGAAAGCGAGAAGGTAAGAGATCAAGAAGGTAGGTCACACCACAATGGGGACAGAGAGAGACTCGGAGGGGGTGTGAATAGTAGAGGGGATTCAAAAGGAGTGGTCCTGCTCTCTGACTCTCCCCAGTCTGTCCTTGCAGGATTTACATAAAATGAGGAGGTGCCTGGCCATGTGCCCCAAACCCTCTGACTCAGGCGAGGGGTCTGAAACCTCACCTTGCCCCCCATCAGAGATGCAAAAAAACTTAACACCCAACTAGAAATCCTTAGGACCTCTCTCGGCTGGGACCTCAGAGACCTTCCTGTCCCCCATCCCTACCCCCTGTGCTGTCCATTTTGCAGATGGGGACACTGAGGGGTGGGGCAGTGTGGGGACAGCCCAGAGTTGCCCCAAACATTGAATCGTCAAGGACCAAAGTCGTCTTCGCTGACACATGTTGCTTTTCTCTTTGCTTTTAATTTGTTTAAAGAGAGAAATCAAGTTGACAGTGTCCAGTAAGACCTCCTACCCCCTGCTCCCGCCCACCCACTGTGGCTCTTTTGAGACACAGGTCACAGGCGGAGGGTCCCCCATGCATCATCAGCCACACAGCCAGGGGGACTTGGCCCCCCACCCCTGACCCAACCTCCTACAGACCCCAAACCCAGCCGCACAGTCCAGGAGGTTCGTCCTCCACACACCTCTTAGCATGTGATTGCAAATGTGAAATCAAAATGCTATTTATTTTAATTCCATCCTGTCAGTCTGGCATCTGCACAGATGCCTCCATTTCTCTGTAAATATGTGACTTGGAAAAAATGTTTAAAACCAACGAGAAGTGGTCATGAATGCATGGTGTTGAGATGTTTTGCACTATTCTGACTTTTTGGTCTCTAAAAATATTTTATTAACAGCAGACATTAAAAAAACAACAACCACAGCTCCGCTGCCTAGTGGCCTTCTTGCATTCCCATATTGGAAAAGAGTTCACCCACACTCTGGTGCAACGTAGCAGCAGCTAGCATCATCCCATTTTACGAAGAAGGAAAACCGAGGGAAGTGAGATCTTGTAGGAGTGCAAGCAAATTTGAATCCAGGACAATGAGCTGCTCTTCACTCAAACAAGTTAAGACACAATTTCCTGGGTCACACATGCTAAATTCACACACATACCCCAATTTGCCTGTTTTAGATGTAGCAGGTGATCATCTCATTTCATAAACTTGAGTGTACAAATAAGCAAACTTTTCCCTCTACAACCAATTTCAATTTGTTTTGAGCCCTTATCCCACAAGAGAGGAGAAACAGACTCTCAGCTCAGTGTTTCTTGGGAAATTCAAGGACTCCTAAGATTTAGAGTTCTTTTACATTTGGCCAGAGCAGGGGAAAGGGATCCACCACGGGGAGTGGTAGGTTTGAGTGCAGCTAAAAATGGAAGGAAAAATAGCTAAGCCCCAGGTGTTCCCCATGAAAGAGCTCTTCCATGCCTGCAATCTGGCAGAGCCTCGATGTCCTGGTGTGAACAGAGATGCACCACAACTGATTGCTTCATGTGGGAAGAAACAGGCACCCCTGGGGGCCCTGAGCTTCCCTGCAGGTTCTCCTGCCACCCTGTAGCTGCCCCCACCCCCCCACCCACCCCCTTCACCCCCTTCCCAGACCAGGAAGCTTCCATGGGGAGGTGCACAGGTGAGGCCCCTGACTGCAAGGGACGACTGGCTCCCTGGTGAGGGGAGCTGGCTTGCTTGCTGCTTCCTACAAGGTGCTGTGTGTCCCTCAGAATGTGGGGTCTACCATGTACCCAGTGGGGCTGGGGCTGGGGCTCACTGTGCTGTGAGAAATAAACTGTCTTGCTCAGATCCACGGAGTCTCAAAGTTGCCTCTGAACCCCAGCGCTAAGGGACAGGCTGGCTCCTGCCATCCTGTGTGGAGCGGGGTTCTTCTCTGAGGAAAGATGTGAATGAATCTTACTAGTGTGATGCTGAGTGAAAAAAAGTCCCAGAAATCTCCTGAAGAGCAGGCATGCTGGAGACCAGCTCCAGCTAGAAGTCGTGTCAGGGATCTCAGAAAGGAGAGGACAGCGTCGGTGAAATTTTTCGGAGGGCTGAGGGGAAGTGGAGTGAGGTAGGCGAGGTAGTGAGGAGACACTGACACTCTCTCTGGTGCAAGTGTCTCCTACTGAGGGTCTCAGCAGGTCTTTATACCTTAAGGCAAGCGGTGAGATTACATCAGCATAAGCATCAAAGCAGAACAGAGACAATCATTACATATTTTCTCATGAACATATAAAGACCCTCTTGATCTCATACTGCAAAAGGACACTACTTTGATCTGATTAAGAGAAACAACAGGGACAATTATTCTCCTTGGTACAACTCATTTTCTAGCAATAATCAATTGTCTAAGATTGTACAATGTTCAGTAACCATCAATCATCCTGTCAAGCCTTCCTAATTTTCAGTCAGTCTGCCTGTTCTGTTCCCCACTCAGTCTCTGGTGAATCTCTCACCCCTGCACCTCTGGCCTGTACTCCAATTCTTGTATGCATAAATAAATAAATCTTAAACTAGAAAGCAAGTGTTATGGAGGTCATAGAATTAAGCCTTCACGCACTGCCAATGGGAATGTAAAATGGTGCAGCTACTGTGGAAAACAATGTGGAGGTTCCCAAAAAACTAAAAATGAAATTACTCTGTGATCCAGAAATTTCACTCTGAGAGAACTGAAAGCAGCGTCCGTAGGAGACATTTGACACCGTGCTATTGACGGCATCACAACAGCTGAACTATGGAAACACGGCTGGTATCCACTGACAGATGCCCGGAGAAAGAAAGTGTGGTCTATGTAAATATATGCTGGAGTATTATTCAGTGTTAAAAAGAAAGAAATTCTGCAATGCACTAGAACACAGAAGAACCTGGAGCACATGCGCCCAGTGAGATTAGTCACACAAAAAGAAAAACACTGCAGTTTTGAGATCCATAGAGGAGTCAACTTCAGAGACAAAGTAGAATGGTGGGTGCAGAGGCTGGAGGGGGAAGAAAGGGGAGTTATTGACTAATTGGAGTTTCAGTTCTTCCAAATGAAGGGTTATGGGAAGTGGGCGTTGCCAATGGCTGCACACTCATGTGAATGTCTTTAAACTACTAAACTGTGCACTTTAAAGATCAGATCAGCAGCTGTCAGGGGCTGGAGGAGCGGGTGAGGAGTGATATCCGTTGAGTAGTCACATCCTGATAAAGAAGAGTTATGACTGTTAATGAGGGTGGGCTCTCCTTCGGGGTGATGGAATGTTCTTGAACTAAATAGAGGTGGTGGCTGCACAGTATCATGAATATATGAAGTGGCTGGTTAGTTAATTTGATGTTATGTGCATTTCAACAAATAATAATTCATTTGTTAGCTCAAATAACCATGACTATGAAGCAATTTAAAGAGAAGTTTATTAAAGGGATTATTCAGAGAACACTTAGGATCTAGACCCAGGGAGGCAGCTTCAGATCTCTGGGTGCTGATACCACTCTCCAGAAGTTTTGGTTCCAGTTACACAGAGTGTGCAGGTGGAATGCGCAGGAAGGACATGCATGATTCTCTTACAACAGAGATAAGAGGCAGCTGGTTGCGGCCTTGGTTAATGACAAAGGAGGAATGTTATATAGAATATCAAAAATGCTCTCTTAACTCTGCAGTCAGTCATTTGTTGGGGGCGGGGGGGGGGGCTAGCAGAAGAACTGCAGCATCCTAGAAAATGCTTCTGCAGGCATGAAGACCAGGCAGGGCAGCTTGACTAGGGCTCCTTCTTCCAGCAACTCATAACATGACCAGGGAATGATCTTGCCCTTGGGGTGCAATTTGGCTGCACAGCTTCTTCACAGTAAACTGTTTTTTTTGTTTGTTTGTTTTATTTTTTTTCCTTTTTGCTGACTCTAGGCCTCTGCAATTGCCAGCTCAGCAGTTTTTCAGAACAGAGACATCTCTGATAGACAGAATTTTTCTTCAGTCCACACATTTGGTAATTTAATTTAAAAAAAGAAAGAAATTGCAGGCACTATGGAAAACTATACAGGATTTATTAAAAAAACTAAACATAGAATCACCCTGTGATACACCAAATGCATTTTGATCTATACACCCAAAATAATGGAGAACAAATATCAGAGAGATAGTTGCACACCCATGTCCATTCAAGCATTATCCAGAGTAGCCAAATGTGGAAGCAGTCCAAGCGCCCACTGACAGATGAGTAGACACAATGTGATGTATGTTATGGTGGAGTATTACTTTACCTTAGAATGGAAAGAGATTCTGACACAAACTTGGATGAACCATGAGGATATTCAATTGAGTGAAATAAGCCAGACACAAAAGGATAAATACTGCTATTCCATTTAAATGAGCTCCCTAGAGTGCAAACTGGTCCAACCACTATGGAGAGCTGTGTGGAGATTTCTGGACCTACTAAACATAGAGCTTCCATATGATCCAGCAATTCCACTCCTAGGTATTTACCCAGAGGACACAGAAACATCAATTCCAAAGAGCACCTGCACTCCTATGTTTATAGCAGCACTGTTTACAATAGCTAAGCTTTGGAAACAACCCAAATGCCCAAAAATAGATGCCTGGATCAAGAAGATGTGGTACATATACACCATGGAATATTACTCAGCATTCAAAAAAGAGAAACACATGCAATTTGTAGCAACATGGATGGCGCTGGAAGGGATCATGCTCAGCGAAATAAGCCAGAAAGAAAAAGAAAAATACCGGATGGTCTCACTCATAGCAGGAATCTAGAAAACTTAACTAAGGGACCAGGAAAATGAATAACTATAAGAAAGCGAAAATCAAAATCAACAAAAAACTATGAACCAGAGACACTCTTTGGGGGTGGGGGGGTGGGAGGGGAGGGATTGGGGTCAGAATGGGGGGGGTTGCAATTGTATGGGGAATATAAAAATAAAACTTATTATTAAAATAAAATATTGTCGGCAAAAAAAAAAATATATATGAGCTCCCTAGAGGAGTCAAATCCTCAGAGACAGCAGCTGAAACCACAGGGATGGTGGCCACAGTTAGAGAGCCTCCAAGAGGGCCCTGTGATATCTGTCGAGTGTTTGTACCCTAATAAAGAAGAGCTATGATTGGTTTATACCAACCAAAGAGACCTGCCTCCCTTGCCAGCGATTAGCTTAGGAGTGGATTGTGACCCATCTCCCACCAATGGTGTATTAGGGGACTTCCAGAAATTTTTAATCCCCTAATTGAAAAAAAAAATGGTAGGTGGGGTGGGGGAGGAGTTAAATGTTTAATGGGGACAGAGTTCCCCTTTTTCTGGGAAGAGAAAGTTCTGGAGATAACTGGCGGTGATGGTGGCATAACAGCGTGAGTCAACTAAATGCCACAGGATGGTACACTTTCCTAGGGCAATTTTGTTATCTGAATCTCACAGCAACAGGAAGATAAACAGGTGACTAGCCATACTTGGCCTGCAAAGTAGTTTGTGAACTTCTTTTTTTTTTTAAGATTTATTTATTTATGCATACAAGAACTGGGGTTCAGGCCAGAGGTGTGGGGCTGAGAGGATTCACCAGAGACAGAGTGGGGAACAGAACAGGCAGATTTACTGAAGTACACTGCTAAGGGGAGCAGCGGGCGAGCCAGGAGAGGTCTGCTGCATCATGTGGGCTGCTCCCTGGCTGGGGATCGAACTTGTGCTGCAGAGGCTGTGGACAGCTTCATAGGTTGCATCTTAACCCCTTGCGCCACCAGAGAGGCCCAGTTTGTGGACTTCTAATCTATTATTTTTCAATTTCCTCTTGCTTCTCCTCACTTCTCCTACATTAAACTCTGGCAGCGTCTTTGTGCTTACCCCCACACCCCATGCTCATCTGGACCCACAGTCCCAGTCTCACCCCATCCTCCTTATCTCAATTCCACTCCCTTTTCTCTACCCTAATTCTACCCCGTTTACCCACATTTCCTCCCACACCATGTGCCAGCATGGAGTACCCTCAGGAACATCAGCAAGATGCTCGCTGGGGTTCCTGGAGGGTGTGACACAATTATGTGATTCATGATCCATGTAAGGTTACATGTCATCACATAATTTATTATATTGCATTATTATTACTCTGCTCCTAATCCTGCAATTACATGCAATGGTCTCCATGATTATGCACCCTACAATTACACAATCTTTCTTACCAGCACCACAACATGGAGCAATGAGGGAGAAGTGAGGGTTGGCATCAGCATCCGCCCCAACCCAGCCCCTTTCCAGGCAGCTGCTTAAAGGCTGCAGTCACACTCACAGACTTCTCTACAGCTGGGCACATGCTGCACTCGGGTCACTGGCCAGCCTGGAGTTCAGAAGGCAGGGGACCTGACCACTGCCCCCCCTTTGTTTGCTTCCCCGTCACTGTGCCCGCAGCCAGGTATAGAAACGCCTGATATTTGTAATCCACAATTCTTATCCAATGACAGGCTTTGTGGACCCTGAAAAGCAGTCCTGATGGAGCAAAGGCTACACCCTATTCCTAGGTCACAGATACAGGGTAAGTACCTGGAGCTGGCGGTTTTAAGGACCTCCTCACTGCCCATCTTTCACAGTTAGGGAAAACCTCAGATTCTCTGGTGAGCCAGTTCTGTATGGTCATTCTTGCTGGATCACCTGGGTTTTGACCTAATCAGGAGTTGAAAACTATGGCCCCGGGGCCAAATCCAACCTGCCTGATTTTGTAAATAAGGTTTTATTGACACACAGCCATGCTCATTCATTCAGCTCTGTCTGTGGTAACTTTCATGCTGTGAAAGCAGAGTTGGTTGTGAATTCCCGGCACGAAATCTTTCTGTTAAAAGACTTATAGTGACTTGATATGTCATGACATATAAATTGATCCCTGATAGATATGTCATGACATATAAATTCTGATACATCCAAAGAGCCTGACACAATGCAGTCATGCTAAAAGGTGAATGTGAGAGGCTGCCTGTTCACTCCAACCCCAAAGATACGCACAATCTGTTGCCCAGAACCTGTGACTGATATTTTAAATAAAAAAGGAACAAAGCACATGGCATTAAGGATTTTGAGATGATGCGGGATTATCCTGGATTATTTGAATGGGTCCCAAGTGTAATCAATCACAAGGGTCCTTACAAGAGCAACCCAAGAAAGGCAGATGAAGCAAGAGATGTGATGAAGGAAGCAAGAAGTCCCTCTTGCAAGAAGTTTGAAGGATACAAGAGGGACTATGAGCCACGGGGTGCCAACAACTTCTCAGAAGCTGAGAAAGGCAATGACACAGATTCTGCCCTAGAGCCTCCAGAAGGACCCATGCCTTTTGACACCTTGCCATAGTCTGATGACAATCACATTTGGGCCTCCAAAACCCCATGAGAATAAATCTGTGTTGTTTTAAGTTGTGTTTGTGGAAATTTGTTACAAAAGTCATAGGAAATAACCAACTGAAGGATCTTCCCCAAGAATATGAACCACTTTTCAATTAAAACTAATGATGAGAAAAATACATATATAGAGGGAACATTCCAAGAAGGAAGGAGGAGGCTCTCCTGGCTGACATCAGCACAGTGAACTCTGGAGTCCACATCATTTTTAGTTGTGGAGCCATCCTGTATATTGTTAGCTATTTAGTTGCAACTTTGGGCTCCACCCACCAGAGACTACCCACATTTACTGACATGCTCCAGACATTGCCAAATGTCTTCTATGGATGAAATCACCTCCTTGGGAGATCTGCTGGGTTAAAATTAGACTTGAAAATACCACATGCAACAGTAACACAAGAGTTGACTCCAATGTTCTATACAGGTTAAAAAACTCACATTATTCAGATTGTCTAACATGATGTAGGAGAAAAGCAAATACAGTAGCCTCTACTGAGCTTGTGGTGCACAGCCCTGCAATCCTACTTGTGCCAATTTACCCAAGTGAAACAAAAACTCCAGGAAGAGATATACTGTGTACTGCTCTTTGATGCCCACTTTGGCATTACCACCAAATGTTACACCTAACAATCCTAAAAGGACTGGTAGACATCTGTGCTGATTAAAACATCCACAATACTTTATTCAATCAAAAAGGAAATTTGCTGAAAAAACAGGTACAATTTCATCCCGTGTTTATGAAATAAATTGTTGTTTGGAGCAGAGAGGGAAGAGGAGTTGCAACACAGCTGATAGAACATGATCCTCTTTTTAAAAACATGCAGCCACTTGCACCAGGCAAGTGGGTAAGGCTAGAAGGTATTCCACCAAAATAGTGGGTGTTGCTGTTGAGGAAGTGTGATTTAATTTTGCCTTTTCCACTTGCTTAGCTGTCTGTCCCCATTTTTCTACAAGGATCATACATCTGTGTTATTTTATAAAAACCTCCAGATGTGCCTAAATGCCCTAAGAGCTCAATGATCTTGACAAACCTTAACTATTTGACACAGAAACCCAGATGCAGTTGGATGTGAATAAATGCCTCACCTTCCTTGGCCCTCGGGTGGGACCTTATGGGGTATACTCTACTCAAGTTGCCTTGAAGTCCTCCATCGCCCACAGAGTCAACTGCTTATTGATGCCCCCTGGAGGGCTCTTTCCTTCCTTGACTGATATCCCCACCACCACCTCCTGGGGTCACTTCCTGAATAATTCTCATTCCCTCAAACCTTCACCTTGAGGATTGTTTTCTGGGGATTTCAAACCTCCCTCCGTATCCTGTTATGAGACAGCAGAGGTGAGGAGTGTAGGTAACATGTTGGCAATGAGTAAAATTGGACCAAGAAGAGAACACTGACTTACATGAAAACCAACCAGAAGCATTTAATTAAAAAAAAAAAAGGCAAGTTATCCAGCACCTGACCTGGAAAGCAATTACTCCTAAGAGTGAAGCACTGCTGGCTGGCTCTGACATTTGCTCCCAGCTGAAGCCAGCCTGCGCTGAGGCAGAGCTGCACAAGGCCCCCAAATACATGATCCCACCAAAGGCTTGGATAGAGGAACCCCATCAAGCAGGCAGAGACCACACCTGAGATGCAGGGCAGGGAGGTCAAGCAAACAGGACCAGGAGTAGGCACAGGAGACCCAGCCCCCAGCTTCATCCCTTGCCCCCTCCAGGGGGGCTGGGTCAAGGGGGACCTGTATGTAGCCAAGTGGTCACTGGGACTCATGGCTGCCCCTGGTAAGGGAAGAGCCACCCTCCCTCCTGGGCAGTGGGGCTGGAGAGGGGGGAGGGCATTGTCTGCACATAGCTTGGGTAATAGGGAGGTGAGAAGAACAAATTCAACCATTCTCTAGCCCTATTAAAAGTCCACGAGGTCTGGTACACAGTAAGTGTTCAATGCCTGCTGCATGATGAAAGGACTCATGTTATTCATCTCTGTATCCCAGCTCACATGTCAGTGATCAAGATTGCTGACTGAATAATTGTCATACTGTTTTGTATCACTATTATCATGCACATAGTAGGTGTTCTTCAGATGTGAGGAAGAAATTGACTTAAAAATGAAAAGCACCTGTTTATCTCTATCCCCAGCATCTAGCTCAACTCCCAGCACACAGTAGGCACTTAATAAATGTGCTAAATGAAGAATTTATCTTTGTGTCACAAGTACCAGGCACATAATAGGTGCACAAAATGTGTTAGAGTAAGTGAAAATGTTTTGTTTATCCTGGATAAATTCCTGGATATTTTGTTTTGTTTATCCTGGATAAATTCCTCCAATACTCCTGGAGCCTAGACTGCTGCCCAACATACAGTAGGTACTCAATAAATACTTGAATGAATTAAAACAATATGTATTAACTAATGACTGATTCTTGGTGGGAGAATCAATAAATGCTTGATGACTGAACCAATCACTAATTGAGAAAATAATTAGGCCTCATTTACATCCATAACACAGGAACGTGGTACAGAGCAAATGCTTAGTGTTGGGCACATGTGAAGATGATAGTTAGGTCCCATGCAATCTCCCAGTGCCAAGCCCTGGCATACAACAGGTACTCCATTAATGCCTGTGTGCATATCACTGCTGAATAAGAGAAGGTTGGACACTGCCCTGTGTGGCAAGCCCCATGCAGCCTCCCAGAGGTATGCAAGGGGGCTCTACTGTCCCTGGCAAGCATGTGGAGACTGGGCTAATGATGGTTGCTTTGGTGTTTTGGCCACTGCCACTCAGAGCTCATCACGGGCAGCACTGTCCAGTGGGGACTGCAGTACATCCGAGTTCTTGGCCTCCCGGCTCAGTGCCTGCTGCTCGCGCATCTTCTGGGATTTGGCACGGTCCCAGTCGGTCTTTACATGTTCATTGTTCCACACAACTGAGGTCTCTGTGTCGCTTACATACCCGTCATCACCTGTGTAGTGTGTAGGGTAAACAAGCAGGGGCTCCACAGAGAAGGCAAGCAGGTTACGGGGAGAGAAGTGGGTCTTGTACTCGGACCTGTGGGGAGAGGGGAGAAGGCAGCAGCTGGTTAAGAGAAGGGACAAATAGAGGGAGATGGGGATTAGGAAAAAAATACCTCCCTGGATTTGCAATTCTCATGTCCCCTGCCACCCCCTACCTTGGGAAGTTACAGAGTGAGACCCCAGCCTGCCTCCCCTCTGCAACCCCCTCTCACACTGGGTGCTTGTCAAACATGACTGGCAGGAACTCGTCCACAGGCAGCATCTTGGAGAGTGGCCGGGCAGACAGCAGCTTGCGGGCACCTTGCAGAGAGATCACGTACGCCAGTGTCCAGTATGAGTAATCAGCCTCCACCAGATTCCTCACGCGGGGTACAGCCTTCTCGGGGTGTTCCACCTGCATCCGCTTCCGGCCTACATAGCTGGGGTACAAGATTGGGTCCCATGAGCCAGAGAACACTAACCCAGCAAGTCAGGGATTCTGTGAGCCTAATCAGGCCCCCAGGATGGGATCGGGCTTGGCATGTTTGGGAAGCAACGAGAAAGCCAAAATGGCTGGACCAGGCAGGGTCTGAGGTTTGTAGGGAGGATAGTGGATTATTGTCCAAGGGCACTAGGGTGTCATGGGGGAAACTGCAACAGGGGAGACTGGGATTTCTTGGACATTCTCTGAAGACAGGAGGAAAGAAAGCAGGGCGGAGAAGGAAACTATTCTGATTCAGAAGGCCATGGGTCTGTTGGGCAAGATATATGGATACGGTGAGCAGCAGGAATGAAGGAGAGCAGGTATTGTTCATATTAATATCCAGAGTATAGGGCCCAAAGGCCAGATCAAGATACTGCATAGGAAGGGGAGAAGGAGAAAGGATGTAAAGATGGAGGGCTGGGGAGAGAGGTGGAGGGAAGAAGAAACAACCAACCTATATGAGATTCCAAAGGGCTATGCCAGAAATATGCTGGCCTCACCTCCACCTAGTGATGGTCGAAGACCCACCCTCCTGAGCTATCACACGACACTCGGCTGTGTCCCTGCCTGTGGTCAGATTCACAAGCCCTGACCATATCCCAAGCTCCTCAGCCACAGCCACAGGCTTCCAAGTCAAATCTTAGCCACATCTCACCTGTACAGGCCCCAGTCAAGTTAGCCAAGTCTCTAGACTTCCAGGTCACCCTCCAAGGCCCAATCCCATCAGAAGCTGGCTGACATGGATAGGGCCCTAGCCCATGCCCCCAAGTCCTGTCTGTTTTTAGGTCCAGGGACCATAGGGCCCTCACACAGGCAACAAGTCCTCCTGCATCCTCCCAAGAGTTGACCCAACCAATTAACCTGTAAATGCCCTATGAGCTAAAGCCTCGAGCCCCATCCACAAACCCACACTCACATGAGGTCCCAGTCCAGAGACTCCCTCTCCACATCCCGCATGAGGTTCATCAGGCGCCTCTTGAAGAAGATCTCAAAGCGCAGGTCATCCTCAAAAACTAGTGATTTCTGCAGCTCCCGGTCCACAACCTGAGAAAGGAAACCTCAGCTGGGTCACCAGGAGACCAAGGTGCAGCCTAACTTTGAAGACAGTTCTACTTAAAGGCTCTGAGACACTGGGAGTAGCAAGTGCTTCCCTTCCCTCACCAGATCCAGAAGCACCTACTGGTCACCACCACCTCCTCCTTGTACACTTGGCAACAGACACCTGGTATCTGCCTGACTGCTCCTTCCACCCTGGGGCCTCATGTGGCTGGCAGCCTCCCTCTCACCCTTCAGCTCAGCTTAAATGTCACCCACCCTTCCCAACTATGCTTCAAAGTCACCAGTTGAGGATAATTAATAGTCCTGGTCCCCTCCTATAGATGCATCTCACTTATTTTTTTTTTTTAAAGGTTTATTTATTTAGTTTATACAAGAACCGGGGTACAGGCCAGATGCACGGGAGGGTGAGAGGATTCACCAGAGACAGAGCAGGGAACAGAACAGGCAGATTGATGAAATACACTGCTAAGGGGAGCAGCGGGTGCAACAGGAGAGGTCTGCCGCGCCATGTGGGACCCTCGCTGGCAGGCCGGGATCAAACCAGCACTGCAGGCTGGGGACAGCTTCACAGCGCTAAGCTCAACAGCCTGCGCCACCAGGGGAGGCCTCTCATTTATTTCTTTGTGATTTATTGTCAGGTTCCCATCTCCTGGGGCTGAGTTCATTGTGGGGGGCCAGCACGGTCTTGGCAGCTGTCAAGTCACTAGCAATAGCACAGACGGGTGCACAGTAGGTACTTGGCAAATTTTCCCTAAACAAATAAACTTTAGAATCTTCATGACCTCAGTCCACTGAGGTCACAACTGTCATTTGGGAAAACTGAAGCTCAGACTAGGAAGAGCTTTCCTTGCTCAAGAGTTCACCCTTCAAAGAAGCTGGGCTGGACTTGAAGTTGGGTTTTCTCTGCGTCCAGGGCTGCCTGGATACCAGAGCCTCTGGCCCAGGCCATCCATGCTGACTCTTAGAAAAGGAGGGCAAACTAGTGAGCATCCATTGCCTCCAACTTGATGCCACTGCCCAGGTACCTTCACTCCCTACATCCAGACGTCCTCTCTGCCTCACACCTGATGACCCCAGGTTAAATCCGGCCTGGAATCCTCGCCCATGATAGCCTTTTCACCCAAGAGTGGTTGACAGGCCCCTGGGCTAATGGGGCACCTCCAGCATGGGGTCCACATTGGTCAATGTCACCATGGCTGTTACTTTCATCAGCAAAATTGGAGCACACACTCCAGGCTCCAAAGACATTTGACAGCGGTTGAGCAAGGAGAGAACTCGCCTAAGGTTCCAGAGCCCCAGACCCCACCTGTTCCAGAAGCTGGGCTCCCCTCCTCTGCCTCCAATTCCAGTTTTCACCATCTGTACAATGAGGGACTATAGCTGCCCCACCCAATATTCAGTGAACAGTTTAGGGTTGTCATTCCCTAAAGGAGACTGTTTGCCTCCCTAAATCACCCCCCAAGAACCCACCTCCTTCCAGATGTTGTAGTGGCTGAGGAAGCAGCCCAGCTCACCCTTGGTGAGGGGCCGACCGTGGTAGGGATCCCGGTAACCTGGCAGCATCTGAATGCCCAGTGCCTCCACCTGGCTAGTGTTCATGGCCCTAGAAAAGGTAAAGGAGGGGGTCCCTTGAAGAGCCGTTCTGCTGGGGAGTCTACCATTAGTGCCCCCCACCCCCATCTCCTGTTGTCAGCATCCCACATGGCCCTAGGCGGTGGCCCGGCCAACCAGCCAGGATATGGCGAACACGCAGACCTGCCAGACCCCTGCCCAGGGTCAGACTCACTTCCCATCCACAGCCTCCACCCTGTAACCTGTGCAGGTCTGCTCCTATCTCCCTGCTCCCAAATGACTCACTTGGCACACGCAGTCTCCACTAGTGTGGCCTACACCCAGTGTGACCATTATCCCCATTTTCACACTCACTTGCCATCCACCGCCTCCACCAGCCGGCACTCGATCCCCTGTGCCTGCAGAGCCCGTAGCATGCGCTCCCGCCGGTCCAGCCGCCGCTTCAGGTTGATCATGAAGACCTGGGGCCCAAAGCCTCCATGGGACCCTCCATTGGTCCCTCCATCAGACCCTCCAGCCTCCACCCGCCCCCCAGGGAAGGTCTGCCCACCTCGTCAAAGCCCATCTTGTCCGGCATGGCAGTGGGCACAGAGATGAACCGGGAGGGTTCCACAGGAGGGTGTTTCACTGCAGGGCAGAGAGGAGAGGTTGCTGGTATCCTGGGGACTTCCTGCTCTCCCCAGTGCCCATTCTCCACACCCCTGTGGTTCCCTATCACCCCAACTCCCCGGTCTCCTCTGCCTATCTGCAGTACAGACACCAGGTCTGTTCACTCCCACTGGGTTCCCAGTGCTCCACACAGGGCTCAGAGCACAGCAAGAGTCAGTGATCACCCACAGAATAAACGAGAATAAACAAGGTAGAGCGCCAAGTGACTTTGATTGATCTGGGCTGTGGCTTTCCTTCTCTACACGATGGGCTTAATAAACCTCCTAGAACAGATGCTCTGAAGTCACAAATGCTGTCATGGGCTGACTTGTGACCAATCTCCCAAAAAAGACCTGTTGAAGTCCTAACCCTTGGTAGGGGATGTGACCTTATTTAGAAATATGGTGTGTACAGAGGTAGTCAAGCTAAAATGAGTTCATTAGCGTAGGTCCTAATTAATGACTGGGATCCTTATAAAAGTGGGAGATTTGGACTTAGAGATACCCACAAGGGTAGATGTGAGAAGACATGGGCAGGAGGCGGCCGAGTGACTGGTGGGACGCGTCTACAAGCCAGCGTGTGACAGGACTCAGAGTGGTGGTGACTGTTGCCTTTGGCTGTTGTGGGTGACACTCAGACTATAGCCCTGGGCCTCCGACACATCCTTAACAATTTCTCGCAGGAAGATGGAATCCATGTTGGACATGAGCCCAGTGCGGCTCCTGCCCACCCACCAGGCCAGCCCAGAAAAGCTCCACATGGCAGGGAATGTGCCGTTCACCTTGTCAAGAATTAAGGCCCTGCATGAGCTTAAGGAATAGACACAGGCCCCTCTGTCTAGGAGGGAACTAGAGGCCCAGAACCATCTCAGTACCTCCCACTTCCCAGCCGGGGTTCCCCCAGTACACCATGTGCTGGGCTTCTCCCCTCCCTGTACAGGGTCCTGCCCAGCTCTGATCACCCCCACTGCCCTCTTCAGAGTAGCATGAGGTACCAGGGCAGGCTTTTGGGTACCAGAACCCAGGTTCAAATCCTAGGTGTCCTTCCCAAAGAGAAGTGTGGCTTTGCCCCAGTTCCTGGAGGCAGACATCTTTGGCCATGCAGCAAGGCCAGGGAAAGGCCCTGGTGGCTGGGGGTTCAGAGACTGGGAGCTGCATGAAAATGCTGCCCCTGAATGCAAGTCCACTTCTATGGAAAGGGCAAAGGCTAGCAGCTGATGGAATAGGGACGGGGTGAGGGGTGCCCAGGGCAGGTGATCTGCAGACCAGGATATAAAACAATCATCACGGTGCACAGGTTGTCACCACGTATGCTACAGCTCAATAAAGGTGACTTATACCAAGACAGTTTACAGGACCAACTGGGAAAGACACCCCATCACCCATGAGCACATGGGTAAGGAAGCAAGTTGTAGGATTTCCAGCACACAGGGATGCCACCTTGTACTTTTCCACAGAGTGAGATTTTATCATTAAGATTTCTAAACACATGAAAAATCACATGGACAGTCTAGGTCTAGGTCCCCACACACGGGTGGACAGAAAATGCAGTTTTCACTGGACCATGAAGCAGGAGGTGCACACATATTCATGTGTCACTCAGCAACAGGGACTTGTGCTGAGAAATGTGTTGTTAGGTGACTTTGTCTTGGTATGAACATCACAGTAAAATCACACCAACCTCTAAGGTATAGTCACAAGAGGACAGGGTGCAATTCCATCTTTAGCCACCAAGGGGAGCCCCCACACAGGGAACCTTCTAGAAACAGATTAGGGTGAGAAACAGGCCAAGGGCCCAGTCCCTGCAACCCCTCCCTGTCTGCACAGTGGGAGGGCTTCAAGGAGATGTGTGTGGTCAGCAGGAATGGCCTATTCACTCTGAATACTCTGACCAGAGGAGGCCCCTCCTCAAACAGCAATGTGGAGGCAAGGCTACCACTGAGAAATCACCCTGTCTCCAGACCCACCAGAAGGATGACTGTTAGTTGAATAACAGAATTATTTGAATGGGTATTAGAAAAATAAGAGTTTGCAGTGATGGCAAAAATGTGTCAATTCCTGTTTTAGATAAACGAATTCAAGTGGGAAAAAAAAAGTATCTGCTTAATATAAATATTAAATAAATAGTAGGTCTGGGGTTTGGTAGGGGCACAAATGAGGAAAAGGTCTGAAATGGCCACGTCCTAGACATGTATGTGATGATTCAGCAGTGAAAACCTGCTGCCCTCACCGCTCCCACATCCTCCCATGCTCCCGATGGCCCCCCAGGAAAAGGCAGGCTCCTCAGTCCAGTCTGAGGCCCTGCCAGCTAGCCATGCACAGTTTACCAGCCCCACTTCTGTCCGGCAAACCTTGCCTGGTCCTGAGCTCATGTTCCCTCCAGATTCTCTAGCCTCTGAGCAAGTCCCCTCCTACTACAATCCTCTTTCTGGTTAACTCCTACTGACTTAGCACCTTAATGCCACCTCCCCCAGAAAGCTGACCCTAATTGCTCCAGCACACTATGCACAGATGCCTGTAAGTCAGTGCTCTGTGAGCACAGGGACAACCATCCACCTTGCTCACATCAGGTCCTCAGAGCCCAACAGAGAGACCGGCACACAGCAGACACTCTGTTCCTGGGATGGAGACCCGATGACAGAGAAAGGAAGGCAACTGGGCCCTCCTGGGTTGGCACAGGTGGACTCACCCATGACCTCCAGCTGCACATGCATGAAGCTCTCAGCCTCATCCTGGAGGGTGCTGTGGGCACGCAGTGGCACAGGCAGGAAGCCGTATACCTCCTTGTTGCAGACATACATCTGGATCTCTGGGCAGGGCAAACAACAGTGGAGATTAAAAAGAGATCAATGGATAGCAGTAGCCACTTTCTACCAGCAGTGTCAAGCTCACAGTCTCACTGGGGCCACAGCCTACAAAAGCCAACAGTTGCAGGCACAGCAAGATCCCTCAGCACTACACGAGGAGCTGGAGCCAGAACAGGGGTTCACCTTGTGCCGGCAGGCTGTAGGTTAAATACATACTGGGTGCTCCCAGGGCCTGTACAGAGATGAGAAATCAGAAATAACCCAGAGGCCACCGGGCAAGATGATGGAAAACTCTGGAACTATTAACAAATGTTGGCCCCTGCAGGAGTCTGTGACAAAGCAAACCACAAAACAGGGAGTGAATAGTAAAAATGTACTTTTGTGCACAAAAAGGAGATGCAATTGGACAAAACATTAGTAACAACACATCCTTCTGTACTAACCATTTTTGAACAGTTTAAATTTGTATCATGAGTGCCTATTTTTTCTTAAATGAAAAACTCCTTGATGCCCTTTTCATTTTAATTGGGTAACTTCTGTAAAGTACCAGATGGCAAATATTTTAGGCTTGTGGGCCAGATGGTTCTTCTCATAGACTCAGTTCTGCTGTGGCAAAAGTATTCAACATTTAAATGAAAGGGAGTGGCTTCGAGCCA
Source organism: Talpa occidentalis (assembly GCF_014898055.3). Classification (NCBI taxonomy): domain Eukaryota; kingdom Metazoa; phylum Chordata; class Mammalia; order Eulipotyphla; family Talpidae; genus Talpa; species Talpa occidentalis. The sequence goes on along the minus strand of NW_023601212.1, from coordinate 46,633,758 downwards.
ATGAAACTTCATTTACAGGTACTGAAATTTGAATGTCATATAATTTGCAGGTATTATGTAATCTTTTTATTTTTTCCAACTATTTTAAAATGTAAGTCTTTCTTAGCTTGTGGCACTGCAAGAAAAGATGGCGGGCTGAGTTTGGCCCATAGGCAATTGTTTTCCAACCCTCACAGGTCCACATTTGGCTGTGTTCACTTTCTCTTTAAAATGCTATCCCCCTAATTACACAATTAATATATGCTCAACTCCAGAAAAGTAGGAGGATATATGAAAATACTGAGAGGTATATAACCTTCAATAAAGAGGTTTTATTGGGCCTCCTGGTGGCGCAAGGGGTTAAGCATAGCACTGTGAGGCTGTCTGCAGCCTCTGCAGCACCGAGTTCAATACCCAGCCAGCCAAGGAGCAACCCACATGGCACACAGACCTCTCCTGTCTCTCCCACTGCTCCCCTCAGCAGTGTATTTCAGTCAGTCTGCCTGTTCTGTTCCCCACTGTCTGGGGGATCCTCTCACCCCCCACACCTCTGGCCTGTACCCCAGCTCTTGTATGCATAAATAAATCTTTATAAATAAATAAATAGGTTTTATTTAAAGACCTTGAGAGAAAAAAAAAAAAGGCCCCAGGAGTGAAGCCAGCTACCAATACCAAAGCAGACATCATCTGAGCACCTGGATCCACCCATACCTGAAGCCATCCTTACACCATGCAGTTCTGATTCTGTGACCCTTGGCTTCTGTGGGCTACTTGCACTTGCTCAGCAGATGGTCCCCCAACAACCTTCCAATTCATCCCCATGATGGCAACTCCCGCCCCTGCCATGCACTCACCTGCCTGCTTACAGGAAAATGCAAAAACGATGATGTCATCAAAGGACCACGTGTAGTCAGGGTGCGGAGGGTAGAACGCCAAGTTCCGGGATGCTGTCTTCCTCAGGTCAATTAGAAAGGTTGAGTGCACCATGGGAACCGCAAAGCAGCCCCGGCGGTCCCGCTTGCGGATGGGGATATAGGCAGGCGTGCGCTTGTAGTAACCCTGCAGAAGGAGGCAGAGTTCACCATGGGGTTCCCTAGTGTGACACTGTGGTCTGGCGCCACTGTAGGACAGCAAGACCCAGCACCAGCTCTGACTGTGTGGGCAGCCCTGAGCTCTGGAGGCTGCTGCTCTCCAAGCCCCAGCCTGAGCCATGAGGGGTTATAGCAAACAAAAGGAAAGAGCTTCCCACTGCAGACCTAGCTACACACTTCAGATCAGAAAGAAAGCACGTGAAGGAGGAAATCAAAAAGCTTAAAAAGGGTCTATAATGTACAAACCTTTGATTTGTTCTTTGATTGAACATTAGAAGCACGACTTCAAGAAGTATGGGGAAAATATTCTAGAATTTTAAAAGCTTCTGGAACAACCTAAAGTTGACCTCTCTCTTCCCCATACCCTGTACAAATTGGAATTGCTAGTGTATGACAACTAAATTTCGATTACAATAACAAACACTGAATTATTCACTTTCAAATGGCAAATTTTATCCTGAAGAATAGAAAAGCAGTTCGCGCCATGAAAGCAGAATTGTGTGCTTCATCCAATCAAATGTGATGAGTGATACTCGGAGTTGATTTTATCCTTGTACATGTTCAGGACAGTGGCTCTTACAATCATGCTAAACATGTATTCTCATTAGAAAATGTTCAGTGCAGAAAAGGATGAAATAATTTGACTGGGACATGACAGAAGCTGTAACTGGGACAGACGTAACTGTAAGAAACCAATTAAAAGCAAATTCTACAAAACCTTATCAGCTAACTATAAAGAAGGAGGTATATAATTTAGATACCTGTAATTTATCTGAGATAAACACAAATAATTTTTTAGTGTAAGCATGTCCAATATTTTTCTTTCATCTTAGCATACATAGGCATAGGTAATTAGAAATAATTCAAATTTAACTGGGTGTCCTGTGGATCTTTTTTGTCAATTTTTTAATTGTGGAAAGAACAAATATTTATGCATCTCCTAGATGCATAAATAAATAAATAAATAGGTTTTATTTAAAGACCTTGGGAGAAAAAAAGGCTCCAGGAGTGAAGTCAACTACCAATGCCAGGGCAGAACAAAGAGAGTAGGAATAGGATGGGATGGTGTCTGGCATAGATCACCCAGCCCCTTCCCTCTGACACTACATCTCCCTTCATTCCCCCAGCTTTGCATGTAATCTCTGCCTCAACCCTGGTATGGGACTTGTGGCCTGACCTATTGGAGCTGGAATTTTCCTGTCTTCAGTACTTGGTGCAGGGGGGAGAAAAGTGAGTAACAGTCATTCAGAAGGGATTTTGAGTGGATGTTGCTGGGATCAAGCCCCAGGAATGATCTGAAAATGAAGCCAACCAAGGACCAAGGGAAGAGAAGGACATTGTCTAGACACCTGGATCTAGCTGTGTCCTATCCTGCCACCACCACTTCTTAACTGTGTGAGCTTAGGCAAGCCATACCCTCTCTCTGTATTTCTACTTTCCCTCAGTAATAGGAAGGGGAGTTGAGGGGAGAATACAATCATGAATCCCTTTAACTCTGTGCATAGCTTCCAAGTACTCCACCCAGGCCCCACCACCCCGAAGGCTCCTGCCTGAGCTGGGCAGCTTCCTGACCTGGGAGGTCATCCCACACCAGAAGTTGGAGTATGCAGCCCGGGAATCCAACATGGGGGCCACCACGGTTTTGTTCTCAGCCATGAGCAGGGTCAGCGTGTCAGGATTGAGAATCAGGTTGTCCGCATCCATGAACTGCAAAACATATGACATGGCATCAGCATGGGCCACCAGAGTGATCCAGGTTGAGCCACAGCTCAGATCTACTAGGACAAAGGCCTGACACCTCGGGGTCTAGGCACCAGGACTAGCACATGGGCCCTGAAAGCCACCTAGCTCAGTCTTCAATAATAAGCCAAGTTCACACAACCAAATATACCCAGTAGTAAGAGAAGGGACCACCCAGAACACGAACAGACACAACAGCAGCACACAATGGCTCCATCTATGGGGACTTTAGAAATGGGCAGTGCAGGTCAGTGAGGACAGTCATGGCAGAGGTCACCTGCATGGGGAGAATCTGGGATGGACACGCTTATTTCTATGTGAGTTAGATGCCAATAAAATAAATTAAAAAAAAAAAAACAGGATCTTTACATAAGCTGATTTTTTTCCTTGGATGTTGGGGTTAAAAAAAACTCATTTGTTACTGCAAAGAAAAAAATCTAGGAGGAAACTTGGTATCAACCCATAACCAGGGTCACCATGGGGAGAGGGAGGGGTGCTGCTGGTCCTCCCAAATCCATATGTCACCAACACCTTCCAGACAGACCCACTGGGATGCTCGCTGCATTGTGGATCTTTCTTGTCAATTTTTTTTTAAGTGTGGAAAGAACATTTACCATGAGATCTATTCTCTTAATAAAACTTTAAGCCTTACAATATGCAAAGTTTTTTTTTAATGGTGCATTTTATATTATGAGAATTGCCATCAAAAAAGATAGTAGGCAACAGGATGGGACGGGCACAACCTGAAGTCCAGCAGCAGCGAATCAGGTAGAGAAGTTCTGGCCCTTCCCAATGCAGAACAAAATGTCAGCAGAGAACCGTGCCACAGAAAGCCAGGAGGCAAGTGTCAGAGGGGCCCATGAAGTCAGCACAGGACTGAAAATGGACCTATCTGATTGGAGCACCTATGGGCAACAACCAGGTTCCAGCTTGCACTAGTGCCAAAGGGGCTCCTGGTGTTCGGGTCTGAAGCCTCCATACTGGTCAGGTCAGCCAGCACCAGTTACATAGCTGGCACTGTAAATGGACCAGTCTGATGGGAGCTCCCACCGGTGCCAACCAGGATTGAAAGGCAGGCACTCTGAAGAGCACAGAGTCAGGCTCCAGTCAGGTTAGTCCAGACTCTCCCAGGAAAACTCTGTAGCGGTGTAACTGGGTCCCTGTGCTCTGGCACCGTTCCATCCCAGGCCTGACCTGCCTCCAACATCACCTGCTGAATGACACCACTGGCCCTGTCTAGGTGTCCCTACAGGAGCTGTTTGCTGTTGGCTTTATGGCCAGCATCTCCAAGAGCTAGCACACTGACCCCTGTGCTGTTGCCCTTGGCGCTAACTGGTCTGGTGTCCAGTGCTGCTGTCTTGGCCTTTGGATTGTGGTCGCTGACTGCTGTGATGCCACCTCTAGCGAGACCTTCGCAAAGACCTTTGAGATCTTTGCATCAATCTGCTTCAAACCACAGCCGGACCAGTGCTACGGCCTCTGGCTCTGCCTCTAACACTTTCCTTTCTCCCAACTTCTCTCACTCTCTTTCCCCTTTGTAAATAAGCCATGTTGTTGTTGAACCCTGAGCCTGTGCTGTATCTGGCCATCGAGGTTGTAAGTGCACAGCTGAGAACCCACCAACCGTGGCATCGGCCTCCCCAGCTGTGTGTGGTTTCACAAGGACACTGCTGCCTACCAGGATGTGAAAACACACAGGTCTTGGTATGTGGCACAGCTATTAAGAGGTGGGTGCTTTTTCTTAATGTATCTGGTCCTCAAACAAGTTCTTGTTACCCACACAGATCTTTGGAATGTTTAGATCACTTGCCTTACAACAATGGCAAAAAGTGGAACTCCAGGCTTCCCTAGCAACATGGAATGGCATTCCTGAGGGTAACCCTCAGCTGGACAAGGGGGGGTGGCAATCCCTGGGGATAAACCATGTGGTGGGGTAGTGTTCCCAGGCCAGCCTCTGCACACATTTGGATCTATGACCTTTGACTGCATATGTAGTAAAACAGCCAGAACAAGCTACTCCTAAGTGTACAACAAGAGAACTGGACACGGGCACTCAGACAAACATCTGCACACCCATGTTCGCAAACACATAACCCACAACAGCCTGACGGTGAGGACAACCCGCGTGCCCATTGCTGATGAAGCATGAATTCAATGTAGCCCATTGATACGGTGGAGTATCACTCAGCTGGGAAAAGGAGGGAAGCCCTGACACACGCTCCAAAGTGAATGAACTGAAAACTTGACGCTGAGTGAGAGGCCAGACACAAAAGGCCACACGGGGTGTGAAAAATCAAGAATAAGCGAGTAGATAGATAGTGGATTAGTGGTTGTCAGTGACTGCTCAGGGGAGGGGGGTCTCCTTTTGGGGTGATGGAATGTTCTGGAACTAGATAGAGGTGGTGGGTGCACATCATAATGAATGTACTTAACACCCCTGAATTGTTCCTTTAAAACTTAATTTTCTGTTTTGTGAAATTGTCCCTCAATTAAAAACCACAAAAACAAAAACAAAACAAAACAAAAAAAAAACAGCCAGACGGTCAGTCTCTCTGGGAGGTAAGATTACAAGTTTGTGTTTTTTTCTTTTCTTAAGCCTCTCATTTTTTTCTTGTATGCTTTCTTACAAGTAACGCCCACAATGTTTGTAAAAAGAAGAGAGGACTTTTTAATACTAATTTAAGCCTGTTAAGACAAATGAGTTCACATTCTAATGCGGATTTCCAAAGTCCCCACTTACAAAAATATATGGCTACGTCAAAAGCTTCTTTGAGTTTTAAACTAGCACCTTGAGTTCCACCCAGATTTGCAGAGGGAAAAGTGGTGAAAACCTTCCAACCTCAAACAAGGGAAGCAGACAAGGTAGGCCTGTGCTAGGTCCAGCAGGCCCATCCCACCAGGCAGGCTGCGACCTCCTTCTTTAAGCCTCCAGGGGACCTTCTGTAAATGGTCTTGTAAGGCACTAACTCACGGGTTCCTCGGAGAGCCTGCCCCACCCCGCCCCTTCCCAGGGCACAGCCCCTTCCTCCCCACAGGGTGTGTGGTCTGCTGGGCTCTCTCATGTCCAGTCCCCAAGCAGGGCCCGTTACCTCCGCCTCAGAAGGCATCCTGACCCCGCCTGCCTTTCTCTACCCTGGCTTCCTGCTGTCCCTACTCCTGATGTGACAACTTTGCTCCCCACAGCAGTAGCAGAGGTTTCTGAAAATCATCAATCAGCACATCTCTCCCCTGCTCACAGACACCCTCCATTGGTCCCCATTACCCTCAGAGTAAAAGCCTGGTGCCCCTTAGTATCACCCTCTCCATCTCTCCAGCCACTCTGGCATCCTTTCCAGTCTTTGGACACTCCAAGTTTGCCCCCTGCCTTGTTCCCTCAGCCTCAGACACTGTCCCCGAGCCCTACCAAAGCTGCTGCTTTTGCTCCTTCCAGTCTTGGCTTGGCTCCCCTCCTAAGGGTTACCCCCACTCCTGCATGTTCATCACCCCCATCCTGGTTATGCCATCTGTCATATTGGTTAAATGGTGTTCTCCCCAAATTATGTTGATGTCCTAAGCCTTGGAATCCGACTGTGACCCTATCTAGAAATAGGGTCTCTGCAGATGTAATTAAAATGGAAATTAAGGTGGGCTCATGCCAGAGCAGGTTGGGCCTTCTAATAAGAGGGGAAACAGAGAGAAGTCCATGTGACCAGAGAGACAGAGACTGGGGTGATGTGGCCACAACACAAGGACACGTGGAGCTCCCGGAAGCTGGAAGTGGCAGGACATCTCCCATCTTAGGCCCTCCAGAGGGAACACGGCCCTGGACACATGGATTTCTGACTACAGCCTCCAGAACTATGAGGAGTGAACTTTGGTACCTTAAGCCCTTCGCGTGGGTGCTTTGTTCTGATGGCCCAGGATTGTGGGATAACACCAGCTGCCTTTCTTTAGCTGTCACGCTGCACCAGCTGCATCTGGACTTCCTGTCTGGTTCCTAGTGACACCTACTTTTCCTGGGTCACTAGGAAGGTGGGTCAGCCTGTGTTGATTCTTACCATACCCACAGGGCCGAGCACAGTGAGTGGCTTGTAGGTATATATTGACTGGTAAATAAAGCAGGGACAGGCTCCAGTTCAGAGCCCAGCATGCAGACAGAAACCCACCACAGGGATAGGCTGGCATGACTGCATCCAACCTCCATGGAGGGCCAGGCTCGGTGCCCACTCTCTCCCCATCGGCACCAGAGGGCAGGAGCACGCCCAAGTCATAAGGAGGGGAGACAGGAGCCTGCAGCAGGCCTGGGACCTGTGGCACTAGTCCAAACATTATTGTGTCCAATAGACTCAACTGTCCCCTTCCTCCCAGAGGCAATGGTCGCCCAGGAGGAGGAAGCGAAAATGAGGCCTCAGCAGCTCAGTGTCCCCAAGACTCCCAACCCTATTCCTGTGTTTCTCAGAAATCACCTGGGAGCACCATCATGGGCTGCGAAGACTTGGTGTCACTGTGACTGTGGCCAAGGTGAGAGAATCCAAATGTCCAGGACGGCTAGAGATACAGGAATCCACCTGTTCTTCATGATAAAGGACCCAGGCACCCCCATCAAATCCCAGCACCCCTGCTTACCAGCTGTCACCTCTGGTAACTCAGACCCCCCTCAGAGTCTCGGTTTCCCTTTCTGGGAAACAGGGTTTTAAGGTTCCTCTTCACACACCCTGACCTCCCACTGTGATCCACTGGCCAGCTTACCAGGATGTAATCAGCCCACATGTCCCGGGCCGCCTTCAGAGCCGCCTGGCGCAGCTTCATGACATGCTCGTAGCGCGAGTCAGACCAGTGTTTGGGGCCCTCTTCATCCGGGTAGGACCTGTGCAGAGGCAGCAGTGACACAGGAGGCATGGGGTACTGAGAGAGCCCGGAGAGGGGTGGTCAGAGAAGGCTTCCTGGAGGAGGGGATATAAAAGCTGCACCTCAAGGCTAAGAAGCAAGAGGAGAAAACAGAAGCAGGAAGAATGTCCTGGGCACCAGCACAGCATGAACAGAGGCCCAGAGGGAAGGGGCCTTTAACACCAAGTAGGGTCACTCCTGAGGGCCTGAGGAGCCCCTGGGAGAACACACAGAGCAGAAGAAACCTGAAACCTGTCCCCCCAGATACGGAATCTGGGAACAAAGCAATGGGTGTCTACTAGAAAGACAAGGGGTGAGGGAATTCTAGGTAGAGGGACTGACAGGGGCAAAGGTCAGGTGAATAGTTTAGTTAGGGCCTGCTGGTGAAGCTGAGGGCTGGGTCAGAGTAGCCAGTGCCAGAAGAGCTGGTGTCCCATCCCAGGGCAATGGGGAGCCAAAGAGATGTGTGAAATGGGGTTCAGCCAAGTCTGACTTGAGGGGTTTGGGGCAGAGCCTGGTGCTCACCTGGGATCCTCTGCTGGCCGCCATTCCACAGAGTGGTATAAACTCTTCACGGCCACCAGCCACTCCCGCAGCACAGCTGACGTGTTGTCTGTGTTGTGGTCTGTGGCCACCCTGTGGGCAGAGACAGGCAGTCAGCAAGTGGGAAAACTGAGGCAGGACAGGGCAGCAGAGAAGCAACCTGGGCTCTGCACCTCAGCTTGGCTTCCTATTAGCTACACAGCCCTGGGCAGTTACTTCCCCTCTCAGTGCCTCAGTTTCCTCGTCTTCAGGAGCAAAGACAGGACCCACTTCACCGGGTTGCAGAAGGCATTAAATAAACTAATTTTGGAAAAAGCATTAGGAGCTCTGAACATTGTTTTTTTTTTTTTTTGATTTATTTATTTATTTATTATTTATTTATTTTATTTATTTATTTGTACAAGCACTGGGTACAGTCAGAAGCGCGGGAGGGTGAGAGAATTCACCAGAGCCAGAGCAGGGAGCAGAGCAGGCAGAAGGACCAAGTACACTGCTGAGGGGAGCAGCGGGCGGCAGGAGAGGTCTGCGCGCCATGTGGGACCCTCCTCCGGTGGCCGGGGAGCAGCCGGGGATCAAACTGGCGCTGCAGAGGCTGCAGTCAGCTTCGCAACCCAGCGCTCAACCGCTGCGCCACCGGGGAGGCCCAGGAGCTCTGAACACTGTTGAGCATCTAAGATCTCATAACCAGCTTTGTACTAAATGCGCACAATTCAATAAAAGTCATTTGCCCCATTCCATCCTCCTGGAGCCTCTGAGCTACACTGTCTCACAATGGGCTTTGGTTACTCATTCACTCAATCAATATTTCTTATGCATGGCGCAGCTTAAATTGTCCAGGCTGGGAGTCTGGGGTGAAGGGAAAGGGGCATTTGGGAGAGTCTATTTAACCATGGAGTCAAGAGCTGTACTGCCAAATGAACTGTCACTAAGTCAACAAGGAGAGCAGTGGTGACAGCATGACAATAACAGCTCTGGACACTGAGCGCCAGCCCAAGGGCTTTACACCCATTAACTGGTTAATCTTCACAGACAACCCCAGCCAGATGAGGAACCTGAGGCAGGAAGCCAAAAGTCACCAGTCAGACTTCATGGTTCTGCCCGCCGCCCTGGGCCATGGACGCCATCTGATTCCAAACCCCCTCCGCGCGCAATGGGGTCTGAATCAGGCTGGGGTCAGGGGCCCGTGCAGCAGCAGCAGCCGCGAAAGACTCAGTCAGTAGACATGCAATGCAGCTGCTCTCCCATGGGAACTCTTCCTTGGAGTTAGGAGTGCTCTGAAGGTGGAAGAGAGGGTTAGTGTCCCGGGTTGGCACCGGCCCTGAGCTGGACACTCTCTACAACAGCCGGTCCCAGACCTACCAGAAGAGAAGGGTGGAGGCGGGTGGGGGTGTGCAGCAGGCTAGGCAGTGACTCAACCCTCCCTAAAGGGGGCAGCAGGCAGAGCAGGGGCCCTGCCGATCCTAAGGAGGTGGTGAGGGAGGATGGAGAGCAAGAAGAGGGCTCGCGTGGGTTTGGACCACCCGATGGGGACAGCAGGCAGAAGCACATGTGGGTCCATCCCCATGGGGACAGCAGGGAGGGCACATGCGTGTGCCCGCCCCACGGGGACAGCAGGCAGGGAAAGGAACAGTGGGCCCGCGGGATGCGGCAGCAGGCCGGACGCGGGCCGGCAGCGCTCACCATAGCGCGGTGCGCTCCCGTGGGTGCCGAATCCGCTCCAGCGCGCCCAGGGTGGCAGGCAGCGCGTGGGCCGCGTTCCGCGCCAGCAGCGCAATGAGCACTCGCGGCGCCTGCAGCGGCGATTCCGGGCTCCAGCGCTCCTCGGGGAAGTAGGCGGCGGCGCCCGGCGGGCCCCCAGGAGGTGGCAGCGCCAGCAGCAGCAGCAACAGCAGCGCGGGGAGCGGCCGCCCGCGCCGCCGGAACACGCGTGGGACCACCGCCATCGCGCCACGCGTCGCCTTTAAGCCGCTTTTATGCCGGCGGATGCGGGCCGCGCCTTAAGGGAGCCTTGGAGGCCACGCCCTTCTGTCGCTCCTTAAAGGGGAGGAGAGCGCTTGATGCCAATCAGTCGTCAAGGCCCGCCCTCAGGCTACGTCCCCCAAGGGCCTTAAAGTCACTTCGCCGCAGACCCTCCGAGACGTTGTTCTGCACGGACGCCCGGCCCCGCTCCCGCCTTAAAGGCCCAGAGCTCTCTGAACTGTTCAGTACCGAGCAGCTCAGAACCCGCCAGCCTCGGGGCACCTGCTCTCGCCCGGACCCCAGTCGGATACACCGTTCGACTTCCATTACTCTAAGACCCAGGTAGTCCTGAAAGGACCTGGTTTGGAACCCAAAAGATCTGAGCCTCAGTTTTTTCGGCTATAACCTTGATTTTCCCACCCTGGTTCCGGACCTCGCTGTGACGTCCCTGGGAGATGGTGGGGCATTGAGCTCAGAGCCCTCGCGTCCCCAGACCAGGTTCACGGGCAAACTCCCGCGCTGGCTTGCTGTGTAAAAGCATCAGTTTGTCCTTTTGTAAATGGGGGTCATACTGATCCTACGCCTTAAGATTGGCATGAGATGGAGACAAACGATCCTTGAAACCGCTCCAGAGACAGGGCGGATGTTTCCATAAAAATGCTAAGGCAGGGCCTCCCTGGGGTGCAGCCGGTTGAGCGCAGCGCTGTGAAGCTGTCCTCAGCCTCTGCAGCGAGGGTTCGACCCCAGCTGGCCAGGGAGATACCCACAGGGCGCAGCAGACCTCTCCTGGCTCACCCGCTGCTCCCCTCAGCAGTGTATTTCAGTCAATCCACCTGTTCTGCTCCCCACTCTGTCTCTGGTGAATCCTCTCACCCCCCACACCTCTGTCCTGTACCCCAGCTCTTGTGTGTATAAATAAGTAAAATAAATCTTTAAAAAAATTTTTAATGCTACCCGGGGATTGTTTTGATGTCATTCGTAAAAAATCAGTTTTTAAAATGATGCTCAGGGGCCTCCCCTGGTGGCGCAGCGGTTGAGCGCTGGGCTGCGAGGCTGCCCGCAGCCTCTGCAACGCGGGTTCGTTCCCCGGCCACCGGCGAGGATCACACACACACACCAAAAAAAAAAAAAAAAAAAAAGGAAAAGAAAGATGCTCAGTTGTATGTTTATTAAGGTGTATTATTAAGTCTGTGAAAAGGTGATTTCCGGGGACTCCGTGGTGGCACAAGGGGTTAAGACGCAACCTATGAAGTTATCAGCAGCCACGAGTTATCGTGCAGCACGAGTTTGATGCCTGGCCAAGGAGCTACCCACATGGCACAGCAGACCTCTCCTGTCTCGCCCACTGCTCCCCTCAGCAGTGTATTTCAGTCAATCTACCTGTTCTGTTCCCCACTCTGTCTATAGTGAATCCTTTCACCCCCACCCCCTCACCTCTGTCCTGTACCCTAGTTCTTGCATAAATAAATAAATCTTAAAAAAAAAATAAAGAGAGAAAGAAAAAAAAAGTGTCCACTGTGAAATGGAACAGGAGAACCAGTAAAGAGAAAAAGCATTACTTGTGTCAGGTCCCAGATCAGGCTGCTCCAAGATGTGCCAAAGAAGCAAATTGATTATTTTGAATTACAGAAACAGCTGGTGAATGAATGACACCCTAAGCCTCCTTTCTCCTAAAACAGGACTTTTCTCTGACCCTCTTCTCTCTTCCCCTGAAAGCAAGAAACAAATCTTTACGTAAAAGGCAGCCTCCCTGAACAGAGATGGAGACAGACATTCTTACCACCAGAGATGGGATGGAAAACTGGGTAAACAAGCTCACTAAGTTAGTAATCCCAAACTTTAAGGAATTTCTTTGTCCTATCTGTTCTTCTCAGATTTATTGCTTCTTTGTCTAAAAGCTAAAACTGACTGTTGCAGCCAATCCCTAGATTCCATATCTCATGACCTGTGTGCACAAATTAAAGTTGCCTTTTCTTTTCCTAATCTCTCTCTTGTCAATTTAACATGGGACTAGTGAAAGAAGCCAAAGTGGGGGAGACCCTCTGGAGACTGTCTCATCTGAAGTGGGCCAAGGACATTTTAACTAGGCCAAATACCTTTGGACTGTGTCAAAAGCAATTGTTTTAAGAAACCATCAAGCAAACAATTGTTTGAGAAGTTATTCTGATCAGAGCTGATAAATATGGACTTTTAACAGGAGGGTAGAATCAGTCGGATCCCTTTTCAGAAGGATTCTCTTTCTAGAGAATCAGTAACAAGTTGGGTATAGACAGAAAAGAATAGATAACCAAGATAGTCCAGAATAGCTTATTAACACTAATCAGCTCTTTTTTTTTTTAACCTTTTACCATATCTTCTTCTTTTCCTCCCGTAGAATCCCCTGACTTCTATATTGGGGGAATATTTTAGGTTTTCTACCTGAAACTGTGTACCCTGAATTGCAAGTCTTCAATCCCAAATAAACATGCTTTGCCTTTTTAATTTGCCTTCTGAATTTTTATATTGACAACTGAAATTCAAGATGCAATGAGCATGTCGTTGTATGCAAGGGACAAAAGGAGCTTAGGTTTAAGGAAGTAACAGGGGACAGTTGACTTGGCCAGAAAAAACCCAGCTGAAACCACAAATCTCCCAACTTGGCCAACAGGATCACTAATAGCTGCCCTTCCTGCTCTTGGTGCTCTTCCTCTAATTTCTTCTCTTTCCTTTGCATCTGTTTTCCAATTATTTTCTAGAGTAATCATCTGTGCAAGTTAAGGTTTGAGCTGAAACTGCATTTGGAAACGCAGTGTGATTTTTCAAGTTCCAGGATTGATTCCAGGTGGAGGAAAGGGAATAAGGGGATGGGGCCAAACTTGGTCACTACTGATGAGTCACATGGGAGCCTCTACTTTTTGAGTACACTTGAAACTTTCTGTAATAAAAAGGCAAACACAAGTTTACATTCTATAGACTTGGTAAGGAAGAACTTTCATGTTAAATAAGAAAAACCGGGCGATCAGATGCAGCCAGTACCCGATATACTAAGAAAAGATTGAAAGGATTTAGACCCTGGAACAAAGAGTGGTATCTTCAAAGAGGTACAGGATGACAAATTCTTGTTGCTTTAATTTTTCTACAATTAACATCTATATCCTGGGTAAAAAGAAGCCAGCTGGGCAAGGCTGTTAAGTGCAAATGTATCTTGGAGGAGAAAGTCAGAAAAGGTGAGGTAAATCTCATTCCCTTGGGGGAGGGTGAAAACTCCAGGGTACAATGGGAGTGTGTGGGTACTTTTGAAAGCTAAACTGATAAAAAAAACATTGGGGAAATCCCTCCGGAACCGGCTCCGGAAACAACTGGAAAGCTTGTGATGTGGGGAAGCTGCCAACCTTGCGTGGACAGATGACTTTTCTGGCAAGCAGAAGGAAGTCAGTAAATGCTTTTCTCTCAGCAGAGAGAAAAGTTAAGATTTGAAGTGAGTATACACACCCAAAAGTTGCACAGTAAACTGAGAAAACAAAATCTGTAACTTGTATAACAAAGTGTTACTATCCTTACTATGAAAAGAGTTATTAGATATCAATAAAACAGGTGCAGGTTTATGTCCCTTGAAATGCTACATGTTTTGATTCAGATACTATGCTATAGACATTTATCTAATGGGAATGAGGATAGATGTGGGCAAAAATTCAGCTCCAGAATGTCCTTTGAAGAGGCAGTAGTCAGAGTGACTGGACCTTGGCACTAGAATCTGGCTATCTCTCAGTCCTCTTGAGTATCGGTTTCCTCATCTGTAAAATGGAAAGTGTCACAAGAGTGGCAACAAAATCAAGTACATCAAATGTCTATCACATAGTAAATGCTCATTAAATGGAAATTTATGAGCACCCAAAAGTCAGAGCCAAGAGGAAGAACATTCACAGGGATGGAAGGTGTTTGTTAAACATAGGAAAAGATTTCGACTTCATTTCCAATAATATGTACTCATTAAAAAGATGCCATCTTATACACAGATGATCTGAGAAATTCCTGTGAGGCATGAGGCCCACCACACACAAGTGAGAGGCACCTATTAGGACCATTGGTGGAAAGTGCTCTGGAGCCCCCTACTGAAATGACAAACACTAGCTCTAAACCCCGAGATTTGACAATGAGTGCTTAACCTACAGAGACCAGCATTTGCATGCGAAGCAAACACGAGGGCATTCCCTGTGGCACTAACTTTAGTGCAAAAGACTAGGTCAATTCTGGTAAAATGGAGTAAGGGACCCATTCACAATCCTTCATTCCCAACGACAAATTCCTAGATAATCCCACCCTGGAAGTATTTGCATTGGTAATCTTGTAAGTATTTCTTAAATGTGTGATCTTCATTTACCCCAGTGGGTGTCAATGTTTGTGGGTCTGCTAGACTTAAGTGGCCTGTTCAACCACCATTATGGTTACCTATGGTTCTGTATTCCTATACAAAGGTCAGAAGTGCCCAGTCAATCAGTCATATGAGCCAAACCTTACAAAGTGCCTTTCCAATCAATCAAGAGCAGAAAGTTTGATCACTCTGGGAAGGCTATGCATCATGAGATATGACCGGAAACGCCCGGGGGACCAAGGACCGATGTATGACAAGGGACCCCAGAACCTGATCAGCGGAATGCCTTGTTGATAAGATTAGGACCATGGCCAGGGGTCTGTGGTCTGGTTTCGATTACAACACTTGGTCATCAAGTTGATAACATGGTCAGCAGACTCATGTCTCCCCAAGTCCTAGATGACATTCCTGAGTTTCACCCATCCTTTCTTCTTGTCCTCCTAACGCACGTAGCTGATGCTGTATGATTATTCTATCAGTAAAAATGGCCAGGACCTTGCTCTTGAGCAGCATCCTGCATTGTGCAGCCTGCTTCATGACTCCCATGTCTTTGTCAGTGTGATGTTGCCTGATGCAACAAATGTTCATCAGTTTATCGATAGCGGTTACCTACCAGGTGCCACCAGATCAGCTGGGAGGTATATTGTCCGCTATAGTTTCATAACAAATTACCCCACAAGTTAGCAGCTGAAAACATCACCTGTTCTTTATGTGAGAGTTTCTGTGCATGATGAATGTGGGTGTAGGGTAAGGTAAAAGGTATCAGGCTTTTCTGCCCTCCCGCCATTAGGATAAAGGAGGGAACCCTGTGGTCCTGAATGCATGCCTGATGGCAGGCACCTGAGGTGAGTACACCTGGGCTGAGAGACTGAGTTTATAAGGGTGGCATCACGGGGATGCCAGCAGAAGCCAAGAACGAACAGAAGCAGGAGCAGAGAAGCCAAGAAGAAGCAGAACCATGAGAGAAGCAGAAAGAAGAGAGAGAAGGCCGGAGAGCCCAGACAGAGTGAAGACTTGCTGGGAGCTGGGAGGCCTGCCAGCCTCCCGGCCCCCCAGCACCCTTACCTGCCATGTACCTGGTAAATCCCAATAAAAGCCTGCAAAAGCCACTAAGGGCTCCAGGACTCTGACTCCTCCCTTACCCTGTCTGTTGGGATCATAGAAAACGTGCCCTGTGTCATTCCTGCCCACTACAGTGGGATTCACTTACTTGGGTGGGTTCACGAGGCTGTCATAGCAGCCATTCCCAGTGGGTTGAGCTGGGCATAGGGTCCCAGAGTCCCTGCACCTGCCCTGGTTTCTGAACAGCCAGATTAGGGACATCCTGCCCTCTGCCTAGCCAAACCAGTTGTTTTCTGCCCCATTTCAAGGAAGCCCCATGAAAGAATCTTATGCCAGGACTGGAGCGGGGGAGCCTTTCACTCGTGGCAGTGTCCTCCGCTCCATCAGGAGCTCATTCTGCAGCCTGTGGTCAGGGGTCAGGTTACATAGGCCCTGAGCTTGGCTCCCTGCCTCATCTTCAAGAGCACCTCCACCTGGTGAACCCCAGGCTAATGTTACTACAATATTCCCTCTGGTGCTGGGAGTCAGTAGCTACCAGGAGAGACCCCACTGAGCCCTGACAAGAGGAGATGGGACACAAATCCATGGGCATGTCAGAGCTTGGGCTTGAAAGTCTCCCCATTGTCCTGTTCACCATCAGCTGGGTGAACCCAACTGGGTCAGACAAGGTACATGCTGTTCCATCCATGAGCCCATGCTGTAGGGTAAGGTAAAGTGTCAGGCTTTTCTGCCCTCCTGCCATTAGGATTGATGATGGATCTGCAGTCCTGAATGCATGCCTGACGGCGGGCACCTGGAGTGGGGTGCGGGCATGCATAGGTGGGTACACCTGGGCTGAGACTGGGCTTATAAAGGTGGCATCATGGGGATACCAACGGAGAGCAGAGAGAACAAGAGCGAAAGAGAAACCAGAAACAGCAGAAAGCAAAAGAGCCAGAGTGAAAGGAGCAGAGAAGCAAAAGCCACGAGAGAATGTCGGAGAGCCCAGAGAGAGAGGTGACCTGCTGGGGATGGGGGGCCTGCCAGCCTCCCAACACCCCCAGCACCCCTGCCTGCCGTGTACCTGGTGAAATCCCAAGAAAAGCCTGTAAAGCCACTGAGGGCTCCAGGACTCTCTCCTTCAGCCGCCAATTCCAAACATAGAAAAGCTGCTCCGTCCCCTCCTACTGCCCACGACCATCCTGTGCACCCTCAGCAGTGCCCCCACATCACAGAATTATCTGCCATCACCCAAGAAGCTATGAGACCCTCACCTGCTTGCGCGTGGTCCCATCGGGCCTCCAAAGAGCCATCCAGCACACAGGACACACCCCTGGGTCCAAGGGCCATTTTCAATTCTAAAACAAGATAAATCCCTGGATGCACTTGGGGAAGTGCCACCATCAAATGGCTTCTATGCGGTCTCCCAGAAAAGCCAAGTGAACACAGGGAACAGGAAAACACCTCAACCCCAAAGTGCCTCTCACAGATCGCTCCATGCCCATGCCTGGGGCAGACATTGCTAGCTGAGCCCACCTTCCCTGACCCAAGCTAGACCCACGCTGCCAGCCTTGCCTCTCTGCACTGGGCTTTAAGCAGATCACAATTCAGGATGAAACCTTCTAAGAACAAACTCTCTGAGGTTAACTGTTTCTGGCTTTTTCCCCAATCAGAGAATAGGCTGCTTCCATTAAAATGTTCCTGATCTTTGGGAACTTGGTTTTTTATTTGATCCCTTGCAGACCACGGACACAACCTCACCCTTACTTCCTGGCTCCCAGAAGCTTCCCATTTCTGGGCTTCTCCCCCATCTCCAACTGCTCCTATCTCCTTATTTGAGTGTTTCAAATATATACCTCTTCTTTCTCTCCACACTGTCCTCAAGCCCCATTTACTCAGTCATAAACAGGTCAACACTTCAATAGCTCAGCGCCTGCCTCCTCCTCATGCCTGTCCCCATTCTTTTATTGTTGTCCATGCTCAAGTTGATCCTTTGCCCCCAGAACCATGCCCTCAGCCTCCTCCCTTGTTTCCAATCTGGGCACTCTCACCCACTGCTCATACACCTTCCATGGCTCCCTACTGCCTGCCCAGCAAATTCCGATCTCCTTTACTTGTTCCAGACCATGCACACATGCCCCAGTGATCTCCAGCTTCTCTTGCTTCTGCTCTGATAACAAACAGGAAGGAAGGAGAAATGTTTCTGGAGCTGTTTCCCACCCCTGGAAGTCCTGAGAGGTCTACCCAAAGGTTAAGAACTCTTGGGTCCTCGATGCCAGCCCCAAGGGAAAAAAAAAAAAATGGAGTGGTTGTTAATGGTCTATTCCCATTTTTTAAATTCTGCCTTCTTCCTTTTATCCTGAGAACTCCTATAGACGCCTCAAGTCCTGTTCTAGTTCCTCCTCCTTCACGTAGCTTCTGTCACTGCCCCTCGTGACTTGCCTGCCCAAGACCCCCTCTGGACCAGTTCTGACTCTTGGTCAAAAGGCCAGTGTTCAGAGGATGCATGAGATGGGAACCCTGGTAGAGCTCAGTGTACACAGCCGGGGTCACCGGCTTCCTTAAATTATGGGAAGTGGGACCCACCTTGATTGATCCTCTGCAACAGGACCTCACGGACAAGGTCCTCACAGATGCCCTCAATCGTCAGGGCTGGGCTGCCCACAGCAAGGACATCCCCCTCAAACTCTGGCAGCTCCTGAAAAGAGGCAAGTTGGATCAGAAGGACTGTGAGGTGGGTTTGAGCCCCATTCCCAACTTTGATTATCTGATGAACCTGGGGACTCAGTTTCCCCATCTTTAAAATGGATTTGTTGGGTCTAGAAAGATGTCAGTGTTGAGGAGAATACTACATGGCTTCTAGGGCCTTGACAAAACCTCAGACATATGGCCCTGGCCAAGCACCTGTGATTTCGTATTGTTGGAACATTCACTGTATCTCTGGGGGTTGCAGTTTTCTGTAAGATTGCTGCAGCCAAACCACAAAAGAAGATATACACAGATTTCTCTAGAAATTCTGATTCCATGAAAGATTTTGAGGAGATGAGAAAGGCCAGCATCTTCCAAAGTACAAAGTGATTTTGGAATGTAAAGAATTTATTTGGGGGCCTCCCCGGTGGCACAGCGATTGAGCGTTGGGTTGCAAAGCTGCCCGCGGCCTCTGCGGCGCCGGTTCAATCCCCGGCTGCTCCCCGGCCACCGGAGAAGGGTCCCACATGGCGCGCAGACCTCTCCTGCCGCCCGCTGCTCCCCTCAGCAGTGTACTTCAGTCCTTCTGCCTGCTCTGCTCCCCGCTCTGGCTCTGGTGAATTCTCTCACCCTCCCGCACTTCTGACTGTACCCAGTGCATGTATAAACAAAACAAAGAAACAACTAAACAAATAAATAAATAAATAAAAACATGCCTCTAAAAAAAAAAGAATTTATTTGGGCTGACTTTCATGGAAATTTGTCACTGACCTGTGTTCCTGAACTATGAAACATGAATAGCTTCTCTTGATAATTCAAAAATTTTAATTATAGAGCCTCCCTGGTGGCACAAGGTGTTAAGATGCAGCCTATGAAGCTATCCGAAGCCACTGCAGTATGAGTTCGACCCCCAGCCAGGGAGCTACCCAAATGGCACAGCAGACCTCTCCTGTTTCACCCGCTGCTCCCCTCAGCAGTGTATTTCAGTCAGTCTGCCTGTTCTGTTCCCCACTCTGTCTCTGGTGAATCCTCTCACCCCCTGCATCTCTGGCTTGTACCCCAGCTCCTGTATGCATAAATAAATAAATCTTTAAAAAATAATAAATAAAAATTTTAATTATATTATAAATTAATCAATTTAAAAAATGGACTTCTTTACCTATATGGTGGGATTGATGAAACAATACACATCACAGGAATAGTGCCCGTATTTCCACTGGGCATCCTACCCATTGCTACTTCCTCTAAAGGATCTGGTTAACACCTAAGACAAACCCTTAGGCTCTGTGTGACCAGGCCCCTGTGACCTCCCCTCATCTCCTTCCCACCCCTTCACTCACCAAGCCCCAACCCTACTTGCCTCCTCACTGTTCATTCAATATACCAGCACAGTCCTAAGTCCTATCTCAGGGCCTTTGCCTGGACCACTCACCCCAGGCATGGCTCATGCCTTCCACTCACTGCTTCTCAAGTGTTATCTTCTCAGGGAGAGGCTTCCTGATCACCTTGCACCTCCCCCTACACACACTCATACACACACACACACACACACACACACACTATCTGCCTCCCCCTCTTCTAAGTCTGTGTCATTCATGATAAGAGATCCATGGACCCCCAGCCCAGCTCTCAAATGGCAACACTGAGCACTCTCATGGGAGATGCAGAGGGCCTAGTGTGAGCCCAGAAGAACCATCAACCCAGTTTCTAATTACCATCTTGCCTCTATGAGGGAGAGAATAAGACTGCCCACTGCATAGAAAGACACAGACACTGGGTGCTCTCTGGGACTTGTCTGCGGGTCCCCCATAAGCTCACCACTCTGCATCTTGGCTCCAGCTGGCTCAGCACAAAGGGCAAGAAGATGCAGAGCAGCCACCCATGGATGAACCTCCTCTGCGCTGCACAGCTGTCCGACTGGTACTTCTGCAGGACACAAGCAACGGCTGATCCAGCAACCGTCTAAACACACAGACCCACTGCCATGCCCTCCTCACAGTGCTCACCTTCAGCACACGCCCTCGGACTTTCTCCAGCTGCTGGGCAGCTTGGTGGCAGTCCAGGCTTGGGGTTAGACACTGGTCTGCCAACTGCAGGAAGGTAGCCACGGAGTCAGCCATGAGCTATGGGAAGAGGCACATGATGAGCCCCAGGATCCATGCCCTGGCCCTGTCAGCACGCAGCCTGTTCTGCTAGCCCCTCCCCCCATCCTCCTCCTTATCTTAAGAGAGAGCACCCCCTTCCTATCACGATTTGGGGACCATGCGATCAATGGAGACCTACATACAAAGCAGCAAATGTCCTTTCCCTTCTGTCAGGAAGCCCAGGCTGGGGAGTGGAGAGCTGGTAGAGCTCAGCCTCTTCAACCCAGCACTCACATGCCATGTACACATTGAACAACTGTGTCAGGCAACGCTGGGTCATCTCAGTTCATGTCTCCTTCACTCATCATGTTAATGAGCAGGTCCCATTCCCTTGATCTTCAAAACACACCCCACTTCTCTTCGTTGAACAAAACTGGCTCAGGCCTCTCTACCTCCTCCATTTCTGCCCCCAAGGCAGAAAGGGCTTCCTAATCCTTGAATCTGCTTACATACCTGACATGACTCCCCACTGTCCTAGGACAGGACCCAGCCCCTTAGTCCCCGAGGTCCTAACTCTTCTACCCACCCATAACTGGCACAGCTTCCACTTTCCTGCTCTTCCTTGAAATCTACAACCCAGTGTCTCTAAATTGCTTTATTTTCTCCAAATGCTGGCATGCTCTCTCACCTCCCCCTACCCAAAACATGCCCCACCCCACCCCCATTCCTCCCACTGCTGCCCCAGTTTGAAAGCCCTCTCCTCTGGAAGTCCTCCCAATCCTGGAGATGGGCAAGTAACTCCTTGGGGCACACTGTGCATCCCCATACATGGCACTAGGAGCCCAGCAAGGGAGGGTCAAGTCTTCCTGTGCCCCCAGCATACATGAGGCACCTGCTCAGTGGAGGCTGCTGAGCTCTCCTGGCCTCCTGCCAGCCTTCCACTCACCCTCACCTGCTGTAGTAGATCCTGGACACCAAACACCAGGCTTTGCATCCCCAAGAAGCCAAATGGCACCATCAGTTGCTCCAGGCACCCTGCGTTTTGCTCAGCCTCCAGATAGCAGGTCTGCATCAGCTCCGGGTCCCATGGCATCTCCCCAAATGAATAAACCTGTACTCCAGTGGCAGTTAGAAGAGAAAAACACCATCAGTTGTTGGGAAAGCAGGGCCAGAGCCTTCTAAGCCTATTCAGTGAAAGAGAAACACCAATGGGAACACATCCCACCTCAGTTGTCACAAAAAAATTCACAATAAAATAGTATGCCATTGTAGGCATAAAATGGTAAAACCTGGAAAAAGCAAAAAAAGGCAGAGCTGGAATGACCAGAGGAAATGGGCATTCCTGGCCCTTGTCACTCCTACGCCCACCAGCTGATGACCTCTCTGTGCTGTCCTGGGCTGCAGAAATGGGTGATCCTATTCATATTGTACCTTCAAAGGGCTCAGAAAAAAGTTGGGGAAGACAGGCTACAGATAAACAACCACAGTGTTGTGTAAACACTGCTGTGAGGTCAGAGGCACAGACAGCTGCAGATTCAAGGAGAGACCAGGGAACATTACTGGAGGAGGTGATTATCACATGAGGCTTAAGGAGTTGAAAGTTTCCTGGCAGGTTGTAGGAGGTCACTACTTCATGAGCCAACCTGCATGAAGTAAAATTGCCTGGTTCAGAGGACAGGGTAGGCTATGGTCAAACAGAGGAATGCAAGGGGCGGAGTTTGGGGGGAAAGTGACTCCAGACTGATGTTGCTGAAATCTTATCATCCTAATCCTCTCCCCCGCCCCCCACGTTTTAAACATTGCCTTAGTGACCAAGGCATGGTTATCCACACTAAGTAAAAAGCAATCTAGAAAGTTTTTCCAAAAGAAATATGCAAGGTTCACACACCTTTTCTGTAAAGTTGTTAGGGGGAAAAGGATGTCCCAAAGCTAATTCCATACAGTTTTTGTGGACTCCACCCCCCACCCCAGGTCAAAGCCAAAGACACTGGGAACTCCAAATCCCATCACCACCAAAGGGAAGGTGGCTGGGACCTGAGGGTGGGGTTAAGCAGCCAGGTGGATATAAAAGGCAGACACGTGGGCTTTGGGGGTCCCCATTTTTTGGGTCTCCGCCAGCTCGCAGCGTCCGGCCAGCTCTGAGAGTGACTTTGGGTTTCCAGGTCGTCGGATCGGGTAGGACGCATTAAAGACTTTATTTCCCTATTTTCTCCCTGAGTTGTACATTTTCCTTATTTCCTTTTCTCTTGTAAATAAACCTTTTATTAACCTTTTGTGTGTGTCTGTAGTAGAGTATTCATAAGTCCCTTTAAAGCGCGCGGGTGAGGATCCACAGCCAGGAACCCGTTTAATATCGGGGTTGCTCTATGACAAAGTGAGCACGCCACCCATCAGCCCGATGATCCGTCCCCTGCCCGCTGGAGCTCACCTCCTTGCGCAGGCGAGCGCCCGAGGGGCTCCTACGCAGGTAGCGAGACAGGCGGTCCATGCCCTGCACCAGGAGGGTCTGCGTAGCCGCGAGTGAGGCTTCCACGGTGCTCAGCAGCTTCCGCGTGACCCGGGGCAGCTGCGCGTCCACCTTCCTGCGCAGACAGGACTCGAGAGGGCCCTGGACCTCGTCTGGGAGTGGAAGACACTGCCTGGATCTCCTCCCGGTCGTGCTCGCAAGGGAGGGGGCACGGGGGAGGAATGACCCTGGGCTCATCAGGGTGAAGTGAACGGAAGTGCAGACTCTGAGCACCCTCTTCTCCCATTTTACCAATTCACTAGAAATCTGAGGTCCGTGGTGAGGAGGGCGTGGGCCCAAAGGCGCACGTGGCGGAGGCGGAGTCAGGATTTGACGCCGAGGCTCTCTAGTGAGTGCAGAGCCACTGCCGTGTGACCCAGAGCACCGAGTCTGGCCAGTCGCCGCTGATACTCGCACCCTCCGCTCACCGGGCCTCAGGCCCCCTCCTTTGCCCAGAGGCTACACGTTACCCTGGTCTGGCCCCGCCCCTGACCCCGCCCCGACCCCGCCCTGGCCTCGCTCCCGCGAGCCTCAGCCGCAAGCCACGCCCACTCCCTCATTTAGGGCCCACCCACCATGCCCCGCCCTTTCTTTCCCCGGCTCCGCCTCCCCTGAGATTTCCCGTCCTCGACTCCCGGCCCCGCCCTTTCCGTCTCTTTCCTTCCGTCTCTCAGGCTGCGGGCCCCCGCCCCGCCTGTCCCGGCCCCCACCAGGCTGCGCTCCAGCGGGCCTCACCCCGCAGCCTCCCAGCCACAAGCGCCCGCAGCTGCAGGATCTGGTCCACATCCGGGCGGAGAGTCCTCTCCAGGGCCGCGAGCAGCTCGTCCTTTTCCGGCTGGAAGGCGCGGAGCCCCGCGGAGGCCCTGGCCAAGACGGCGGCGTGGACGGCGTCCAGGAGCTGCTCGGACCGGCCAAGGGGACGCACAGGGGCCAGGGAGCGGGAGACACTCAAGATGGGGTGCGGGTAGGGGAGAGACAAAGGCGCAAAGAGACGGCGGGAGGGTGTGGGTGACAGTCACAGGGAGGAGATCTCCATCCAGCCCAGAACCTCCCCCTCGCCTGTTCCTGATTCCCTCTGCGACCCAGCACATATACCTCCGTCCAGGCCCAGGCCCGGGGGCGGCCGGCTCCCCGCAAGCCAGGCAGGGTCTGGGCTCTCAGTGCGGGCATCAGCTCCCTCATCAGCACCGCGGTCAGCACCTACGGGAGCGGGAATTGTGTGCGCGGTGGCCCTGGCAGCCAAGATGGGCCTTAGGGGTCGGGGTATGACCTAGAGAGGCACTGACCTCAGCGTCGGAGCCCAGGGTCACGTCGTCGTCCCCAAAGTGGCCTTGGTGCTGCCGGTAGAGCCGTACAGTGTCCAGAAAGGCCCGTGCAGCGGGGGCCTGGCTTCGCTGCAAGACTGAAGAGCAGCTCCTCAGTCCCTGCCCACCACTCCCCTATTTACAAATATGCCCGGCTCCCCAACACCTGAGGAAGAAGTCCTCCACCTTCTTGCTAGGTACCCAAACACCCGTCTCTCCCACCTTTGTAAAAGCGATGACTTCCTCCAGGAAAACGCACCAAGACCATCACTAGTCCATAACATTTGGGCAGTCAACAATCTGCCCAACCGTATGTGTCGGTCCTGTGTCCCTTCCTCTGTTTCAGACTTCAGTTTCCATATCCTGTTCCCTGTTCTTCCAGGCTAAGCTCTCACAGGACCCTGTGTGTGCCCATCATAGCCCTGGCCACACATAACTGCTTGTTGTCTCCTCTCCAAATCCATGCTATAGACAAGGAAAGAGGTTCCCAGAGGGTTCACAGCCAGCAGGGACTGAGACATTTGACCCCAGACCCCAAGACTCACCACTCCTAACCTTTCATGGAACCCACCTGTTCCACGAAGCCGGATGCCCCCCTGTAGGGCTAGCCTCCAGGCATGCTGTGCCTCCTCTGTGGCTGCAGAAAAACAGAGGTGCTGGCGGAAGGGATGCTGCAGGAACAGGGGAAAGCTTATAGGCATTTCCAGAAGAAGGCCAGGGTCTTCCTGTGTGTGGTCTCCTGAAAGCAGAGAGGGGAAGCTGCTTTTTCACTCATTCATTCACTCTACAATCAACCATTCAGTCACCAGGAAAAAATCCCCACGAAATGCTTAGAGGAGACCTGGTGGTTGCTCAACAAGCATGAGTCACACAGTTATAGCCACACATTGTTCAATCCAGCTCAACCCGGGGTGTGGTGGGGTGGGCCAAGGGGGGGGTGTCTAGGGAAGACACCAGCAATTGATTCCAGAGTCCTTTCCCAGCTTCTTCATCCTAAACACAGTGCCTTTGGCAGTCACTGCCAATTTGTCTAAATTGACATATAATCCAATCCATGAGGACACTGGACTCAGATTTTAACTCATTTTCTAGTTCCATACCTAGGACACAGTTTTCCATCTTTGAACCTGGGTTTTCCTACCTGTAAATTAGGCTTAAAAGTGATACTAACCATCTAGACCCTTAAGAGTGACTTTATTTTTGGAGGATTTATTTGAGGTCACCTAAATGCTCAATGTTTTGTTCTGACTTATAAAGTGACACATACAGATTGCAGTAAAATGTAATAATTCAGCAGATGAAGTTCCTGTCACCCCAGATGCAGCCCCTAGAGACAATGATAACAGTTAACAGTTCAAAGGACATTACTCAGATATTAAAGTTTGTGCAAAGCCTTGTGGGATGTAATTGCTGATTTTGCTTCTTCCATGCATCTGGGACACCTTTGGGACTGCAGTTTTCCTTTCTAAGGGCCAGCCACAATTTATTTAATCACCCCCAAAGGATACATCCGGATGGATTCTGATGTTGCTAAAAGCATCACTATTTCTGCAGGCTGTCCTTGTGGCTATACTAGGGAGCAGGAGGGTTCCACCAAGGAGAAGGTACAGCAGACTGCGTACCTCCCTCACAGTGACAATCCCCAGCATCAGTGTCCTCACCCGTAAAATACAAAATACGAGGCCATCTGCTGGGCATATTCAGTAAAATAATGCAGGACCCACGCTGAGAGCCAGTAACACTGCTCCTTACCTTATATTTATGCAGGGATGGAGGGAGAAAGGGGAGGGGTAGAGAGAAGGGCAGGGGGAAGAGGAGGAGCGTAGAAGGAAAGGAAAGGAGGAAGAATGAAGGGAGGGAGGATAGCAAGAGGAGGAAGAGAAGAGGGAGGAGGAAAAGAGGGAGCAGAGGGAAAAAGGGGGGAGGGAGGAGGAGGAGGAATGGGAGGAGGAGGAGGACTCTGGGGCAAATGATTCACCCTGCATCTAGTCTGTGCGATTTTCTACAAGCCCCTGCCATCTCCCCACAGGCTCACTGACACCAAGTTTTATTGTTTTTATCCTTTGCTACTTTGATCCCAGTGACCTAACTCTCCTGGTCATTCTAGAAAGCTCAATTTTTCTCTTTCTAGAGCCAGCAGGCTCCCCCAGAGGCAACACTGACTGCCCCACCCCACCCCTGCCCCTGTGCCCTTCCCCACATGTACGCACACTGGGCATAGTCTGGAGATGTTTTTAGGTATCACAGCTGGGAGGAGGAGCCTTAAGCATGGAGTGAGTGAGCCCAGGGAGGCTGCTCCACACGTTACAGCACCCAGGACAGCCCCGCCACAGCAAAGTATGATCCAGCCCCCATGAAACAGTGCTGAGATAGATAAACTTGCTCTTGGAGTCCCCAGGAACCTTACCTGAGGGCTTTGGGCAGAGAGCATCTAAAAGAGAGACATATTCACACTGGGAAGTCAGGATTGTGTACCCCGTCAGGGTCATGGAACCCAGAGGATGGCCCCCATTCTCATATTCCTAGGAAAGGCATCCAAAGAAAAGTTTGGGGCAGGTCTAAACTGTGGCCCCATGTCCCAAGTGTGGAATCAGGTTAGCTGGAAAGTCCTTCCTCTCTCCCTCCACACCTCTCTCTCTTCCTCCCCCCTCAGTCCACAACCCAGCATCTCTACTGCTAGGCCACTCCCAAGCACTGTGTGAGGATCTTTTCATTGACTCCTCACAGCCCCATGCAGGGTGAGCCACATCACCCCATTTCACAGAGGCAGGGCCTGAGTCCCTGGAAGGTAAGAGACCTATCTGCCAGAGCCCCCCCAGCCAGGAAGTAGGGCAGAAGCATAAAGCACAAATGCCTTGCCTGGCTTCTACCTCGTCTGTGCTGATGACCACAAACAACTCTACCACTGCCCGGGTTTCACTTCACCGCGGGCATATCAGGAGATGATCACCCACCCAGGCCAAGCACTTAGGGGTCCTCCATTCATGCTAATGATTGGAGAAAAGAGGGGGGCTTTGCTGGGATCTGTAGGGTGGGAGGGAGAAGCTGAAGGTTAATGGGACTTGGGTCACTCCCTTACTTACCTCCCTGTGACTGAACCACTCCAGCCGGCCGTCCCCACGCAGAACACAGAAGATCGGCTGCCACCGAGGGGGGTGGCCCCGCAGTTGGATCAGGGGCCCTCGGTGCTCTCGCACTCGGGGCAGTTTCTGTGGGAGAAGGAATGGATGTCCTATGCATGAACCTATGTCCCGAATCCGAACACTGGACAGCTCCCATGCTGCTAGAGTGGCGCTGATTCTTACAGAGCATGCGCTGAAATCCTCCCCACAGCCCGGCAGGTAGACACTCTAAGTGTCCTCCCCCACTTAGAAGCAGAATCTTCTCCACTCGAGCCTTGATGAGAGGCCAGTCTTTTTTTTTTTTAAAATAGATTTATTTTATTTATGCGTGCAAGAACTGGGGTACAGACCAGAGGTGCGGGGGGCGGGTAAGAGCGTTCCCCAGAGACAGAGTGGGGAACGGAACAGGCAGACTGACTGAATTACACTGCTAAGGGGAGCAGCAGGTGAGACAGGAGAGGTCTGCTGCACCATGTGGGTATCTCCCTAGCCGGCAGGTGATCGAATTCATGATGCAGAGGCTGCGAATAGCTTCACAGAGTTGTGCTTAACCCCTTGTGCCACCAGGGACTCCACAAGAGACTCCAATCTTTTTTTTTTTTTAAGATTTATTTTTTTATTTATTTATACAAGCACTGGGTACAGTCAGAAGCGCGGGAGGGTGAGAGAATTCACCAGAGCCAGAGCGGGGAGCAGAGCAGGCAGAAGGACCGAAGTACACTGCTGAGGGGAGCAGCGGGCGGCAGGAGAGGTCTGCGCGCCATGTGGGACCCTCCTCCGGTGGCCGGGGAGCAGCCGGGGATCGAACCGGCACCGCAGAGGCTGCGGGCAGCTTCGCAACCCAACGCTCAACAGCTGCGCCACCGGGGAGGCCCAAGAGACTCCAATCTTGATTGCAACCTGAAAGGGACTGAAAGACGCATTCCAGGGGGCCACCCTGGGGGTGAAGGGGTTAAGCCTCAGTGCTATCAATCTATCACTAGTCACTGCTGCATGAGTTCTATACTGGCTGCAGCCACTGCTATAAGAGTTCAATCCCCGGCCAGGGAGCTACCCACATGGCACAATAGACCTCTCATCTAGCCCGCTGATCCCCTCAGCAGTGTATTTCAGCATATCTACCTGTTCTGCTCCCCACTCTGTCTCTGGTGAATCCTCTCACCCCTCGCACATCTGCCCTACACCCCAGTTCTTGTACGTATAAATACAAAAAAGAAAAAAGAAGCATTCCCACCCCACAGCAGCCATGAGATAATAAACATGTAATGCTTTAGCCATACATACTGAGGTATATTGCCATGCAGCATCAGCTGACTAACACAACTGGAGGGCCTGGGTCAGGTAAGCAGGTGAGGGTTAATTCATGAGAAATGGCCAGGCTATAGCAGGGTGGGACACCACCTCATTTCACTTTCTCCATCTCTCTTTCACTTTCACTATGTGGCACTTGAGTTGCGTGGGCTGTTTCATCACTGGACCTAGGAGCTGTACCTAAGGCACACTTGGCCCCGGTAAATATTTGATGAATAAATTAACTGCATTGATGAAGTTTTGGTTCTTTGGTGGGGTTGTAGGAACTTTGGTGTTTCTTGAATATTCTGCATGCTTTTCCTGAGGTATGAGATGTTTCATAATAATATCATTAAAATGTTATTATATAAATTATATATAGCTGGTCCTTGACTTGCAATGGTTTCACTTTGATTTTTTTTACTTTATGGTGGCATAGAAATGATATGCATTCAATAGGAACTGCACCTCGAATTCTGATTTTTCAGGGCCAGTGGTGTGTGCTACCATCTTCTCTGCGGTGCTGGGCAGCACAGCTATCACCAGGGGAAACAACCACACTGTACAGTGTGCAGGAGTCAGTCAATTCTATGAGATAGTTCACACTTTAGTATAAAGTAGGCTTTGTTTAGGTAATTTTTGCCCAACTGGAAGTAACGCCAGTGTTCCAAGCGCTTTTAAGGTTGTCTGGGCTGAGCTATGATGTCTGGCAGGTGAGGTGTAGTAAATACATTTTGTGCTTGGGTTATTTTTAACCTACCATGGTTTCATTGGGTTTCACCCCCTTCATGAGTTAAGAAAGAGCTGTATAATGCGAGCATAGAAAACAAATATAACATGAAATGTTCAAGCTAAAGTAAGGGGAAATCCCTCCTCACTGCTGGAACCCCTGTGAAGCTGTGTCCTGGCCCAGGTGACCTGAACCTGCAGATGGTGAAAGATGCAACTGGGGGTATCACCCAGAACTCAAGAAGTCCTGTATGGGAAAGGGAAAATCCCAGATGGCAGGGGCTCCTCACCAGGGATTCCCCACCCCAGGGCAGGCACCAGGGGGAAAAGAGAGGTAGGACATTCCTGTGCCCTGATTTGGGCAAGGGACCCGGCCTCAGTCAGGAATGTGGACTTGGGTCAGATCGTGCCTCTGCCTCATGCTGGTGGATGAACTCAGGCGTATTTCCTCGCCGCTCTGTGCCTCAATTACCCCTCTGGTCAGAGAGCTATCTCCTGGGCTGGTGAGGACTACGTTGTGCAAGGCACATGGAGGCCTTGGAAGCTGCTTGCCAGCTCAGGGGACATTCGGATCAAGGTTTGGGCCATTCCAGGCTCTTTTGTTTCACTGCAAACACTTCTTGAGTGGACAATCTCTTCCTGAGTCCCTACCATATGCCAACACCACATGGACACAAGAGGGTACAGAAAGGGGAGCTAAGAGCTGATGCCTGATTTTAAAGGGCAGGTAAATAGGGGAGACAGACATGTGACCCAGGGCTCCCCTGGAGAAGCAGCAGGATTGGGATCCCAGGGGAGGTGCCCCACTCAGATCAAGGGTGAAATGGTAATCAAGGCAGGCTTCTTGGAAAGAGTGGCAGTCAAAGCACAAGGAGGAATGGGGAGAGGGCATCATGCACATAAATGTCTGGGGGCTCAGTGGGCTGTGACATTGGTTCTGCTCTCAGGCAAAGCATTTTCAGCTTCAGGGCTTTTGCCACAGCTGTACCCTCTGTCTAGAGCACCCTTCCCTTCCTGGGCTGTAGATCCATCTCCTTCTCATCTCTTAGGTCTCAGCTCAGAGAAGCCCTCCCTGCATGCACCCTGACTCCCGCATCCAGCAACCCTGCATCCTGGAGGACAGAGCAGGATCTGTCTCAGTCACTGCTGTGTCTCCACCATGCAGCCCTGGGAGTAGCACCGGTAGCTGCCCAGTGAGTGTTTAGCTGAATTTTCAATAGTCACCCCAGGTCTTGGTACCAGAAACTCCATGGTATGAGGAGGGCCCTGCCCAACAAATACCCCTTGCTCAGCTCCACTTACCCACCTTTACAGCACCCACCTTACTTCGCAGCAGCTGACATTGAACCGGCTCCTGGGGGCCCAGCTCCTGGGTGATCTGCCGCAGAAGGGATACTGCCAGCTGTCCACGGTAACAGGGCAGGAAGTTTCTCAGCAGGGCATCCATCTGGCCTGCAGATCAAGGGGACCATGAGTCGGACCCAAAGACCAGCCTAAGGAGAACAGAACAGGCAAGAATCCACTGGTGGGGGCCTCCCTGGTGGGGCAAGGGATTAAGCATCAGCACTATGAAGCTATCCGCAACAACTGCAGCTACAGTTTGATCCCTGGCCAGGGAGCTACCCACATGACGCAGCAGACCTCTCCTGACTAACCTGCTGCTGCCCTCAGCAGTGTATTTCAGTCAGTCCGCCTGTTCTGTTCCCCACTCTGTCTCTGGTGAATCCTCTCACCACCAACCCCCACCCCACCCCACTCCCACCGCGCCTCCGGCCTACATCCCAGGTCTTGTATGCATAAATAAATAAATCTTGAAAAGGAAGAAAGAAAGAAAAGTAAAGAAAGGTCTTCCTGGTGACAGCCATGACTTTAAAAAAAGAATTCAGTGGTGGGCTCCTGTACACCTCCTCCCCTAGTTGCCTCCAAGTCCCATTCACCCTTAACCCTCCATGCCTGTTTCCATCCACAGTGGGTGGGTGACTCAAGCATAATCTATAACTGAAGCACAATAAACATAATTGTGTAATCACAGAATTTAATGAGTTTTGACAGATGTACACACCTGTGAAGTTATCACCTTGATCAAGATAATGAGCAGATACATTGCACCCAAGAGTTTCCTCATGTCTCTTACCTGGGAGATTTTCAAAATCTCTTAAAAAGCCCCACCCCAGCACAAGGGAACTTTCTGGGATGATGGAAGTGTTTTGTATCCTGATCCAGAAGTGATCACACAGGTGTTAATGTTCTTCAAGCTGTTCCCTGTATGTTCATCCTACTGCCTGAAATTCGCATCTGATGGTTGGAGCATCAGCAGCTGTTATGTGCAATGAGGTGGCCTCAGGCACAGAAGACTACACATGATAGAACCAGGAGATGAGAGGAGCTGGGGTGTACAACTTTTGTCAACCTGTCTGGCACCTGTAACTCTCTCTAGGAAAGAGAAATAAATCCTTATCTTCTTTAAACTTGTTTAGTAAATAATCCTGAATCTCCCTGGAGAAATTTACTGAATTTATTGTGTGATAATAACTTGACCTTCTTTTCTGGTCTAGATTGCAAACCCATAAGGATGGGGCCATTCCCAACCCTACTATATCTTCAGTTCCCGCACAGTAGGAGCTCAAACATGTGTATGGAAGTTAGAGGCACCGCTTCCTCACTGTCTCAAAACAAACACTGAGTCTCATTTCCCAGGGTCCACACAGAGGTGTCTGCCCATTCCTGCACACCTGGAAGGATTACCTTAGGATATCTGGATGGGCCCAGGGCACCTCCCACTAGGCACCATGTTCCCCTCCCTGAACCCACACCCTGAGTAGGGTTAAAAGATTTACTGAATTAAAATATAGGACACCAGTTAAATTTGAATTTCAGGTAAATAAGGAAAATATTTTTGTACAAGTAGGTCTTTGTGCAAGATCTGGGACATACTTATATTTAAATTATTCATCATTTATCTGGAATTTGCATTAATAGGGTATCCTGTGTATCGACCAACCCCCAGCCCTGAACCCCACCTGCCCCATGCCTGCTCACCCCTCAGGTACTGTTGCTGCCGCTTGTCCAGGGGGCTAGAAGGCCGCCCGCCCATCCTGCTGTCGTCTCCTTGGTTCCCCTGAGAGTGAGGCACACACGCTTCCCTTCCTCACAGCACCCGAGGTCCCTTAGTTCTGGGGAACACTAAGAGCAGGGCAGCCAGCAAGGTGCCTGGATGATGAGGAGAACAGTGCCTGTGATCAGGGGGCAGAGAAGGACTAGGCTGTGTGGTGGGGGATGCCCCGCCCTGCACCTGCATCCTCCTGGTTCCCCTGGGGCCAAGCCCTCAGAGCTGTTGATTTCTGAGGTAGCCCTGGAGGCAGGGTGGGGTTGTGGGAGACAAAACTTCTAGCTGGCCTTGGGGGAGGAATGCAGGGCAGATTATCTATCAAAACCTGCAAAAGTGGCTAGTGTGAGGGGCAAGGAAGGTGTGGGTAGGGATGGATGTCTAATTCCTAGTGTCCACCCCCACTGTATCCACCACATGGTTGGCAATACCGGGTCTCAAGAGGATCCTGCCAAGGCCCCCGACCACCCTGTCTGGGAAACCACTGGACAGACAATTCAAGTCACTAGGGTCAGTGCTGGGGCAGGGGAGGAGGCAGCAGAGAGAGACATCACTGTGCCCTGAATTAGGGTTAATTGAGTCTTCTCCCCTTCACCTGTTTTTCCAGTGCCTGGCACAGAATAGCCCTCAGTGTTTGAGGGAGGGAGAAAGGAAAAGAGAAGGGTCTGCAATCCAAGCTGAAATGTGACCAAATGAGAGTTTCTCGAGCTTTCAGATGAGGGGAGTGTCAAGTTCCAGTGACTGGATCTTGGATGTGATGGCTGGTGTATAAGCAATCACTTTGGACCATGAGGTGAAACTCTCATAACAATGACACAGCTATGACATTTGGGAGACTGGGGTCTCCAAAGAGTTAATCCACCAGCCCTATGTGCTTGCTTCCACAGAAGGAGTTAAACTTACATTTTAAGTCACCAGGAACATCTGACTTTAGCGTCAGCAATATCCCACAGGATTCATATCTTCTCTAAGAAACATCACTTCATGCCAGCCTGAGTATCATCCCTGAATTAAGCACTGTGATACAGAAGTGGGCAAAATAAGCTACAATCCACCCTCCATGGACTACGGGGTTAGCATGCCCACAAAACTCAGAAAACAAGAGTAAGGGGAAAATGGAATATGAAGGGGTAGAAAATGCTCTGAGTGGGGAGGAGTGAAGGAGGTGATGTTGTACCAAGACCTGAAGGACGTAAGGGCCCAAGTCATGTACAAGGCTGAGGCAAAGAGACCCCTACGCAGCGGGCACAGCACATGCAAAGGCCCTGACATGGAAATGAACTTGGAGGGTTCCACTAACAGCACAAAGTGGGTGGGCTGGTGGAGGGTGAGTGAGGTGAAGATGTTAGGAAAGGAAGGGGGTCCTCAGGAGCCACACGGTGTTTGTGAGTCAAGTAAGATGTTTCACTTTTTTTAAAAGATGTATTTATTTATACATACAAGAGCTGGAGTACAGGCCAGAGGTGTGGGGGGTGAGAGGACTCACCAGAGATAGTGGGGAGCAGAACAGGCAGATCTACTGAAATACACTGCTGAGGGGAACAGCGGGAGAGGCAGAAGAGGTCTGCTGCGCCATGTGGATGGCTCCTGGATAGCCCTGTCTGTAACCCCTGCACCACCAGGGAGGCCTGAGATGTTTCACTCTTGACAGGGAAGGGGAGCCATAAGCAGGTTTGAAGCAGGGATAGATGTCATGGGGAGAGAAGTACATGTAGGGTCCCCATGCCTGTATCCTCACTTCCCCTTTGCTTCTCAAGCCCTGCCCTAAGCTCCACCTGCAGCTCCTAGCTCCCAGCCATCTGCTATTGCCCACTGGGGCTTTTTTCAGTATTTCCAGTCACTTTCTCACTGTCACATGAGGTGTGACTGAGCCAGACAAGACGTTTAAAAATTCACTTTCTGTGGTTTCAACTTTAGGGTTTCAATTCCCATGCCCCTTTCAGGGGCCTCTGTGGGATGACCCCCGCCCCCAGTCCCACACTAGACAAAGCTGTTGCATGGGTGAGGCCCCTGTATGCCTACCATCCTGCCCCAATGCCATCCGTGGAGTCCAGCAAGCTGCACTAGGCCTTAACTTTGAGGTGAGCTTGGAAATTGCAGTAGCTCTGCACTTGGCACATCAAGGCTATGAGCAGGCTGCAGCCCCACGCAGAGGGCACCACCAACCCTGTATGCAGCACAACCCAATAGACTGGCAAAAAAACCAAACCAAAACAAAACAAAAAACAGAATAAAATGTTGACGAGGATGTGTTAAATTGGGACCCGATACAGTAATAGGGAAATGGGATGGAGGTTCCTCAAACAAATTTACAAATGGAATTACCATATGACCCAGCAATTTCACCTCTGGGTATATACCCAGAATAACTGAAAAGCAGGCTCAAGGAGATGTGAGTACCTATCTACAAGGGCATGTTATTCAGCTTTAAAGAGGAAAGGAATCCTAAACCACGCTACAATATGAACAAAAAGACAAATACTGTGACTTCACCTGTATGTGGCCCCTAGAATCACCAAATCATAGAAGGTAGTTGGTGGATACCAGGGACTGGGCAAGAGTGAGCACTGAATGGACACATAGTTTCAGTTATGGGGTCAGATGTGGTGAGGTTTGCACAAGGTGAACTGTGTCCCTACAAGAGTTAAGCCTACAGCTATTGAGAAAAAAGAGAAAAACTGTTGTGTACATTAATGCCATTCAACTGTACACTTAAAATAGTCAAAATGGCAAATTTTATGTTGCATTTTTACACATAAAAGATAATGTCCACATCCCAAACCCTAGAGCCTCAGAAAGCAACCTTATTTGGAATAAGCATTTTTGCAGATGTAGTTAGTTAAGAATCTTGAGATGAGGTCATCCCGTATTTAGTGCTTCTAGATCCAAAGAGGACACCAAGACACACACACACACACACACACACACACACACACACACACAGAGAGAGACAGAGAGACAGAGACAGAGAGAGAGAGAGGCAGAAATGGAGGTAATGCAGGGAGGAGGGGGAAGAAATGGAGGTAATACAGCAACAAGCCAGGAACCCAAGGACTGCCAGCACCACCAAAAACCCAGATATCCAGCCCCGGAAGAAAGGTCTGGGACAGGTGCCTCCTCGAAGCCTCTAGAAGGATCCACCCCTGCCCACACCTTGATCTTAGACTCTGGCCTCTGGAAGTATAAGAAAACAAATTTTTAGTTTTAGGCTCCACAGTTGGCAGGACTTTGCTGTGGCAGCCCCAGGAATGTCATCCTAGGAGTCCCCGCCCCCTAGCCCACCCCCCGCCAAGGTGGAGGACCAGTGAGAGTGCGGTGGGGTCAGCCATTAAGCCCAGGTACTGCCCACCAAGGACCAGGAGACAGTGGCGACTTCAAGCAAATGCTCTTTTTAATATCTGGGTTGTCTGGAGTGAGGGCCCTGGGCTGAGCCCCCCAGGCAGGGCTGGTGGCAGGACACTGTTGGCTTCCAGCAGCACCACTCGGCTTTTCGAAAAAGAAGCCCAAGCGTGGTGGCGGTGGGGCCCAGCCCCAGCAGGTCTTGGCCCCGCTGGGCAGTGCTTGGTCCCAGCAGTGGTGGTGTCCCTCAGGAACAGCTACAAAGTGGAATGCTTCTCAAAGGGCACAGTCAGGAGTCTGGCTGCAGCCTCGTCCAGGAACCAGCAAAGCTTCCCGGTGTGGGGTTGAACCAGGGCGGCGGGGAGCGGGTTCTCCTCCTTGTCCTCCAAAATGCGCTGCATGGAGAGGTCAGGAGTATGAGGCCCCCATACCCATGAGGTCTCAGGGCCCCCCAGGGACAAGACTCCTCAGCCATCAAGAGGTGAGATTACTTTTTCAGTTGCCCTACCTTCAAGCTATCAGGGACAAGTTCCCTTCCCTTCTGTCATCTGTGACTAATGCTGGGGTCGGCAAACCTTTACTGCAAAGATCAGAGAGTCCATATATAGCTGCCTCTTGAACAACAGCAGGAGCTTCAACCCCCTGTGGTCAAAAACCCATGTGGAATTGTTAACTCCTCCCAAACGTAGATATTGCTAGCCTGCTGTTAACCAGAAGCCTTACTGAGAGCACACAATTAAAAAATTCTGTAGATTATATATGTAATATAGACTGTATTCTTACCATACAGATAGAGAAAAGAAAATGGCATTATGAAAATCCTATTTACAGTGTTGCAGTATGTCAACGCCACAAGTTCAGCTGTTTACAAGAAAATATGTGTGTAAATAGAGGTGCGTGTTGCTCAAGGGTCAGCTGTCTCTTTCTGGCCAGGTCACACCCTGCCCGGCGGGCGACTACTCAGCTCTGCCGTCATAGCACAAAAGTAGTAGCAGATGACACTTAATAGGCACAATTGAGTTCCAACAAAACTTTATTCATGGACATGGAAATCTGAATTCTGTAAGATTTCTACATGTCAAGGAGTATTTTATTTTGGTATTTTTTTTTCAATAGGTAAAAATCCCTTTCTTAGCTGAAGGATTTGGCCCTACAACGTGTAGCACGCTGAGTCCCCTGATGTAGCCTCCTCATTGGTGTGTCAGAAACACTGCTTTCTCCATCAGGCCCGGCCAAGCCTTCTGGGTCTGTTAGCTCATTTACTGCTAAGATCCTGTGAGATCAGCCCTTCAGCAGGGGAGCTGAGGCTTCAGGTAGCCTCACAGAAGCACACGCTGAGCTGGGGACTCTGGGGGGCCCATGGGGAAGGACCCTTCCACTTTGCTGATGGGAAAGGGGAGGGGTGGGGGCTAAATGGCTGTATAAAGTCAGGCGGGCATCACAGGGAGGGACACTGTGTCTGTTGGACTCCCAAACCCCAGCATCAGTCACCCATGGGAGGGCATCTGGACCCAAAGATTTGGGGGAAAGAAATATCATTTAATCAATTTTAAAAAATGTTTCCAGTGTCTTTCATAGTCTTTTCAATGATAGAAAAAATATATATATTTTATTAGTTTATTTTTAAGATTTTTATTTTATATTTTTTCTTAAATATTATACACAAGATACCTTTTTTCTTATTCTTATTACACACGATTTTCCCACACTACCCTCCCCCCATTAGTTTTGCCAAGGGTCTATCTTTTGCATCTACTTACCACTGGGCTTTTAAAAATATTAAGCAATTCATTAAATTCTGATTTTAATTTTGCTTATTCCTTCCACCCATTTTTCTTAGAGTTATATTTATCTTGTTTCTAGATTACAGAGATTATTTCAAAAACTTTTTTAACACATTAAGTGCTATGAATACACCTGAGGGCACCTTTGGCCTCATTTCTTCATCTTTTTCCATAATTGCTAATTACCACTGGCCTGTGACCAGTTTCGTTCTCCCCTTTAACCCCTGAATTATACACTATCTTGGGACCCTAATGCTTCTAATACAACAGTGTCTGGGACCCTATTCTATCCCCAGGCCCACATGCCCATGACTTTCTCGGACTGGGTCTTCAGCCATTACCTTCAGAATAGCTGCCTTGCCTTCTCCAGTTGCCACAAAGATGACAGTTCGGGCTGCATTCAGCACAGGGAGTGTGAGGGTCACACGCTGTGGTGGAGGCTTCGGGGAATCGCTAATGGGGGCCACAATCTTTTCTCGTTCCTGGAGGTGGGAGATCAGTGGGAGACAGGATGACAGTGTCATCTGTCATGAGCACTCACACACCCCAGGCACACGCAAGCCATCATCCCATCCCACCCCACTAATCCTGAGGTACAGGCACACCTCAATTTATTGCACTTCTCTTATTTGTGCTTCACAGATTCGTCATTTATACAAATTAAAGGTCTGTGGCAACCCTGCATTGGCACCACTGTTCAACAGCATGTGCTCACTTCGGGTCACGTTTAATTAAGATATGTACATTGTTTCTGTTTTTAGATATAACACTATTGCATACTTCATAGACTACAATACAGTGTAAACCTCACTACTCACTACTCATCAAGTAAACATAACTGAGAAACCAAAAAATGTGTGACTCGCTTTACTACCACATTTGCTTTATTGTGGTGGTCTTCAACCCAACCTGCAATAACTCTAAGTTGTGCCTCTATTTAACTGAAGGTCCGTTTTAAGAGAGGCATACAAGGTTCAGAGGAATTAGGTTCAGCTTGCACACCTGTTGGCCGAGGCTTTCTTGACCAGATTCTAGGCACCTCTCTCTTTCCTCTGGAAGGCCCAGATGGCACAGACCGCTGCTCAGGTACCACTATGACTGCTGTGGGCACACTCACCTGCAGGAGGGGGTGGTCTGGGAAGAGTGAGCAGGTATGGCCATCAGGACCCACACCCAGGATTAGCAAGTCAAAAACTGGGATGGAGTCCCCTTGGAAGGCCTGAAGGAAAGAAGATGGTCCAGAGAGATTGTGAGGTAGGGCTCCAAGGACACAGTTGTCAAAAAAAGAATCATACATGTCTGTAACAGAGAGCTATGCTGGACCTCACCTGTGATCAAAGGTGCTCTAGGACCTTTGATGGCACAAGGGGTTAAGCACAACACTATGAAGCTGTCCACGGCTACTGCAGCACAAGTTCGATCCCTGGCCAGTCAGGGAGGTGACCCACATGGAGCAGCAGACCTCTCCTGTCTCATCCACTGCTCCCCTCAGCGGTGTATTTCAGTAGATCTGCCTGTTGTGTTCCCCACTCTGTCTCTGGTGAATCCTCTCACACCCCTGTACCTCTGGTCTGTACCCCAGTTTTTGTATGCATAAATAAATCTTTAAAAAAAAAAAAAAGGTGCTCTACTCTATAAGGTTCCATGTCTCACCTGGATGACTAGCCCAGAGTCGAGGGATACAACTGTCGCCAAGATAAGAGGACCCAGGCCTGGTACCAAGGTGGCAGTGGTGAGGTTTCCCTTGGGGACCACAGGACAGGGGCATGACCTCTCAGAAGGGGGACTCTTCAAAAGGGGTGACCCAGGGCAGGGCTGGGTCTACTAATCACCCCCAGGGGAGTTTCCACTAAAACAATCATGCAGTGCCACCTGCAGGTTGCTCACCGCCCTGGAAGGAAGCAGTCAGTGTGGGTGAGGCATTCCGTGGCCACTGAGGGACTCACCTGTCTCAGTTTCTTGGCATAGTCCTCAGCTGCTTCCTCCACAGGCAGTTGGGGGTTAATGGTGATCACCTGGCTGTCGGGAATGGGCAGCCTGGAGAGGAGGTGGGTCTGGCAGATAGAGGGAAAATAGGATACATCACCACCAGTAATGCAGGCTTCTTGATGGCAGAGGGCTTGCACACGACCACTTGATGAGGACGCCTTGAGGATGGGACTGTCTTCATACCCACCTCAAGTGTCAGTTGAGATCTTTGGCTTCATCAGGCTTGGGAACCTTTGGCCCAGTCGGCACTGTCTGGCTTTGCTTCAAAATCCCCAGGGTCCCTTTACCCTCAGGATAATACCTAGCTACTCTGTCCTCCATGAGGCCCCCCCCCTGGACACAAGCAGTTTTTCCTGCATGAAAAACTCCTATATATCCCTCAGGCTGCCTCCTCCAGGCAGCTACTCCTGGCTGAACCTCCCCCACACTGCTGCTTAGAGGCACCATCTGTAACTGTGATGAGCACTAACTTCTCTTTGGGATGCCATTACAGGTGCCCAGGCCCAGCTCTTCGTAGGTGTGCCACTTCTGTTCAACTGGTTTAATGTAGAAGCAACTGGACTCAGGCCTCCTGCAAAGCAGAGGCTCCAGCCATTTCCCATGGAGATGAATCCCAGACCTTTGCTTCATTCTGGGAAAGATGTTGGCAACCCCAGATTGGTGTCACCTTTCAGGCATTGTCTAGCTCAGCCAAGGTGATGCTGAGAAGAGACACAAAGGAAAAGCAGGGGATCAGCAAAAATACAGAATTAGAGGGGGAAAATAGCAGGGTCAGGTAAACCCATCAAATCTCATAGGACTGACTCCCAAATACTGCCCTAAGGAGTATGCGCTCCAGATTGAGGGTAAGAGGGAGCCAAGGAGCTGGAGAGTAACATGGTCAAATCCACTATTGGAAAGGCCTCTCTGTTCAGTCCAAGTACAAAGGTCACCATCTACACACACCCTTGGAGACCGCACTGAGAAAAGCCAAGAGGAAATATCGATGTCCATGTTGTCACCTGAGTTCCCTCCTCCTCTGGCTGGGCATTGTTGGGCAGGTGCCCAACAATGGAACTGCTGGTTTGTCAGGCAGTTCTCTTGAAACACCGGCAAGTCCTCAGCTAACCAAACCCCCTCCTTGGCCGGGGGCACCTCAGCCCAGAAGGTCCATGGCTGGGGTTGAGCAGAAGAAAATTCCTGCTGAGAGGCCCAAGGTGCACAGGGTCTATCTTTGAAGATGGAAATGCCCCTGTGTCCCTCTACTGGTTTTACTAGTGGCCCTCAAAGTTCATGTCCACTGTAGCCTCAGAATGTGACCCTATTTAGAGAGTCTTTGCAGGTGTAACTTGATAAAGTGAGGTCTCAGTGGGTTAGGGCGGGCTCTAAAACCTATTCTAATAAGCAAGGACACAATGAAAGAATCAGAGAAGACTGTGTAGACACAGAAGCAGAGACTAATGTGACGTGGCCACAAAACACGAGTGCCTGGAGCCCCCAGAACTGGAAGATACGAAGGACCCTCCCCTGAGTGTCCTGAGGGAGCCATGGCCCTACCACACCTTGATTTCAGAATTCTTGGCTCCACAACTACTAGACAATAAATCCCTGTCATTTTAAACTGCCCCATTTGTAGCTCTTCATTACAGCCAGCCAAGGAACTAACAGAATTCCTCTCACTGGGGAACTGGCAGACAGACAGAATCCTCACCCACATCCATTCCCACTACACAGCCTTTGCCTCCGCAGTGCCCTCTGCCCTGGCTGCCTGCAGCCAGCTCCTCACTACCTCCGGGTCTCAGAGTAAATGTCACCTTCTCAGAACCCAACCCC
Source organism: Talpa occidentalis (assembly GCF_014898055.3). Taxonomy (NCBI): domain Eukaryota; kingdom Metazoa; phylum Chordata; class Mammalia; order Eulipotyphla; family Talpidae; genus Talpa; species Talpa occidentalis. The sequence goes on along the minus strand of NW_023601212.1, from coordinate 46,592,435 downwards.
CACCATGCAGCTCACCACCTCTTCCCCAGCACTTCCCATCATCCCACACTATTGTATTTTGTCTACACATTATATTAATGCTCTGCATGGGTTTCTCTTATTCATTGGTCTATACATCCTGTGCCTGTTGCCCAACAATGAAGCCCAAGAACGGAACCACCCAGCTACCCACCATGACCCCAGCACTGAATACATGGACATCCTTGCAACTTTCTCTTTTACTTTTTTGTTAGAATTTTAAGTAACGTACAAATTTCCTAATTTAAAAAAATCTAAAGTTTTCTGAAGTCTCTTGAAGTAAAAATTCCCCCAAAATAAAAAGAAACAAAAGCCCTTTTAACTAAGTTCTGGGAGAAGAAACACAGGAAGGCCCTTAAGCCACAGCCCACTGTGTTCCCGGAGGGGATGGGCGGGCCATGGGGAAGAGCCATGTCCCAGACCCCCGCTGGTCACAGGGTGACCCTGGCAGGTAAGCACTCCTCTTCTGGCCTCGGTGACCTCATCTATAAAATAGGGGTAACTAGCAGCCTCATCTTATAGGTTATTGGGGGTAGGATGAGGTGCATTCATGAGATACTGCAGATAAAGTGCTTGGTAATGGATAAAACTTCCTTCTTTACCAAACAAACAAATAAAAAATCAACCAGAAAATCAGCAGCTCAAGCTTCTATGCCAAGAGAACACCACACCCAGCACCTGAAGGACTCCAGGCTCCCAGCCAAGCTGGCCCCTCCCACACCTCCCTGGGCAGCTTTTGCCGCCAGAGGACCTCAGGGTCGCCCTCATAACCTCCACGTCTCAATTTTCCTACTTATAAAATGGGAGTGCTTCCCTAGTTCTATAGGAGCCTTGGGACCCCAGTAGAAATACAAGCCTGCCCCCAGGTCATCAGCACCTCCGGAGGCGTGGATAGCGGCAAGAACTTATGCAGGTCAGGAAATTCAGGCCTGGGCTCCACCCCAGCTCCCTACTGCCTGCCTGGTCCCTAACTGCCATAGAGCCTGCAATTCTCTAGGTCCCTGGAACACGACCTTCGCCTTCACGCCTTTGCCCATGTCCTTCCCCCTGCCTGGCCACCGGATAAAGCACAAAGGACTTCAAGGCCCCCACCCAGAAGGGAATGAATGTACAGCACACGTGGGACATCAGGGCACCCAGTGACCCCTTCCCAGCTCCCGCCTTGATAGAGGTCACGGGGCCAGTATGACCCTGCGGGACCCCCGCAGCCGGGCTCAGACGCAGGGCGCAGCCACCTCGGGGTGGCCCCGGGGGCACCCGCGGCCGGGTTCGGGCGATGGGTGCGGCTCTCTGAACGTGACCCTTAGCGGCCCCCGTAGCGCTCACCCGGTAGAGGCCGTACGTGCTCTCGGCGTGCTCGAAGGGCACGAGGCGCTCGTCGCAGAAGCCCACAGTCCAGCGCGCCAGGCTGGCGTTCCCGGCGGGGGCGGCGGCGGAGGGCAGCTCGCGGGCCAGCATGGAGACCAGGCTGCCGCCTGACAGGCCGAGCGCGAAGCGGGCGCGGGCCCCAGCGAGGCAGCACGCAGCCCGCTGCGCTACTAGTTGCGCCAGCGACGCGCCCAGCTCCTGCGGGCTCGAGAAGACTGAAATGAGGCCCGGGGCCGGCGCGGCCATGGCGACGGCGGCGGCGGGGAGGCGGAAGCGCTCCCAGTGGTCGCCAGTGCGCCTGCGCAGATACAGGCCCAGCCGCTCTACTCTGAACGTTCAAGCAGCCGCCTACGGCACATGCGCAGTCGCATAAATGAGGCTGGGCAGGCAGGGCTGGCGGGGCTGCTGTAGCTCTCCACCTGGTGGTGTCAGGGCGGAGTTACTGGAGTTGGGGAGCCTAGGAGGAATTTCGAGGTGGGAAAATTTCCTGGCGAAGGGCGTATTTGGATGGACTTCGAAGTTCCCGAACATTCTAACATTTGTTGCTATTTTGGCCTTTCTATAAAATATAAGCTGCATTTAGAGCAAGGTGTTTAATTTAGTTTCACTAATACATCAAAAGCCCCTAGAGTTTTGCCTGGCACAGAGCAGGGACTGAAAACATACTGATTTAAAAGCCTAATACAAATGCTCCCAGGGGGACCTTGGTGCCTCTGAGGACCCAGAGAGGCATCTACCCTGGCTGTTATATGGAGTAGTTTCCAGGCTGGAGCAAGTGGGCCCTGGTAGATAAGAAAGCAGGAATAGCACAGGCAAAGAGGGCTGCAACGTGAAGTCTTTATGAGCCTAGGCAGTTAAGTAGAGTCTAGTAAGTGCAAGGAGACTTGTATTGGCAATGCATCCTTAAAATCAGTAGCAAATTAAGAAAACAGTTTTATTTACAGTAGCATCAAAAAGAATGAAATAGGGATAAATTTAACAAAAGAAGTGCAACCTTTGTGCACGGAAAATTATAAAAATGTTGGAAAAAAAGATCTAATCAATAGGTACCCATGTTCATGGATTGGAAGATTTAATATTGTTAAGGTGGTAATAGTCCCCAAATTGGTCTACAGATTCAACACCACACCTAACAAAATTTCACCTGCCTTTTTTTTAGAAGTTGCCATACTGATCCTAAAATTCATATGCAATTGCAAGGAGCCAGAAATAATCAAAAGAATCTTAGGGGGGAAAAAATTGGAGAACTCACACTTTCTTATTTCAAATTTACTACAAAGCTCCAGTAATCAAGATATGGTATCAGAATACACACGCATGCACAAATAAATCCATACACTGTATCTCCAGGAAACGGCTCTTCAAGGGTCCCCTGACCATTCAATGAGAAAAGACTAGTCTTCAACAAATGGTGCTGCCACCACTGAAGAGTCACATGCAAAAGAATGAAGCTGGACTCTTTGGTAGCCGAATAAGGAGTCCAAACCATAGTGCTCAGAACTTGTGAAAATGTTTGGTTACTTGGCTAGAGGAATTAAGGATGGAATTAGCTAGTAGCTGTCCTTAAAGTATTAGCTAGTCACAGATGGAATTAGCTAGTCAGCTGTCCTTAATATAGATGAACTAGATGGGCCCAATATAATGACAAGGGTTCAGAGAAATGATAGCTTGAGCGATTCAACCTGCTGTTCCTGGTTTTGAAGATGATGGATGCGGCATAAGTCAAAAGATGTAGGTAGTATTTAAAAGGTGGCAAAGGCAAGGAAATGAATTCTCTCAGAACCTCCAGAAGCAATGCATCCCTGACAACACCTGGATTTTAACTAAATAAGATCAGGGCCTCCCTGGTGGCGCAGTGGTTGAACGCTGGGTTGCGAAACTGCCCGCAGCCTCTGCAGCGCCGGTTCGATCCCCGGCTGCTCCCTGGCCACCGGAGGAGGGTCCCACATGGCGCGCAGACCTCTCCTGCCGCCCGCTGCTCCCCTCAGCAGTGTACTTGGGTGCTTCTGCCTGTTCTACTCCCTGCCCTGGCTCTGGGGAATTCTCTCACCCTCCTGCGCTTCTGACTGTACCCAGTGCTTATATAAATAAATAAATCTTTAAAAAAAATAAAAATAAAAAAAAGACAAGTCAATAAACTGGACCTCATAAAAATTTAAAACTTTTGTATTTCAAATAATACCAAGTGAAAAGATAGCCCACTGGACAGAGAAAATCACAAATCATATATAAGGGTGCAGTGTACAGACTATATTAAGAACTCTCATAACTCAATAAAAAGACAACCTAATTTTAAAATGGGCAGGGGTTCTGAATAGACATTTCTCCAAGGAAGATATACACATGGCTGATAAGTAGATGAAAAGGTGGGCTGCTCATTGGCCATCAAGAAAATGCAAATCAAAACCACAATGAGGGGCCTCCCTGGTGGTGCAAGGAGTTAAGACTCAACCTATGAAGCTATTGGCAGCACGAATTTGATCCCCAGCCAGGGAGCTACCCACATGGCACAGCAGTGTATTTGTGACTCGCCTGCTACTCCCCTCAGCAGTATATTTCATTCAGTCTGCTTGTTCTGTTCCGCGCTCTGTCTCTGGTGAATCCTCTCATCCCCCACACCTCTGGCCTGTACCCCAGTTCTTATATGCATAAATAAATCTTTAAAAAAAAAACACAATGAGGTATCACCTCGCACCTACTAGAATGACTTTTTTTTTTTAAAGATTTATTTATTTATACAAGCACTGGGTACAGTCAGAAGCGCAGGAGGGTGAGAGAATTCACCAGAGCCAGAGCGGGGAGCAGAGCAGGCAGAAGGACTGAAGTACACTGCAGAGGGGAGCAGCGGGCGGCAGGAGAGGTCTGCACGCCATGTGAGACCCTCCTCCAGTTGCCGGGGAGCAGCCGGGGATAGAACCGGCGCCACAGAGGCTTCGGGCAGCCTCGCAACCCAGCGCTCAACCGCTGCGCCACTGGGGAGGCCCATAGAATGAATTTTTTTTTAAATATAGGTAAGTACCAGTGAGGATGAGGGAAACTGGAACTCCAGCATGTACTGCTAGTGGTGGGAATATAAAATGGCAGTCATTTGGAAAACAGTCTGGTGGTTCCTCAAACTGTGCTAAGTTATGTTATCTTAACACATAACCTATTTTCATAACCAAGAGAATTAAAAATATGTACACACAAAAACATGTGGGAATAACTCATTGTCCATCAACTAGTGAAAGTTTGTAATATGGTACTCCATTCTAATAAATAGTATTTGGCCATGAAAAGGAATGAACTGTAACCCAGATGATTCTTAATATCAAGCTGAATGAAAGATGCCAGACACAAAAGCCCACATCCTGTACAATTCATTTATATGGAATATCCAGAACACGCAAATCCATGGAAACAGAAAGTAGATTAGTGGTTGTCAGGAGCCGGAGGAGATGCAATGGGATTATTTATTGTTCTGGAACTAGATAGATGAGATGGTTGTACGACACTATACTAAAAGCTGCAGAGTCATACAATTTTAGAAGGGTGGATTTCACAGTATGTGAGTGACATCTCAATTATCACATCTGTAGGAGTCGCCCAGGCACAGGGAGGAGTGACAGTTCAGGCACCAGAGGCAGTAGGGGTAAAGGCACGGGAGTCAGCCAACCTGGAAACCAGTTGAAGGAGGAGCCTGCAGGATGGCAGGGCAGACCAAAGAGCCTGGACTCTTCCCACAGGTGACCTCCCTGCTGGAACAGGGTAGGGCAAGAGGAAGGGGCCCAGTCTGAAGCTGCCCCTCCTTCAAAGGCTCTCATCTCTACCCCATTCCTCTGGAAACTGCTGCTCCTTCCTTGTCCCTCACACGTCCCTGCCTCTCATAGAGCACTGTCCAACATGCCTCACTGGGGCAAGTTTCTCTTCCCAGGTCACAGATACAAAAGTCCTTTCTCTACACTCCTAAGACCCTCCACAAAGGAGAGGTTCAGGACAGTGTGCTTTCTGATGCCAGCTTTCCTCCTGATTTATGAGGGTTCTGGGGGGCAAGTCACAGGGCTTCTCATTTAGCATTAAAAAAATAGAGCTATGAAAAAAAGGCATGGGGGGACCCTCAGTGCCTCTTGCTAAGTGAAAGAAGCTGGTCTGAAAGGCTACACATTGTGTGATTGCAAGTGCACGCATTGTGGAAAATGCATAACTATAGAGATGGTGCAAAGATTAGTGGTTACCAGGGGTTCCAGGAGAAGATACAGAGAGGTGGAGCCAGGGAATTTTAGGGCAGTGCAAGTATTATGTGATGTTGTATTTGCCAGTCCATGAACAAATAACACAGAGTGAACTCTTTTGTCAGTGCAGCACTTGAGAACATATTGCTATCAGCTCAGCAATTGCAACAAATGGCAAACTAATGTATCTACCCGGAGCTGAGGTGCCTGGGGACAGGGTTGATGGGAACTCCATGTACAGTCCCCTCATGTTTCTATAAAGCAAAAACTGCTCTAATTAATCAATTAATTTTTAAAAGAACATGGGGATCAGACCTAAGAATCATCAGGATCCAGAGCTAATTTCTTAAGCTGTAACAGCTGGAGTCACAGGCTTTGGGGCAAGGAAGGTCCCTGCTGGGCCACTTTCTCACCAAGCACTCCCTCAGTATCTTCACACACACCCCCACCCTGTGCCTCAGTTTCCTTATCATTACAACAGGGACCATGATGACCCCTCCACAGGTGGTCTGTAGGTGACTTCTAAAGGGGCATTATCAGGATGCACTTGTTTATTTGGCACAGCAGGGCACACCATACCCATGAGCCACGGCTGGCTGCTTCTCCACCTGCACCCCCCTCCTTGCAGACCACAGGAGTCCAAGGACAAGCTCGGACATGGATGGCTCATCCACCGTTGAGGCAGAGGAGGCCTGTCTATGCCTTCACCCCATGGTCCGGCGTCCTCCCCTTCCAGCAGATGCTCCACTTTCTTGAAGTGCAAACATTCCAGCATGGAAGGCGTGGGGAGCAGCAGGTGACAGCTGAGCATAGAATCCAGAGCTTCATGTCCCGACTTTGAGTCCCAACTCAGACAGTCACTGTTGTAGGTCCAGAACTGTTACCCAAATCTCTGGCCCCACCTGCTGGCTCCTTACACACAGAGACACCCTTCTGGGGCAGCCAGAAGTGCCAGGGAACATCCTCTGCTCTGGGCCATCCTGAGCACCTGCCACAACCCACAGGCAGATTGAGGTGGTGCTTCCTGAGACTGCAGGCTGCAGGGAAGTGGTGAGAGCACTAAGGTACTTGTCCTAGTCCCCAAGGTCTTGAAGGTGGGCTGACAGGCAACAGGAAACAGTGAGAAAAGGCAGAGCGTGATGTGTGTATGGCAAGTATGTGTCCTAGGTGAGGGTCCTGCTGAACCCCTGGAAGGCTTCCATGCCACACGGGGACTAAAAGTAAATGGCTGTGCTCCCATTAGGCCCCGGATGCTCAGCAGGTTTATTTTTTAAAACTCAACTAGGAGACAAAACCTCCGTGCTTGGATAGGCCTGTATAGCCACTTGCTACTTGTCCCCACTACTTAAGGGGCTAGATGGTGCTGCATGAGGGAGGGTTGGATGGGGTGGCTAGCCCCAACATTTTGACTGTGGGATGAGCCACCAAGGGTCACCAAGGACATCCAAATCACCCCAGGAGAGTTGTCTGAGTGGTCACCACATCACAGGCTGAATTGTCACTAGCAAGGTCAGGAGGGACGCTCAATGGGCTGGAGGCCCTGACCTCAGATTCCATCCCCAGGCAGGAGACCACCCCCTACTTCACACTGACATTCTCATGGGTCCCACCAGCAGCCATGCTGGAGGGGGACACCAAGAGGCCTCTTCCAAGGACAGTGCCATCTGAGTGGCAGGCTGAGCAGCACACAGCACAGTGTCCAGGGCCCTGAGACGTTTGGCATGGATGACATCCAGTGGTCACAAGTCAATTCTGGAAGCTTCTGGGATATCAGGAAGGGCAGGCAGGGCAGGGGAGACCCATCAGGGTCAGGGAGTGCACAAGGTTATTGGCCCAGTTGAGAGGATTTCCAGCTGACCTGGACACGCCCTGCTGATTCCCCACCCCAACCTGGGTGAGCCTGGCAGACCACCCCTTGCTCTTAGTTCAGGAGGGAGGGCAGAGCGCCTGCCTGAAGCTCACGCAGGGCTACAACATCCTGGAGCCCAGTGGCCTAGGGAGGCCTGGATAGGGGCTCCTGAAGGCACAGCTGAAAGGAGAGGGAGGCCCCACTCTAGGTCTCCTGGGTCATCCCCAGGGGCACCAGGACTGGCAATTGCCAAGCTCCCAGGAAATGTCTGCTCCATTCTGGCAGAAGATGGAGAAGGAAGAGGAGGAAAAGAGGACAGATGTGAGCAGCAGGGACTAGCAGGAAAGAAAGATGCACAGACAGACACCGACTTGGGAGCAGGAAGACAGGCAGGGCAGGGCACCCCAGGAGTTGGGGGTGTGGGGGACAGGGAAGTGGGAGAGAGGAATGAAGCAGGGGGAGGTGCAGGCTCCTCTGGGATTGTTTCTCCACCCCAGGATGGGGCAGGGCTGTCAGGCTCCCCGGCCACCCCCCAATGGGCCCAACTGAGAGGTTTCAGCACACAGGGGAGGAGTGTCAGAGGGCAAAGGCGCCTGAGCAGATGCGGGTGTAGACACCCTGGTCCAGCGGCAGGTAGTGGCCCTGCTTCAGGTCCAGGAAGAAGAGTCGGTCCGAGGTCTGGCCTGGGTCAAAGCCCTCGTGCTGTAATCGAGTTTTCTGGATCTTGAAGGTGCCTGGAGGAGGGGGAGGGGAAAGGAACTGGACTCAACAAGGGGTCACCAAATCACCATCATCTCCCACACATACAGGCTTTTGCAGGGCAGTCCCCTCAACTGGGAACATTCTCCCCATTCTGTCTGTCCAATTCCCCTCTGATCTTCAGGTCCTTGGTTCATCCCACTCCCTGCTTCCCCGGAAGGCCTCCCTAACCTAACCCCATCACAGCCTGAAACTCTATATTTAAACTTCCTCGCCTACTCACAAGTTCATCTCCCACAAGACCAAGGCAAGGCTGGATCATCACACAGTAGGTCAGGGGCAACAACCTGTGCCTGAGGGCCAAATCTGGCCTGCCATCTGTTTTTATAAAGAGTTTTATTGGCAAGAAGCCATGCCCATTCATTTGCACTGTCTGCAGCTGATTTTGCATTACATGGCAGGGCTGAGTTGTGACAGAGACCATATGGCCCTTTACTATATGGTCCTGTATGAAAAAGCGTACACGCCTGCAGTGAATGATTAAGGAAGGGTTTTGTGAAAGACACCACCAGAGTCACAGTCAGTAGGAAAAAGCAAGAGGCAGCTCTTGTCTTTTAAGAGTGCCCGTCTGTGCTCATGCAGGTGTCTTTGCTTTTCCTCTTTTCCTTAATAAACGTGCCTACTGATGAATGCAAACATCTGCTGAATTCTTTCTCAGAGGGACCTGAGGAGCCCATTATCTGAACCCCAACACCTAGACCCAACGTGGGGCAACAATTGGCACCAGTAAGCCTCTTTTGTCTGTTTCTCTGTCCTTTCTCATTATTCTGTTTCCAGAGGGAGCTGGGTTCGTTCGATAACTGTTTGATTAATCCTCACGAATTGCAGAATCCTGGACATGGACATGGCTACTCTGTGGTGGATTCCAAAGCATGGGGCTGGAGCCTTCCAGTTGCCCATGACCCAGGAAGGGTAAATACCCAATCTCTCTCCCTTGCCCCTCCTCCTATTACCCAGGGAAGTGCAGCTGCTTTGCTGCCTTTTGCCTTCTCAGGAGGGGTGGGTTTTTGGTGACTGGCTGCCTTTCTCGAACTAATGGGCTTTGGTCAAGGCTACTCTTCTGTGGATCCTGAAGTGTGTAGGCGGGGGAGCAGCCTGTCAGATGCCCTTGGCCTAGAAGGGTGAATGTCTGGTTCCGCCATCTTCTTTCTCCTTAATCTCCCTATACTTTAGCCATGGCTCTCACATTCTCCCTCTCGGAGTTTGGTGAGACTTGGCCTTTCATGAATTGACTGACCCTGGCATGGCTACTTCACAGTGAGTTACAAATGGTGGTGGTGCAATCTCTCGGATTCCCATGGCCTGGAAGGATGACACCTGGCTACTGTCTCTCTCTAATCTTGTTTATCTTTCAGTGGAGCCACCATCCCCATCCTCCCTTTCCTTGGGAAAAGTGTAGGTTCATGAGCTCTATTGTCTGTTCAAACTAGGTCTTTCCGGCCACTTAAAATAGTGAGCATGGGGCCTCCCCAGTGGCGCAGCGGTTGAGCGCTGGGTTGCGAAGCTGCCCGCAGCCTCTGCAGTGCCGGTTCGATCCCCGGCTGCTCCCCGGCCACCGGAGGAGGGTCCCACATGGCGCGCAGACCTCTCCTGCCGCCCGCTGCTCCCCTCAGCAGTGTGCTTCGGTCCTTCTGCCTGCTCTGCTCCCCGCTCTGGCTCTGGTGAATTCTCTCACCCTCCTGCGCTTCTGACTGTACCCAGTGCATGCATAAACAAACAAACTAAATAAATAAATAAATAAAAACATGCCTCTATAAAAAAAAAAAAATAGTGCGCATGGAGGGCCTCCCTGGTAATGCAAGGGGTTAAGACACAGTTCTATGAAGCTATCCACAGCCTCTGCAACACGAGTTCGAACCCCAGCCAGGGAGATACCCACATGGCACAGCAGATTTCCCCTGTCTTACCCACTGCTCTCCTCAGCAGTGTATTTCAGTCTGCCTGTTCTGTTCCCCATTCTGTCTCTGGTGAATCCTCTCACCCCCTACACCTCTGGCCTATACCCCAGTTCTTGTATGCATAAATAAATAAATCTTTTTTTAAAAAAGATTTATTTATTTATTTATTTATACAAGCACTGGGTACAGTCAGAAGCGCAGGAGGGTGAGAGAATTCACCAGAGCCAGAGCAGGGAGCAAGCAGGCAGAAGGACCGAAGTACACTGCTGAGGGGAGCAGCGGGCGGCAGGAGAGGTCTGCGCGCCATGTGGGACCCTCCTCCAGTGGCCGGGGAGCAGCTGGGGATCGAACTGGCGCTGCAGAGGCTGCGGGCAGCTTCGCAACCCAGCGCTCAACCACTGCGCCACTGGGGAGGCCCAATAAATAAATCTTTAAAAAAAAAAAAAAAAAGAGCTTTCCAGCCTTCTGGGAGGAAGAGGCCCCAGTGAACTAGACAATGTTCACCAACTGAGAACTTGGTCAGAGCTTTGAAATTTCAAATCCTCCATCCATCTAGACATAGGATTTTAAGACTCTCTTTTCCTTCCAGAGAAGAGAAAATGGCTAAAGCAGGTAGCAAGTCAAGACCTGGGATGCCCTGACCAAGGAGATACCACAATCTTATGACTACTGAGAGGGGGGAGGGGGTATCTGTAGGTGCTTCTTTTCACCACCTCCCTCTGCAGGGCAGCAGCCTTCCTGCCTGCCCATGACATGCACCACACTGGGACTTCTATTCACTGATGTCTCTCAGCAGAGGCAACTCTTCTTCAACCATCTGCAACCATGCAGGCCTCTTTCAGCAAATCTGTCCCTTTTGGGGCAGCTCATTCTGCCCGCTTCTGTCTATGCAAGTGTACTTTATTCTTTTGTCTCCTTTACCTAGTAAACTTGCTCTTTAAATATAACCCAGGCCTCCCTGGTGACACAAGCACTGTGAAGCTATCTGCAGCCTCTGCAGCAGACCCCTCCTGTTTCGCCCACTCCTCCCCTCAGCAGTGTATTTCAGTCAGTCTGCCTGTTCTGTTCCCCACTGTGTCTCTGGTGAATCCTCTCACCCCCCACACCTCTGACCTGTACCCCAGCTCTTGTATGCATAAATAAATAAATCTTAAAAAACAAATAAATATAACTACCGTCTCTGTCTCGTGAAGAAACTTGCCTGGGAAACTCACTGCGTGCCACTGAAAGGGGAGCTCTGAGGAATCCTTTCCCAGAGTAAACCCAAGGACCCCACTCTCTAAATGCATTGATTCCAAAAATGACATCATCCACAAAGATTACTTACTAAACCTTACAGTCAGAAAAAGTCACAGGACAAAGAACTGACAGTACTCTGGGAATCACAGGTTCACCATGAAACTGCTCCTAAAAATTTCTAACAGGAGATCCAAGACTTACTACATGGGACAGAATACCCTGAGAAGACTAATATTTTTATGGTTTTTCCCTAACACTTTGTATTTTGTTTCTAGAAAGCTTCTCAATGAACAGTGCTGTATGATTTGTAGCAATCTGCACCTTTTTATGAGCAAACTGGAACATATGTTTTTCTCTCTCTCACCCCAAAATAGAAAAACTTCTAAGTATTGATACTTCATGACAATGTGTTTGTTTGCATGAATCCAGTAAAGCTCCTTATTTTCCTCTATAGCAAGATGACTAAGATTTTGACTAGAAACCAGAATGCTTTCAGGAATCCACAGGTCTCAGAACCTACAAAGGACAGCCTAATATCTTACTTTCAGGGTTCTAGGTCTATCAAGTACAATAAAGAATGTCAGTCCCTTGGGAGACCCCAATACATTTGGGGACCTCAGAGAGGAACTTTCCCCCAAAACACAGGTACTTACAGGCAATGCCAGGTAATGAGACCATGGCCATGGTCTCCTGCCCAAGAGACAAACTGTTAAGGGCTCAACCTGAGACTCCTGATGGAGATTCCAGTAAAGCTTATCTTAAAAATATACAAAAATATTTTGCTCTTGCTGTACATATGCAGAAGAGCCTGCCATATTTACTAAAAGCAGACTTGCAAATTTCACTGTAATCAATTGATAGAACTGCAATGAGGGTAGAAAAAAATTATGCTTCTGTAACTTTTGATATCAGTTTCTGATCCTCTCAGTCTGCAAATAGGACTGCATCCTAACTTTTATTTTTTTTTTAAAGATTTATTTATTTATGCATACAAGAGCTGGGGTACAGGCCAGAGGTGTGGTAGGTGAGAGGATTCACCAGAGACAGAGTGGGAAACAGAACAGGTAGACTGACTGAAATACACTGCTGAGGGGAGCAGTGGGCAAAACAGCAGAGGTCTGCTGCGCCATGTGGGTAGCTCCCTGGCTGGCCGGGAGTTCAGGGGATTGAAATTGTGCTGCGGAGGCTGCGGACAGCTTCATAGGTTGTGTCTTAACCCCCTGTGCCATCAGGGAGGCCCTGGATCCTAACATTTTTAATATCAAATACTAACAGTATAATCCCCACAGAAAGGGGAGGTTCCGGTTCCCTGACTCATCTAAGGAAGGGTGGAGCTGAGCTGCAAGGGGGAGAAGACTTGGGAGAAGACCTGGCAGAGGCACTTGGAAATAGAGACATGTGAAGAAGAGGCCACGCTTGCTTCTTAGCCTTGGGACTTGCACCAGGGACTTGGGGGACATGGAAGGAGACACTTGTAGAGATGTGGGTGAGAGACCCCGGGGAGGCTGACGATGGCAACCTTTATCTAGATGCACAATTTGATTTTGCTCCTTTTCTTCCATACTTTCCAGACCTCTTCTGCCCCTTTCTTATGGTTCCCCCACAGAAGGTGCCTTAGACTTGTGGCAAGCTTTTGGGCCAGAGTGGCCTCACTTTGGGCCAACCCTGTTTAGCTGGGCATTTACCCATGGGGGGCGGGTAACTGGGTGCTTCATTTGGAATCTATATTCTTTCCTCCATCTTCTAATTCTGTTAAAGTTCTTTTCTACTGAAGGTCTTACACACTAAGAGGCAGTTAAATTCCAACTCCTCCTTGAACAAGAACAGCCGAAACACCTTACCTCTTGGACTCTGCTACACCACCTTCTAGAACCAGCACAAACAACCAATAGTCTATTATTTTGGACTAGCATTAGGGAGACCATGTCCTAGGCCCCTTAGGGACAGCTCTAAGCACTACAGCTATAGAAGGTAGTGCTATAGAAGGACCATCCACCCCTTCAGCCCCCCCAGAAGATTTTGGACTGTATATGGCCAGGGGGTGTTTGATGGAAGCTCAGAGTAGAAAAACTTAGGATGTAAGGTCTCACAAGGACAAACAGCAGAGGTGGGGTAAGGAGATTAATGTACCTTAATATACTGATATGGGGGCCTCCCTGGTGGCACAGCGGGTTGAGCACAGCGCTGTGAAGAGTCTGCAGCCTCTGCAGCGCAGGTTCAATTCCCGGCCGGCCGGGGAGATACCCACATGGTGCAGCAGACCTCTCCTGCCTTGCCTACTGCTACCCTCAGCAGTATCTTCAGTCGTCTGCCTGTTCTGTTCCCCACTCTGTCTCTGGTGAATCCTCTCACCCTCCCACGCCTCTGCCCTGTACCCTAGTTCTTGTATAAATAAAAGTAAATCTTAAAAAAATAAATAAATAAAACTAATATGGAAGTTTCCAAGAATCTGTGGGCGGGGGCAGAATTTCAGCCAGAAATGGGGGCAGAGAGGATTTTATCAATCATAGAATATAACCCAATCTGACCCTAAGGCAATAAATTCCACAATAATTTCATCAAAGGACATTATAAAAGAATATTCCTTGCTAAACTGTCCATCTGTGTCTATGAAAGTGAGGGGATTTGGTGTGTGGGGTTTTTGGGTCCCTCTGGGAAAGAATTCAGCAGAAGTTCCCAACTATCAGCACACGGCAAGTTTATTGAAAAACAAGGAAAGAGAGATGCCTTCAGACACAGGTAGCAAGTCTTAAAAGGTAAGAGCTGTGTTTTGCCAGGGCAAGGGGTATTCTTTTATAATGTTCTTAGATGGAATTATTGTGCAAAGTATCCCTTGGTGGGGTCAGATTGAGTTGGTCTTCTAAAACCAATAATCCTCTCTGCCCCCACCTCTGGCTGATAATCTTTTCTGACCCCACCTTAGATTCCTGGAAACATCCATAGTCAGGTTTAGTACAAGATTCATTAATTATCCCTATCCCCACCTCTGGTGTCTGTCCTTGTGAGATCTTCCATCCTAAACTTTTCTACTCTAAGATTCCACCATAAGTGTTTCTTTCCTTTTTCTCTTTCCCTTAATAAACTTGCTGTGTGCTGGTGGGAAAAAAAAAAACAAAGAGCAAGGGAGGTTATGTATGTACGGCCATGTGTGTGTATAGGGATAGTCTAAAATGATGAATCGCACAGACAGCAGTGGTCTCCACAGGCTACACCACAGAACCTCGGTGTAGTGAGCTATACTGCCTAGGTTTGCTGGGTGTGTGTGTGACCACATGCTGATGGTCCAACAACACACCCCACACCCCTTAGAACATGTCTTGTTAAGAGAAGGTGACTATACACTAGAATTGGAAAGACTTTTTTAAACAAAACTTCAAAAGCAGAAACACATAAATTAAAAAAAAAAAAAGGTATAAGGTTGTCTCAAAATTAAGGAATTCTTTTTAACAAAAGGACACTGAACAAAATTAACAGGCTTTAAAACAGAAGAGACTGATGATATCTGAAACGGCCAAGGAATTAACAACCAGGATACTAAAAGCAACTCTCCTAAATTAAAAAAGAAAAATAAACCAAGACAATACGACATGGGTGGAAGATACAAACGGGTGATTACAGAACCTAAGAGGTGTGAGAGGATTTGCTCAAACTTCCTAGTCCTCAGAAAAATGTAGAAAATGAAAAGACTTGTGCACTGAACACTTCAGGAATTCTCACAGGGGTGGGAGTAAGGAATGAAAATAAAGTGATGCAATTAAAACAAGAGAAGGGCCCTCATCCCCACATGCAGGCTGGCTATGAATTATTACGTCAGGCATGCCCCAGGGGCATGAGGCAGGACAAGTAAATAAATGGCCGCTAAACCAACAGACGGGCTGACAGAGGCAGGGGGCCGCACCTGTAGTGTCCACTTGAGGCAAGAGACGAAGGAAGATGGGCCGGGCGTAGGGTGCCAGTACCTTCTGCAGCTCCTGGTACAACGCATTGGGGCTCAGCTGGCCATGGGGATCTGCGATGGCGGCCATGCCTGCTTTGCCCTCTACTCCTGGAGACAGAGGTTCCACTGAAGACATCCACTTTCGTACCACCCAAGGATGCAATACACCTTTAAACAGCAGTCCCTGGCCTCAGGTCTCCAGTCCCTTCCACTTGAGATAAAAGTCACTGCAACAGTTAATATTTTATATGGTTCCCACTATGTCCCTGATACAGGGTGTCATGTTCACAATTCCATTTTCTGGACAAGAAAACTGAGGCTCAGCATCAAGCCTGAGGATGACTCTAGACCCAGTGTTCCTACCCAGGCTACCATACGCAGCTGTGTCCAAGTTGCACACTGCCCAAGGGCACCTGTCCTCCAAGCTCCTCCTGGTTTGGCTGCCTTTGGACCGCCCCCACAGCCCCACTTGCCTGGCACAGCCACCCCATACACAGCCACGTCTGTCTGGCCCAGCAGGCGACTGAGCACGCCCTCCACCTCAGTGGTGGAGACATTCTCCCCCCGCCAGCGGAAGGTGTCCCCGCTGCGGTCCCGGAAGTACATGTAGCCCAGCTCATCCATCACTAGCACATCACCTGGCAGAGGGGAGAAAGAGAGATGAGATGGAGGTCAGCCATGCCACAACCTCCCCCAAGGTCTGCACACCTGAGAGGTAGGCACTGTCTCCCTTGCGGAAGACACTATGGGCAATCTTCTTGCTGGTGGCACTCTCGCTGATGTAGCCATCAAAGCGTCGCAATGGGTCCTGCTGGTTGATCTGGCCCACCAGGAGTCCCGGCTCCCCTGGGGAGGAGACCTTGCTCAGGCTGCAGCTGGCAGATGGGGTGGTGGCCCTGGTTCCCCAGGGGCCTGAATGGGCTCCCACTCACCAGTCTGGCATGGAATGCAGAGGCCCTGGGCATCCCGAAGTAGCTCCATGGTATCCTCATTGACCTTCACCAGCCGGATGGGGTACACATGGGGCAGGATGCGGCTGTTGAAGCCACAGGAGCCAACCTGGGTTGGACCAATTAAGTGATCAAGGAGCCCTGAGGTGGCTCAGGGTCCTCCCCTGATACCTTGCCTCTCCTGTCCCAGGCCCTGGAAACAGGGCCCCTCTCCCCCCATGTGTCACCCAGCTCCGTCACCTTAGGTGATCTGAAAAGGGGATGGTAAGTGCAGCATTCCCCTGGTCATGGGAGGAGACCTGCTAGCCACTGCCACTTCCTGGTCCATAAAAACCAGCCCCCTGCATGTCATCTTGCCAGCTCACTTCTGAGGACAGAAACATCTGTGGGATGGTGGGCACTGCTGGGTATGTCAGCAACCTGCTGTGTCTTCTGGGGCTGTTTGCTCAACAGATATATGCACTGTGGGGTGAGGCTTTGTTCTCATACCCTGACAGAAAAAGAATCCGTTCCTTGGGGTGCTTGCTTCATTATTATTCTCATTATGTTCCTCATCTGGGCTAGGAGGGGCTTGATTAGAGGGGCTTGATTAAGCAGAATCAGATAATACAGCAAGTTCTCACTTTAGCCTGGTAGATCCTTAGAAACTGACTTGAAGTCAAACTACCTATAATGAAGCCAAGTCCTCAAATAATGTGGTTTTCAACATGGGCTGGGATTGTTTTTTTCTCACTGATGTTTTAACAAAGTGACACTGAACGAAAGGACATTATTGACCACCTGCTGTAACTACTAACCATAAAAGCAGCATCTGCAGAACACCTGAATGGAGGCTCTGGGCTGAGCTCATGATTTCAGTGATCATAACAACCCCACTGAGCAGTCACCCCCTTTTACAGATGAGGAAATTGAGGTGCAAGGAGCTGAGTGGCTTGTCCAGTAGGAGGGGATAGGGACCCCAACTCCCATTCCAGAGCCCTGCTCTCTCTCCAGACATGGAAATGGGCTCAGAAAGGCTGAGGCACTTGCAGGAGGGTACACAGCCTCACCCTACTCTTCAACTGGAGAGGTGGCTGATGACAGTTCATGACTGACTGACTATGCTCTCAGGTCATAGGACCTTCCCTGTGAGCTCTCCATTCCAGAACAGGCTGTTCCATGGGAACACATGGCCTGGGAAGCAGAGGGAACAACCACCTCCAAACCCTAAGCCTGGCTCGGCCCCTGCCTACACCCACCTTCCCGTCCATGTTAGCAATGCTGCAGTTGCACTCTGTGGCCCCGTAGAACTCGCCGATCTGGCGCACTCTGAAACGCTCGGTGAACTCCTCCCAGATGGCTGGCCGCAGCCCGTTGCCCACAGCCAGGCGCACACGGTGCTGGCTCTCCGCTTCGCGCACTGGCTGCTTCAGCAGGTAGCGGCAGATCTCCCCAATGTACTGGACCACCTGGCGGGGGGTGGTGGGGGGTGGGTGGCCACCAAGGGCCCAACCCCTGAGACACCCCCCATCTTGGGTGCCATGAAAACAGCCTTAGGATGATAGCAAGGAAACAACCCAGGCCATTTACACCCATCTGCTGGCCCAGTCCTCCCAAGGGGCCTGGGTGGCCTCTTCTATCCAAGTGGGGGCATCAGCATCTACCCCAGGCACCCCCCTCATCCCTCTATTCGCCAAGCTGCTTCTTAGGAATACATGCAGGGAAAGGAGGCAGCTGCACAGTTGACATTCCACAAGGCAACCCTCAGTCCAGAGCCCTATGCTGTCCCCAGACAGCCTGAAGTCGAGGGAGGGGCAGAGTCCTTGTAGCCCATGGAGTCACTGGATCGTGTGCGCCCTCTATAGGGATCCTTCCCTCTGGCACAAGCATTGGGGTCATCTTGGGATTCCCTAGGTGCCCTGGAATCCTCATCTCCAGATGGGCCTCTGAATGACAACCCTCCCCTTTTACAGAGAGAGAAACTGAGGCTCACAGTAAGTAGCACTGATACATGGTACAATTTGTTTTGAATCCAGGTCCCTGTCCGAATGAAGCAGTTAAATGCCCTGGTTAATGACCACTGGCACAGCTGCAAAGTTCTCACAGCTCTCCTCCACTCACAAGATGATGTCCAAATTTCTGCCTGTGGTCAACTCCATCCTGTTGGCCTTCACTGCCTCCTTTCCCTCCATCTACCCAGCTCACTGGCTCTGCCACAGAGGTCTCCTTTTGCTCAGGCCTTTTGCAACTGCTGTGCCCTTTGCCTAAAGCCCTCTTCCCAGGAAGCACTGGGCCCTCAGGTCTTGGCCAGAGTGCCCAATGACACAGCCACTGAGAGGCATTCTCTGGCCAACCCAAGATTGCCCACTGTTGACCAGGAGGTAAGTCCAGAACCTGACAGTGGCCAGTTCTCTCCCTCTGCCCTGATCCTATTATCCTGTCTCCAGAACAGAAGATGTGGCACAGGCTGCCCAGTCAGCTCAGTCCACCTCTAATAATTGACCAGTTCAAGGATGAACACTTGAACAGAGATAGGCTACAGTGAACCAACCAGTCCTGAGACTTTTGATGGACTGGTAGGAAAAGAGGCTCTTTCTCCACTGGAGTTACTGGAACTTTCATGGAGAAGCTACAGCAGGTAGAAGTCACCAATTAAAGAGGAAAAGAAGAGAAGAAAGGGAAGGGGGCTCCTGGATCAAGCTATGCCTAAAGCTGTCACCACGTAGACTCCACAGTTCCATAAACTAGTCAACCCTTTATTTCAGAAAGTTAGGACTGGGGTTAAGGTCTAGCTCCTTCGAACACAAAGTCCTGACTAAATACAGAGCTGCCCTCCAGATGTCATGCTCTGAGCAGCTCCCAGCTATTCCCTTCAGAAATCAATCCCAGGGAGGCAGTAACTGATGCAGCTGAAGGTGATGCCCTCATGGCTCTGAGGCTATGTCCATGCAGTGAGAGCCAATGGCTATTCTTCACCTCTGGCCTGGACTTTTAGACTGACTCAGGGTGCGGGGCAGACACTAGTGCCCAGGCCATGATGTCCAGCCTATGACTCCCCTGTGTCAGGGAGCCCTTGTATTCCCAGTGCACACACCTGAGTGGGTATGGAGAGACAAAGGCGAACAGGTGTTGAGATGCTTGCTGCTCTGCTTGTATGCTGCTAAGAAAGCATGTACTGAAGTATAGCCTCTGTCTCCGGTGAAGACAGCAGGGCTGTGCATCTAGGACTGTGGCCTCCACTACAAATAAAACAGCAAAAAAGCTGCTTCCCTATCTGACAGATACAAGATAGAATTTCTTTTTTTTTTTTTTTTAAAGATTTATTCATGCACACAAGAACTGGGGTACAGGCCAGATATGCGGGAGGGTGAGAGGATTCATCAGAGACAGAGCAGGGAACAGAACAGGCAGATTTGACTGAAATACACTGCTGAGGGGAGCAGCGGGCGAGACAAGAGAGGTCTGCCGCGCCACGTGGGATTCTCGCCGGCTGGCAGGGATCGAACCCACGTTCAGAGGCTGTGGACAGCTTCACAGCGCTGTGCTCAACCACCTGCGCCACCAGGGGAGGCCCCACAAGACAGAATTTCTGAGCTCAAATGCATGCTCTTGTTTTCTCAGCACCCTTATTAAATTTGACCTTTGAGGATTGTTTAGAGTCCCTCATGTTTACCACAAGCCTTCTTTTGGACGCAGAAAGTCCACTTCCAGGGCCTCCCTGGTGGCGCAGGCAGTTGAGTGCCGCACTGTGAAGCTGTCCACAGCCTCTGCAGTCCCAGTTCGATCCCAGCCAGCTGGGGAGAATCCCACATGGCGAAGCAGACCTCTCCTGTCTCTCCTGCTGTTCCCTTTAGCAATGTATTTCTTTAGTCTGCCTGTTCTGTTCCCCGCTCTGTCTCTGGTGAATCCTCTCACCTCCCGCACATCTGGCCTGTACTCCAGTTCTTGTATAAAAATAAATGAATCTGGGCCTCCCCTGGTGGCGCAGCAGTTGAGCGCCGGGCTGTGATGCTGCCCTCAGCCTCTACAGCGCTGGTTCGATCCCCGGCCGCCGGTGAGGGTCCCACATGGCACGCAGACCTCTCCTGCTGCCCGCTGCTCTCCTTAGCAGTGTACTTCGGTCCTTCTGCCTGCTCTGCTCCCTGCTCTGACTCTGGTGAATTCTCTCACCCTCCCGTGCTTCTGACTGTACCCAGTGCTTGTATAAATAAATAAATCTTAAAAAAATAAATAAATAAATGAATCTTAAAAAAAAAAAAAAAAAGTCCACTTCCAGGAAACAAAAAGGACTTCCAAGTGCCTGGAGGCAACAAACAATGCCCAATGCAACACGGTATATCAAAGACAAAGAGAGGGATTCCCCCAGCAGGAGGACAAGGCATCACCCACATTCCTTGCCCAAAAAGCAGACCAGTGGTTCTCAACCGGGGGTGATTCTGACCCCCTGGAACACTTGGCAATGACTGGACATATTTTTTTATTGTCACAACTACGGTGTGGGGTGCCACTGGCATTTAGCGATTTAAGGTCAGGAATGCTGACAAACATCCCACAGTGCACAGAATGGCCTCACCAGAGAGCAATCCAAACCTGAACGCCAGAACACCCAAACGCAGCACTACAATTGAGAAACACTGTGCTGGATGCAGCTCCCAAGGTACAGGAAATACCCCAAACAGAGGAGCATGATTAAGTAATTGCTAGTGACACCCAGAATGGGAAAACACTACAGGACAAACAGACCCACTTCTTCACTAGATTCCAAGAGGAAGGAGAGACATGATGATGGAAGGATTCTTATGAGACACATTAACCAGCTACAGTGTGTCGGTTTTATCTATATACTGATTTTGTTAAATTATAGGAACAAGAAAAAATCATCCATGTTTTTAACATGGTGAGACATGAGGTTGGGTTCCTGATGGCAGTGAGAAATCACTGTCACTTTTTGGCTGTGACGATAGTATTGAAATTATGTTTGTGTTTTTGTGTGTCAAAATACATGTAACAAAATTAACCACTCTAACCATTTTTAAGTGTACATTTCAATAACATTAGCACATTCACTGTTGTGTGACCATCCTCACCCTCCATTTCCAGAACTTTTTCATCTTTCTGGAGTTTTCCCAAACCAAAACTCTGTTCCCATGGAACAATCACTCCCTTCACCTGCCCAGCCCCTGGCACCCACCATCCTATTTTATTTAACAAACCTGATTAATATAAATGGGATCACGCACTACTTGTCCTCTTATATCTGGCTTATTTCATCAGCGCAATGTCCTCAAAGTTCATTTATGTTGTAGTCTGTGTCAAAATTTCTTTCCTTTTGGGGCCTCCCGGGTGGCACAGCGGTTGAGCGCTGGCTTGCGAAGCTCCCCACAGCCTCTGCAGCGCCGGTTCAATCCCCGGCTGCTCCCTGGCCACCGGAGGAGGCCAGGCACATGGCGCGCAGACCTCTCCTGCCGCCCGCTGCTCCCCTCAGCAGTGTACTTCGGTCCTTCTGCCTGCTCTGCTCCCTGCTGTGGCTCTGGTGAATTCTCTCACCCTCCCGTGCTTCTGACTGTACCCAGTGCTTGTATAAATAAATAAATAAATCTTTAAAAAAAAAAGTGTATGTGTGCAATCCTGAGTAAAGGAAAACTCCTTTCTTAAAAAAAAGTTTTTTTCTTTCCTTTTTAAGGCTGAATACTATTCCGCTGTGTGGACAGACCACATTTTATCCATTCATCAGTGGACACTTGGGTTGCTTCCACCAATTAGCTACTGTGAATAATGCCACTACGAAAAGAATGTGGGTGTACAAATACCTCTTTGTAGACCCTGCTTTCAACTCTTTTGGATTAAAAATAGTCCTCACCAGACACTGATCCCATTGATACGAAATGTCTAGAACAGGCAAATCCATATACAGAAAGCAGACTGGTGACTGTCAAGGACTGGGGAGGAGGATGGTAAATGATAGCCAGTGGGAACAGGGTCTCTTTTGCGGGAGATGGAAATATTTTGGAACTAGATAGAGGTGGTGGTGGTTGTACAACATTGTGAATGTGGAAAATGCCATTGTACTATTCACGTTAAAATGACCACTCTTATGTTATATGGATTTCACATCAATTAAAAAAAAAGAAATAAACAGTTCTTTCATCTTTTTTTTAATATATCATTTAATTGACCTTATTTCAGTTTTGTTTTGTTTTTTTCCTTTTCTTTGTGGGACCCTCACTGGCGGCCAGGGAACAAACCGGCGCTGCAGAGGCTGACGGGCAGCCTCGCAGCCCATCGCTCAACCGCTGCGCCACCAGAGGAGGCCCCAGTTCTTTCATCTTTCAGTGATTTTCCTGAAACATCAATGCAGGAAATGTGTTGCTATCTGGAGTGGTCTCACAATGCTACAGGAGGGTTGTGGGTGGGGGTAGAGGGAACAGGGCAAGGTGTTTAATGGCCTCTGGGGCCAGTGACCAGTGTTCAGGACCCCCTGTTTTTCTGTCCATGTTTATATGCATTTGCAACTTTCAGTAATTCAGTTCTAAAGAAAGACAATTTTGTATTTCAAGATTCAGACTGGCAATTTTCCCCCAAGACCCACCTGCCCTCCCCACTCCCCAACAGAGGGTAAATCCTTCATAGCCCAGAGTGGTCCCCAGGAGGCCCAGCCCAGAGCACCAACCCTGCTTAGTGGTGTAATCTGGGCAAACAGTTAAACATCTGTGGGCCTCACCTGTCCTATACCGCAGCTGCCAATCTGCCCCATATATATTCTCCTCCCTCCTCACCCCTTCTTACTCCTCGGGGAGGGTGCTAGCAGCTGTGTCTCCACCCCAATCACAGCGCTGAAATCCTGGCCTGGTTTCCTCACTGAGTAAGGGAAAGGAGAATAAGGGACTTGTTTCGACCTTCACCCCTGCCTCAGACTCGCCCCACCTAGAAGCTCCCAGCTTTGTCTTAACCAGTCTGGGGTGATTTCTACACCTACTCATCTCATTTTCCTACAGTCCCCAGCAGGGATGACCCCAGGACAAGAGCAAGGAGAAGGCAAGGCCTTAGGGAGATCCCAGATGCATTCCAAGCCACAGTTTCTCCATCTGCAAAATGGGTATGATGTCTTTGCCTACTAGTTAGGAGGATCCCATGAGCTTACATGCTGGGGCCAGGTACAAAGCACATGTTCAGGAAACAATGGCCACCCTCCCATACCTATTCAGGCCTTGGAGAGGGATGGGGAGCCCTATGATCTAATGGAGGGGAATGTGGGGCTGGGGATGGCGAACGGGAAGGGGCAGAGGCTGACCGTGCAGTCGTACTGGACGCAGTCATCCCAGAAGCGGCTGGCTGAGAACTTCTTGCGGAGGACTACAGTGAGCCCGTAGATGAGACACTGCCCCACACCCATGATGTTCCCTGTGGAGGGCTGGTTGGGTAAGGGATTCCCGGTCCTCCTCCCACCAGCCCCCACCCGAGTCACCCACTGTACCTGCCGAGTGGTATAGGGGCAGGCAGTCATACAGCACATCTGCTGCCCGCATGCTGTAGGCATGGTGGCCGAAGGCAGCAATGCGGTAGTACCTGCAGGGCAGGGATGCAGGGACTGGCACCTCGATCCCTGAGGGTGCGGGAGTGGAGGGAGTGTGAAGGCACTGGGTACACTGCAGAGAGCCAGGCAGGGGCAGCCCAGCTCGAGGGGGTCAGGGAAGAAGACATGCAGCAAATAAAGACGTGTTCATGGTGGTAGGTGCCATGATGGGTGTAACAGGGTGAAGGGGCAGAGAGCAGCTGAAGGTGACAGTCAGGGAGGTGAGCAGGGAGGGTCCTGTCTGGGAAGGTGACACATGGGCTGAGATTGACAAGAACCTGTGGATGCCAGCTCGGAAAGGGCACTCAGGTAGAATGCACAGCACGTGCAAAGGTCCTAAAGCCAGAAAAAGCCCAGTGGGTTTGAGGCAGTGTGAGGGACCGAGGAATGAAGAACAAGGGGTAGGGAGGAAGAAAATGACATCAGAGAAGTGACAGGGACCGCGTACGATTATAAAGGCTTTATTCTGAGGGCCAAAGGAACTTGACATGAGGGAAGTCTGATTTAGGATTTTAAACCCTCCTATGACCACTGAGGGAAGAAGACCTGTTAGGGACAGAGGTAAGGAACCCAAGAGAAGTCGCAAAGCAGAACTGAGTTCTGAGATGGACCAGGTTTTACCAGGTTGGGATGGAGATGCCCACCAGACCCCAATATGAACAGGGGTGCCCAGGGTATGGTCAGGATATAGACAATGCCTGGACTTAAGACAATGCCCATGGACCCCTCACCTGCTGTGTACGACGATGGCAGCCTTGGGCAGCCCTGTGGTCCCTGAAGTGTAGATGTAGAAGAGTCGATCTAAGGGAGATGAGGGTATTGGGGACCAGGGTCCAGGCTAGTGGGAACAAAGGGATGGGTGGGCATTGGCAGGACGGGGGCTCCATCCTGGTCTTACCGTCCATGCCCTTGCCTGGGGGTGGTACTGGAGGTGCTGTGGAGGCCTCTTTCAGCAGGGGGTCCAGAAGTTGAGTGTCTGGCAAGACAACCTCAGGCCCCAGGTCTCCAGAGCAGAACTTGAGCAGGCTCTTCCCCAGTTGTCCACTCACCTCAGCCACTGCTATAGCCCAAAGCACATGCCATGGTCAACATCAGACCCCTTCCCAAAGCGTGGGATGTACTGTCTCCCTGTCCTGGGCAGTCCCATGCGAGTCCCCCCCACCAGCCCACCCAGATGCAGCCCACACCCGGCCTCACCAGCAATCAGCTCCCCTCCGAAGACCAGGGCCTTGGCACCTGACGTGCCCAGGCAGAAGGCCAGGGGCTCGCGACGCAGGTTAACATTGAGCAGCGCGGCCTCCACTCCTGCCTTGGCCAGGCCTAGCCACAGGCCCACGAACTCAGGCCGGCCCTCCAGGAAGATGGCCACCACGTCACCCGGTGAGAAGCCCAGCTGGAGGAAGAGGTTGGCCACGGCATTGGAGTAGGCATCCAGCTGCTTGAAGGTCCAACACACACCGCTGCCCGCATCTACCAGTGCCAGGCGCTCAGGGTGTCGCTGTGCTACCGCCTGGAAGATCTGCGGGATGGTGTGGCGGGCACGCTGGTGCTGCCGCATCTCCAGGCGCACACGGATCAGCACAGAGAGCCCACTGGGAGAGAGGACAGAGGGGCTGTGTCACTGGGCACCCCACCTTGGTTCCTGTAGGCCTCCCCAAACCCTGGCATCCCCTTCTGGAGAAAGAAAGGGATAGGCGCAGGTCCAAGCACCCTGAGGGGCAGAGGTTACATGAGGATCCTTTGGTTGCAGGCACTACGGGTACAGCCATTTTACCAACCAGCCCAGCAGAGGGGAATTCATAAATCTCACCCGGCCCTGCTTGTAAACCAGCCACCCCCGACTCCCAGAGGTACTGGTGTAGCAGGATGCCTTCAATTTTGCAACAAAAAAAATCCGTTCTCTTACTTGACAAACAGGAATGTTGGGGCCCAGTGGTCTGCTACCTAACATACCTCTTCAGAAGAGAGCTGCTAAACATGACCAAGAGACAGCCATCCAGAAAGTAAGCGAGGGGCAACCTGGACCCTAAACTGGACTGCCACGCCTACTCTTCTATCTCCCTCTACTTTCTACCTACTCTTTCTCCTCCTCCACCAACAACATATCCCTTGAAAAAGTCTACACTGAAACTCCTCCTAATAGTTACCTACTTATTGGTTACCTGGAGGAGGAATGTTGTTACTATTAACCAGAGTGGACAGGTAATGCCCAACATAAGAAGACTTCAAGAACAAACCATCAGACTGGCGGGTGGGGGTGATCCACAATGGGGCCTTCCCATGGATACTGTCATTCCTGGGACCCTTAGCTTCTGTATTTCCCACTCTCCTCTTTGGATCTTGCATTCTCCATTTCATTGTTAAATTCGCTTTTTCTTGTTTCAAGATCATTAACTCAACTGCCCCTCCAAGAGGAACAATAGTGTCTGAGGACCCCACCCCTTGGACTCTGCCTACACTTTTTCGCAAATCAGCAGAAAGGATTTTCACCAGCCAGCTCAGGTCTAGCCTTAGAGAGACCATATCTTAGCCCCCTTAGGGAGGGACAGTAGAGAACATCTGGTCTGAAGCAGTTGCAGAAATTGGGCCTCCCCCCTTCAACTCCCTAATAGATTCTCAGCCAGGTATGGTGGGGATAGGGATGGCGTTGCAGGAAGATTAGAGTAGAAAATTAAGTATGGACTTTTTTTTTTACAAAGTCAAAAACAAGAGGGGGGAGGGTGCAGAAAGGATTATCAGTCAGAGGTGGGGGCAGAGAGGATTAACAGTCTACAGAAAACCAACCCAACCCAACCCAACCCCAAAGCTAAAAATTTCACAGAGTCAGTCCATCAAAGAGCAATGTATAAGGACATCCCTTGCTCTGGCAAAACACAGCTCTTGCTCTTTAAGATTGCTGTGTGCCCCTGACTATGCAGGCATCTTTTTAACAAACTTGGCCTATGTCACTGAACAGAAGATTGCCAAGTTTTTTCTCAGAGGGACCTAAGAATCCCCCCATACCAAACCACAATACTATGACCCTATCTGTCCTTTTTGCTCTCCTAGGATATCCAGAGTACCCCATGCTAGCCCACTGAAGCAGGAAGTTGCTAAGTCTGCTGCTTGTTGGAGCAGAAAGCTCCTGCAGTGTGCTGCTCGCCCACAGTAGCAGCTATGGCTACTCTGACCTCCCTCCCAAACAATGAAGGAAGTCTATGATAGATGGGGTAACAAGTTTCCACACACAAACTGTAAAACCCTACCATAACTGCAATTCAGGGCTCAGTCTTTTGGGAGCTCTCCCACTGAGTCTGCCAGTGTGACAAATAAATCTCTCTATCTCCACCTCTCTGAGTGCCGCCCGATTTCTCCGGGAAGGAAATTGCCGTAACACCACCACTTCCCAAATAGACTCCTCATGCTCTTTCTACCCTAACCAGGCCCCGGGGACCCAGCCCTGAGCTGCCAGCTACTCTTCACCTGCCAGCCACTGAGTGGCCATGGGCACAGATGGCTGAGCCCTCCAGCATGTGCCCCTCCCGGCGCCAGGAGCCCTCCTACTAGTGGAGGTTTTAACTCCCACATCTGTCCCAAAAATGCAAGGGGATAGGAGATCCCAGGGGACAGCAGAACCCCAAATAGAAGGAGTGGAGCTGAACGACCGGCACGGAGATTAGTTAGCTGTCAAATGAGTGAAAATGCTGCAAGGATGACAGAGCAGAAAGAAAGAACCAGAGTGAATGAAACAAGCTAAGGCATGAAATGACCAACCAAGAGCCACCTCACATCAAAACTCCACATTACGGGCCTCCCTGGTGGCGCAGCGGTTGAGCGCTGGGTTGCGAAGCTGCCCGCGGCCTCTGCGGCGCCAGTTCCATCCCCGGCTGCTCCCCAGCCACCGGAGGAGGGTCCCACATGGCGCGCAGACCTCTCCTGCCGCCCGCTGCTCCCCTCAGCAGTGTACTTCGGTCCTTCTGCCTGCTCTGCTCCCCGCTCTGGCTCTGGTGAATTCTCTCACCCTCCCGCGCTTCTGACTGTACCCAGTGCTTGTATAAACCAACCAACCAAATAAATAAATAAATAAAACATGCCTCTATTAAAAAAAAACAAACAAAAAAACCCTCCACATTATATGTGGCTATAAATTTTCCCTACAGTTGATGCCACTTGCCTCCTCATGAAGAATACCTCCTGAGGGGAGAAGACCCACTTGTGTAGCATACCACCCCAGAGTACTACCAAACACCATACATCATGGAAGGTATGAGGACATACATGTGACCAAAGTAAGGTTGATGCCTGGCCCTATGGGGTTTATGATCTTGGGAGTCAAAGACAATAACCAAGGAACAAGCAAACAAAAATAAAGTTTTGTATGAGAAGTTTCCTAAGAAGGAACAAACAGGACCCCTTTATCAACAGGGGCAGGGAGCCCTTGCTGAGGAAGCAATGTTTGAATGTAATTTTAAATGATAAGAAGGAGCAGCTGCTGGGCCTCCCCGGTGGCGCAGCGGTTGAGCGCTGGGTTGCGAAGCTGCCCGCAGCCTCTGCGGCGCTGGTTCCATCCCCGGCTGCTCCCCGGCCACCAGAGGAGGGTCCCACATGGCGCGCAGACCTCTCCTGCCGCCCGCTGCTCCCCTCAGCAGTGTACTTCGGTCCTTCTGCCTGCTCTGCTCCCTGCTCTGGCTCTGGTGAATTCTCTCACCCTCCCGTGCTTCTGACTGTACCCAGTACTTGTATGTATGTATGTATGTATAAATCAATCAATCAATCAATAAATCTTTAAAAAAAAAAAAAAGGAACAGCTGCTGGGTAAAGCAGCCCAGGTGGAGAACAGAGCAAGTATAAAAGCCTAGAAGCAGGCACATTTAAAAGAGAACAAGGGGGTCTCCCCGGTGGTGCAGCGGGTTGAGCGCAGCATTGTGAAGCTGTCCGCAGCCTCTGCAGTGCGGGTTTGATTCCGGCCAGCCAGGGAGCAACAGATATGGTGCAGCAGACCTCTCCTGTCTCGCCCGCTGCTCCCCTCAGCAGTGTTTTCGGTCCAACTGCCTGTTCTGCTCCCCGCTCTGTCTCTGGTGAATCCTCTCACCCTCCCACGCCTCTGGCCAGCTATTGTATAAATAAAAAATAAATCAATAAAAGAGAACAAGTGTCAGTAGGCTGGGGTGGAGGTGAGTGAAGCAGAGAATGAGAGGAGGCAGCTCTGTGCCAGAATTATTTCACTAACTACAGAATCAATTTGGGCACATTATAATGTCTAACACTTCATTTGTGGCTTCTGATGAGAAGACGAGGAAAAAGAACCCAAAAGCCATGTGCTAAGGAAAGAATAGATGAACAATGGTTCCTCCTTAAAAGGGAAGTCTGTGCAGCCTTCACAAGATTGGGGCCCCTCCTGCAGGCAGATGAGGAAGTAGCCTTAGGTAAGTGGCAAAAGTCATGGGCCATTTCAGGGCAAAGATGGCAATTGAGCACGTAGACACTGAACAATTACTGTGCCTCCCCAGGTCCCTCAAAATAGCCAGTGAGGTGATTTCCATTCTAAAGCGTCAACTCTCAAGGACCAGGAAAATGTGGGTGGACACCAAATCACCCCACTTTTGGAAGCTGGGGAACAGCAGATGAGAGGTTGGGGCACCAGGGAGTGGGAGAAGCAGAATCCTGGGCTACAGTGGGGGGTGGGTGGAAACCTATAGAAGAAACAACCCCCTCTATAAAATTAGTAAGTCTGGGGATGCAATGTACAGTATGGTGATTACAGTTAATAAAACTGTTTGCATATTTGGAAGTTGCTGAGTTCTCATTACAAGAAAAAGAATTTTTAACTTTGTAAGGATGTTCAACAGTGTTATTGTGGTGATGTTCATACATATACAAATGTTGAATCGTTATGTTGTACACCTGAAACGAATATAATGTTATATGTCAATTATATCTCAATTTTTCAAAAAATAGACCCTTTGCCACCCGGGAAAAGGCTAGAGGTCCATTCAGGGGAGGATCCTGGGTGCAAACCTCCTTACAAAGGCATATAAAATGAATGTTTACCTACTGCATGCTGAGCTCCCCAATCCTCTTCCCTTCTGTGTTGCTGGGATGCTGCTGGAGAGGCCTGCCCCTCCTGGGGGAAGACCCAAAAGGTTTCCTAAGGGGAATCTAACCAGGTTCAGACGCAAAATCCAAAGGAGTTTCCCCAAGCACCACCAGCTAGGAGAGCTAGGTAAGCTCATGAAGCTCAGTGGACAAGATCCCCTCCGCCAGCCCCCCACCCCCACCCCGCCCCAGCTCCAAACACACACATGCTGAGAGCATCTAACAAGCTTTACAACCAAGAACCCTGAAGGCCTGCTCTAACAGGGATGATGGAAACTAAAACAGAGAAAATCCTTGCAATACTAAACAAAAAGGGAAAAAAAAAAGCTAAAACAGTCATCCTTACCTTTGGAGATAGAAGGAGGCACATTACATTCATGAAACAAGATTAGGATGCTATTAAAATAAAGCTTTCTGGGCCTCCCTGGGGGTGTTAAGCACAGCACTATGAAGCTATCCTCAGCCTCTGCAGCATGAGTTCGATCCCTGAGAACAAGGCACCTCTGAAGAAGGAATGCAGGGCTGGGGGTAACAGAGAAGGCAACTCTCACTGCAAATCCCTCTATGACATCTGAATTTTGTACCATGTGTTATGTTTTAACTATTACAAAACTAACTTAAAATGTAAAACATTAGGGCCTCCCTGTTGGTGCAGGGGTTAAAGTCTCAGCACTATAAAGCAATTTCCAGTCATTGACAGGACTTTGATCCCTGCCAGGGGGCTAACCCACATGGCGCAGCAGACCTCTCCTCTCTCACCCACTGCTCCCCACAGCAGGGTATCTCAGTATATCCGCCTGTTCTGCTCCCCACCATCTCTGGTGAATCCTCTCACCCCCCACACCTCTAGCCTACACCCCAGTTCCTATATGCATAAATAAAAATAAATATTTTTTTAAATGTAAAACATTAAAAGACAGTTATTTACACACCCACTTGTACTCCTTTATCAGATTTCCATAGCTCATCCATTCAACTAAGAGTAGCTAAGATGAGTAGTCTCAGCATTATTGAGCACCTACTGTGTGCTAGGTTCTGTTAACCTTATGGCCACCCTCCGAAGTAGGGAGCTGAGATCCCCACTTGTCAGATGACAGATGAGCTGGCAGCTCAGAGAAGCGAATTAACACACCTGAGATCACACGAGAACCAAGGTTCTCAGGCTGACTCACTCTGCCTCTCCTCAGGCTTGCCACAAGTGCTCCCCATGTTCCATATGGCA
This sequence comes from Talpa occidentalis, assembly GCF_014898055.3. Lineage (NCBI taxonomy): Eukaryota > Metazoa > Chordata > Mammalia > Eulipotyphla > Talpidae > Talpa > Talpa occidentalis. Next base: position 46,561,357 of record NW_023601212.1, on the reverse strand, counting down.
GCCAAGTGGCTACAATGCACACAGCAGGCACCCAATTCCTGTTTCTTGAAAAAGGGGCATTATTCTTACAGCTGAAGGAACTGGGACATGGAGGAGGGGCACCATTCCAGTGAGGGACAGAGCCAAGGATCATGGCTAGATACTCCTGCTCCAGACCAAGTGCATGACCACCAGCCCGCATGGCCACTGGGCCACCGGGCACCCACAGCTGAGAGCAACCAGCAGTGATGCATCTGAGTGACTATTCTCTACCCAGCTCTGCTTCAACAACTCTCCATGATAGAACTTGACAGAGTACTCCAAGAATCACATGGGGTGTTATTAGTGACACACTCATGGGGAAAGGCCTATCAACAAGGTTGGGAGCCATGGAAAATGGCCTCTGCAAGAAGGGTCCCCATCCACAGATGACACAGTGAGAAACAGGATTTGTGGTGGCAGCCGGTCATGGCACTTAGGTTACTTCATCATTCTGGTGAGTGGGGGGCATGGGCCTCTCAGTCTGTCTTCTCCTGTCCTGTCCCTATGCAGGACACCTGCATGGGCAGGCAGTGGGTTCCAGTGCTCAGCTACAGCCTCATGCCTGGGCTACCAGCCTGGCTGCAGCCCAAGCCACCCCCACTCTAGGGACAAAGAGGCTACTGTCTGCCTTCGGGTCCTTCCCCAAAGCCTCCTCTTGCCCTCTGCTCCTGTGCCCCTCCTGCTTCCACCCTGTGGTCTCGGCACTAAGATACCCACAAAGTTGAAAGTGATCAGGTCAAAGACAGGACTAATCAGGAGGACTCAGGTGGGGTGCTGATTTTCTCCTCCAGGGTCTAAATGAAGCCCCATCACCAACCCAGCACCAAGACTAAGAACACCACTCTGGAGCCCTACCCCTCCCTGACTGTGTGTTCCTGTGCAAATGACCTCCATGCCTTCATTGGCCTACATATAAAAGGGGATTAACAAGCATCCCTTCTTAACAGGAATATGAGCATATTAGGACATGGCCTGGTACACAGAGAAGATTATAAAGGCTCTATTAGTCAGTTCCTGCTGTGTAACAAATCACCCCAAACAATAAACACTTATATCTCATAGTCTCTGGACTATGGGAGTGACTTAGGTGGTGGTTCTGGCTAAGGGTCTCTTGTGAGGCGACAATCATGGTGTCAGCTGGAGCTCCAGTCATCTCACAGTTTTATTGGGAGACCAGTTCACTTCCAAGTTCACTCACATGAGCCTCTCCATGTGACTGAGTCACATCATGGCAGCAAGCTGCCCCCAGAGTAAGTGAGCCAAGAGAAAGTGCCCAGGATGGTACTTTTTAATTGTCTAATCTCAAATGTGACACCCCCTCACTTCTACAATATGTCCTCACTCAGTATCATCAATGTGTACTTGGAAAATGTGATTTTCAGTATATTGATGTATAATGAAAGCAGGTGCTTGGAATAATACCAATTTATTCAATGTTGGGCAGAATTGTTTTTTTCTCAGCACCGTTACAACAACACAGCAGTATTCAAAGACCTGCTGTACTGAGCTCTATTCATTAGCAGTGAGTCACAGGCCCAGCCTACACTCAAAGGGAGGGCATCAAACAAGGACCAGGAGTTGCAGCCATCTTTGAGGTTGCCTCCTACAGAAAAGTGTGTCAAGCTCTGTATCAGGGACTCAGAGTAGACTCAGCTCCTATCCCAGGAAGACAGCCAGGCACAGATCCCCACAGTTTCATGGGGCAGAGCAGGGGCAAGGGAGAAATGGGGCCTGGGTGAACCCATGGAGTAGGGCGGGCCAGCCAGTCAACAAACATGGCCCATACTCCTGCTGTGCCACCCTGAGCAGGGGCCAGGGCCACAGTGACACAAAAGCCAACACAGAGCTCATAGTGTGTTGGGGTGGGGGGAACCTAAGAATCAAAGGCAAGAAAGCAGACACATACGAGAATTACAGATAATGAATAGCGGCCATAGGTCAAAGTTTGGAGTGACTCTAACTGGATTCAAATCCTATGCCCATGACCTATGTGACCTTGCACATGTGGCATAACCACTTTGTGCCTCAATTTACTTATCTCTAAATGAGAAGAGTACCCACCGCAGGAGGTTGCTGGGAGCACTCAAGGAGCCATGCCTATAAAATGCTTAGCACCTTGTTAGGGGAGGAGGGGGCACTCAGTAAATGTTGGCTATTATTAGAGAGCAACAAAAGGGGCGGGTCTATGGAGACTCAGTGTCAGGGACTCTCTGAGGAGGTGATATTTAAACCACAGCAGGATGAAAAAGAACAGGAAAGAGCAGTCCAGGCAGTGGCAATAGCAAGTGCAAAGGCCCCGAGACTAGAACAAGGTTATGCGTGTATAGGAACAGCGAGGAGGCCAATGTAGCTGGAACAGTGACAAAAGGGAGAAGCTTCAGGGGATAAGGTCAGGGACTTCACATAATCTAGGATCTAAGGGTGAGAGGAGCCATGAGAGGATGATTAATAGGAAAATTCCACAAAGGGTCTCCCAGGGAGGCAACATGATAAGGAATCACCAGGTAAACGGAAGTCATATATTTCAGGTGGCAGAGGGAGCAGCCTGTGCTGGACAAGAGGAGCTGATTCACGGACTAGGTGGGCCGATCAAGGTGGTGAGTTCAAGTGGGCAGGAGACAGGTTGGCGGGATTTCAGTGCCCAATGGGAGGCTGAGTTTCCAACTCAGGAGACTCAGGAGGAGAGTTGGATTGTGGAGTGTGTGAACATAAGATGAAATCAGATCTGTATGTTAGAAAGCCAATGAGGGAAGGCGGACAGCAGCAAAGAGGGCCATGGGAAAAAAAAAAAAAAAAAAGATGAATTCTAAAAGACTTAACTTGCAGTGAATTTTTCCCAGCTCCATACCCCTCCTACTGCTCCCAAGCCTCAGTTTCTTCATCCTTACAATGGGTTTAGTCCTTCCAACTCCAAACAGAAAGGGTGCCTGCGAAGTCAACAAGTCTGGCCACACGGGGCTGTCATTTGCTCATTTGGGGATCCCAGCAACACCAATGTCATCTTAGGACAGTATCACCTTAGGAGGATTCTCCAAGAATACCCGCATAAGAAACCAGAATCCCTCCTCCTCCCCCACAGAGGTCTCAGTCCCCAGAGATTCCCAAACAAGTATTAGAATATTTGCAGTGCCATGGGGATGGGGGGTGGGGGGGTGGGAGAAGAAAACAAGTATTGGAATATGTAGTGGCCTCTCCACAAATTCCAAACCTCCTCCAAAATCCCACACAGAAATCACACTCACAGATTGCCCCCAGCTACACAGAAGCCTACAGATGGCCCTGAAGAGACAGACACCTTTCACAGACCCTAAAAGTCCTCTACATACTTCCCAAGAAGCCCCTTCACACCCCCCAAAAAAAATTCGTAAATTGACCCAAGGTATCTTGGCAGACCCTAGAAACCAACAGATAGCTCCTGTGAACCCACGGGGGACCCACCAGAATTCCTCAAGAGCCTCCAAAGGTCTCCCACAGTCACCCAGCCCCAAAGACTCCAAATTACAATTTCCCAATCAGCCCCCCGAACTACCTAGAACTTCTACCAGCTACCCAAGAACTCCCAAGTTTCTTTCCAGTCTCCTGAAGCCTCCCAATTAACCCCAAGAATCTTGAGACCTATTCCTTTCCCTTCAGAGACCTTCAGGCTGTCTCCTGTAGGTTCCCTCAGAACGCCCCTACCCGTCACTCCTTCAGGCCACGGCTCCGACCTAGCCTTGGCCCCAGTCTTCTAAACCGCATTCCCAAGCCCTCCGGGCACCCCCTAGGTCGCCCCAGGAGCCCCCTTTGATCCGCCCCAGGGCTCGCAGCCCCGCCCCCGACCCCAGCCCGGGGCCCGGAATGCACTCACAACAGGTCCCGCTTCGCCGTCTTGCAGACGATGCGCAGGAAACGCCAGCCGCCGCCGCCCACGTACACTCCGAGGGCTGCCGCCGCGCTCCAGGTCCACGGCAGCCCCAGCAGCCACAACAGCACCAGCGAGGCCACGGAGGCCGCTCCCGCACCCGGAGCCCGCATCCTGGGGACGCCGACTGAGCTGAGGACGCGAGCCGCCCGGGCCCCGCCCCAGAGGCCCCGCCCCAGAGGCCCCGCCCCAGAGGCCCCGCCCCAGGCCCCGCCCCAGGCCCCGCCCCCGGAGCACCGCCCACTTGCTGGCGAAGACGCGCCCCTCCGCTGGCCGAAACCCAGACCCGTGGGCTGCAGCCAGACCCCGCCCCCAGACCTGGGATTGGCCATGCCGCAGGCAGGCTCCGCCCACAGGCCGCCTTGCTCCCAGCCAGGCCCAGACTTCTCTGCCAATCATTAGACTGGGCCACACCTGCAGGCTCAGCTCGTTCAGGAACCCCTCCATTATTGTCATGCCTTCACCTAACTGGAGGCCTTTGGGAACCACGCTCCACCCTCTCGATTTGGTCCCCAAGTCTGGGTTCCTCCTTGTGCCCGACCACAAATCCAGGTCCTTCCCTGGGCCCCGCCCCCATGCCAGGCCCTCGATCCCAGGGTCCACATGTCCAACGATAGGTCGTGGTCTTTCCTTCAGGCCCCGCCCCTATCTCCCAGGCCGCTGGGGGCCAGCCCGGTAGGGCCTCTAGGTTAAGACTAGGGTCCTAGCCGTGAGCAAACGCCGCACCCACTCTGAATAAGACCCCGCCCCCACGCCAAGCCCCGCCTCCACCCCGGCATTGCTGGCGTTCCCAGGCGCAAGTTCCACCCGGGACACGGGCCCTGCCCTCAGGCTTTGGCCCAGTCACTACCCCTAGGCCTAACTCCGGCCACCATAACGCCTGGGCTCCGTCCCAACTGCCCTCCCAGTCCCGCCCCGAGGCCTTCTTCCAACCTGTCTGGCTTTGAGAACCTCAGCCCCATTGCCAAGGTCCGCCCCCTTCCGGAGGCCACGACCATAGAGAGGGCCCCAGGGCCAGAGAGACAACTGCCAACGAGACTCGGGGCCTAGAACTCCCCAGCTAGTTGTGCCGAGTCTCCATGACAACTAAGCTTCGTTCCCGCCCACCCCCGCCGGCCCTCAGCTTTGCGGTTAGAAAACACGTGTATCCCACAGCCGAGAGGCGTGGCTCGGGCTCTCCTTCTAGGAGCGCTAGCTGGCATTCTACATCCCTACCCCGGGGGACTAGAAAATCACAGTACTGGGCTTTTGCCCCAGCTTGTCGTAAACCCAGGCCCCAAAGCCTCTAAAATATTTAAATATTCCAGGGACCTGAGGAGTTCTAAACTCAAACTCTGGGAGCCCCAGAGGGTACTTAATTCAGTAATATATTTCAAGGACACAGCTAATCACAAATGCGTGCCAAAACCTTGTCAATTAAGCTTCAGTGCCATACCCCCAAAGGACCAGGGAGTACAAAATCCACACATCTGGTACCCAGCCTGCCTCGATGCGTACATTTGCACCCCAAGGTGCCCCCCAAAGACCCTTGTCACGTCCAGGAATGGGCCAGTACTGGCCTGCCTGCCCACCACCCTGATTCAGCTGACCTGGAGCCTTGCACAGGCCCTGTTTCTTGGCTAGTCTCACCGGCTCCCAGAAGCTCAGGCAGATGAGATGGAATGGCCAGGTCAAGACGGAGAGCCCCAAATCTAGCAGCAGATGGGCTTCAGGAGCCTCTGTTTCTTCAGGCTCCCAGGACCTGCTTGCCTGTGCTATGTTCACGCGGGCCTCTGCCTTGGATCCCTCTCTCCAGGCTCCCCCTTCTCAATCCATCCCTGCTTGTTTTCTGCCCTGGTTGGCCGACCTTCCCAGCAAGCTCTCCTTGGGAGGCAGCCAGGGCCAGCATCCAGTGGCATCCAGTGCCATTTGGACGGCAGGGCTGGGCAGGCCCTCAGCCCCCACGCTGCCATTGGTCCCTGCTGCCTGCTCATGGTGGGTGGAATGGAGGGCTGAGGCCGCAGATCCGGAGCTCAGGCTCAGAGCCAGTCACTGGTTGGCTACTTTCCCTGCCCCTGGGTCAATCCAGTCAGCAATGACCAGTAACTACACTGCCAGGTAGCACTATTACAATCACCCCATTTTACAGGTAAATAAACTGAGGGCTAGGGCCAACATACCAGCTGGAAATTGAGATTCAATTACAAAAGTGTGCTGAAACATTGCTCTCCCTCCTCCTCCTTCTCCCTTGTGCCCAGATTTCAACCCTTTCCTCGCTTCCTCCCCCTCCTTTCCTCCACTTCCCCTCCTCCTCCTCTTCCCTCTACTTCTCCCCACTCTTCCTCCTCCTAACCTTCCCACTCTCTATCGGCCCTTTATCCTTCCTCCGCCACCCTCCCTCCTCTTCCTCTTTATTCTTCTTCCCACTCTCCGCTCCCCTTCCTCTCACCAAGCTTGAACCTTGACTTAAGCAATGCAATGACTTAAGTCTCTGCCAACTCTCCCCCCAAACCCCCAAAATTCAAAAGGTTCCAGAAAACCAAGTTTCCAAAAACCCAAGATTTTCTTAAGTTAGTACCAGACCTCCAATGCACTGTTTCCACCTTCCCCTCCCCAGGCCATTTTCTGTGGCCCATTAACCCTTTCTATGCCTACTTATCCTTAATTTTCCCCCTTACTAATGGGCTGCCCCAGATCCCAAAGACACCAGGCAATGTACAGCAGCTTTAGCCCTCAGTTACCTTCCAAGGTTATAAGAAACCCCCAGTTCTGAAACACTGCTGTACAACTGTCCACTGGGATTCTGAACTGGACAGGTGAGCCAGCCCTACTCTTCAATTTCTTTACCTGTAAAATAATCACCCTAGTGCCACCTGACAGGTAAGAGTGAGACTGGAGTTACTGACCACTGGAGTCAAACCAGACTCTGCCCCTCACCACCTGGTGGCCTAGGCCTCTCCACTTTACCCTTCTGCCCCTTGGTTGCCCTCAGGTGATAACACCTACTTCCTAGGGTGCCATGCATCAAATATCTGTTGATCATCCACTTGGTGTAACCTGACAAGGGGCTTCTTATGAGGAGAGTGGAGGATGGACCAGCCAGGCACAGTAGGTGTGGGGCAAAGCCTTATGTGGGTGTCCTTCCCAGGTTGACTGCAGGGTCTACAACTGGACCTTAGGCTACAGCAAAGGGAGTTCTTGCAATTTTCTGGAACAAGAACAATCAAGCATACCTTGAAATAAAATGGTGAAAGGTGGGGGGGGTGGTCACATAAGTAGAATATAAGCAATGTATGGGGGAAAACAATTTCAAACTCAAGTGCCCATCACTTTAGGAATTAGTTTCTTGCGGCTATGAACTGGGTCACTTAAAATAACTCTTGTTTTCTCAAGGTTCTGGAGGCCAAAAGTTCAAAATCAAGATGTTACAAGAATGCACTCCCTCCAGAGGCTCTAGGGCAGGGTCCTCCCAGTCTATTCCAGCTTCTGACACCCCTCTAATCTCTGCCTGTCTTCATGATTTACACCTGCCATTGGATTTAGGATTACCTAGGTAATCCAAGGTGATCTTGTCACAATGTGAAATGGGTTGCCTGACTGTGGGTCTTCACCTGCGTGCTTAAAAGAGACTTAGGAGGGGCCTCCCTGATGGCACAGGCGGTTGAGCGCAGCACTGTGAAGCTGGCCACAGCCTCTGTAGCAGGGGTTCAAGCCCAGCCGGGAGATACCCACATGGAGCGGCAGACCTCACCTGTCTTGCCAACTGCTCCCCTCAGCAGCGTATTTCGGTCAGCCTGCCTGTTCTGTTCCCGGGCTATGTCTCTGGTGAATCATCTCACCCTCCCACACATCTGGCCTGTACCCCAGTTCTTGTATGCATGAATAAATAAATCATTTTTTTTTTAAAGGGACTTATGAGACTCAACTGCAGGCAAACACAGAAAGGTCAAAGAGGGTATTTATTTACAAACGAGAAAAAAAGATAAATCGATGCGTTTGTCAGTTCTGAGCTGGGACCCCAATAGCACACTGAAAATCGGCAAAATACCAAGCATCCCCCAAGGCCCACATGTCTGGTTATATACCAAACCTGGCTGCTTAACTCCACCCTCAGTTCCCAGCAGTCCTCCCTTCAGTGGTGATGACATTATGGGATTTGTAGTCCTTGGTATCTTGGATCTGTTTGGCAGGGTTGGGGGTGGGGTCCAAAAACCTGTTTGTGGAGTTTGCTGAGACATCCCTTCCAACCATCCCCCCCTTTCACTTTTTGTCACCATTTCTCTGGTGATGAAGCCTCTATGGTCAAATGTGTGGATGCTGGGGTGTAGCCTCAGATGAGTTTTTTCAGAGTCCCAGTTTGGAAGGAAAACAAGTTAGTCATCAGGCACTGTCCAGTGTGGCAAACAAAAGTCCTCCATTCTTGGAAAATAGTTCATCAGTCCATGCCAAAATGAAAACATCTGGAGGCACTAGCCAAAACAACAGCAAATATAACAAAATTACAAGAAAAATCTTAAAACTGGTTCAACTTATATAAAAACAATTTCTCTCCACCTTGATCCCGATTTTATCTTAACAGTAAAATATTTGCAAGCTAAATCTACTTTCAGTCCATTTCACCTATTTTTGCATAAAATTGCAACAGGGTGGTCCTCAGGAAAGGGGGAGGTTCCCTGCCCCACCCAAGGGAGGGTGGAGCTGAGCAGGAAGAGGAGAAGCTGGAGAAGAGACTGAGGAAGGAAGCAGGATGGAGCCAGGAGACCTGGAGGAGGCACATGGAGCCTAGAGACACGTGAAGAAACTGCGCTTGTCTTTTGGTCGTGGACTAGGTGACACAGATGTGGGTGAGACCCGTGGGGAGGTGACAATGGCAGCTTTTATCTTGATGTTGATTTTGCTCTTTTCCTTCCGGGCTTGTCCAGTTGTTTGTGACCCTTTTCTGTGGGTCCCCACTGGAAGATGCTTTAGACTTGTGGCAGGCTTTGGGGCCTTGTTCTGGGCCAATCCCATTTGGATGGACTTTTACCCACGAGGGGACGGGTAACTTTGGGTGCTTCATTTAGAAACTAGATTCTTTGCCTCACCTGTATTGTTTCCTAGTTTTTATTAAAGATCCTTCCCATTAAAGTGTCCTATGTTTTGTGTTGATGCGGCGGATGGCAGAACCCATTTAGAATAGGCAGGTTTGCAGGGTTTTTGGGCTGCCCCTCTCCCTGTCCTATAACAAAATCACAGGGCAAAATGACCAAACAGCAATTTAGCTGGCTTTGCAGAAATACTCCATGAGATGAGTGAGCTCTCGACATCCAGTCTGTGCAGGTTTCAGGAACAAGGTCTGACTTACCAGACTCTACCTGGGGTTTCCTGTTCAAGGTTACCAAAACTTTTTTTTCTGGATTGTTCAATCCAGCTAATACAGGCATGCTTCCTCACCTTCGTTGTGTAACTAGTAACTGATGGTCAAAGTCAAAGACTATTGCAGATGGTGCCCCTGGAGAGCGGTGTTGGTGAGGATAGATAGCCCCAGAGAAAATGCGAACAAAGTATCGCATTTTGGGGTGCAAACTGGTAAGAAATATAAGGGACTGCAGAAGCAGCCCCCAGCATTCAGTTTTTGGATCTTCAGCAATTCCAGCAATTTCTGCCCCCACCATGCAGATCTTCAGAAGGCTGTTGCAGACCTTTTGAAGAATGTGGAGGCCTCCAGCAGCCAATCTCAAAGAGGAAAAGTTTGGCGGCTTTGCAGGTAGCCAAGCGACTGAAACTGTTCCTAGTTTTGCTGCTGTTATGGCCTGGAGGGAAGGTGATGACCTAGAGAGGGGAGCCTCACTGAGCTGCACGAGTGTGGCTGTTCGGTGGGTCATTCAGCAGCTGCAGCTGCTATTTCCCGCCCCCCTCCAAAGATCTATTTATTTATACATACAAGAACTGGGGTCTAGGCCAAAGGTGAGGGGATGAGAGGAATCACCTCAGAGACAGAGTGGGGAGCAGCAGGCGAGAAGGGAGAGGTCTGCTGCGCTATGTGGCTCAGCTCCCTGGCCAGAATCGAACTCATGCTGCAATGCCTGGGATAGCTTGATAGCGCTGAGACTTTAACCCCTGCACCACCAGGGAGGCCCAGCAGCTGTTTTGAGTGTTGCTTGTCTGGTGCTGTGCTGGGTCATCTCAGCAGCCCTGGGGAACATCTCCTAGTGTCTTCTGTTGTCTTCGTGAGTTGAATCCCGGCCTAAAGTCTGGCTGCCCCATGGTCTAGGTCCACAGTGGTGGGAAGATGCCATCTTTGGAGTGTCTGTATTTAGGACTTTAAAAACATGCTTCTGGTTTGAGGTAAACGGCCATTTTTGGCCTCAGTAAAACTGTTTTTCCCGGGTTTGTTAAATAAATCCCATTATTGTTCTCTGAACACTCAGGTTCAGAGAGTTTTCCAATTGTGTGCACAGGTGAAGAAATCAGATGGATAAACTACTTGGGCAGTGTCCTTGGCCAGTTTTAATGTCCCCTGCGCCCTGTATCAGAGTTGGGGGTCTCTGGAACCCTACAAACAAAGCATCAGGTTATCCCCTTCTTGGCTCAGTTCAAACTCAACTTCCTGGAAGAATTTCCATCAAAACCACACAATGAAACACATATCCAATTCTCTAGTCTAAGCAGACAAAATTCCCTATTGAAATTATGCAAAAACAGACTCATTGCCACAAGTAGTAAAAATTACTACTACTTTTTCATACCATGTTGGTATCAAGGGGAGAGAAAATGCAAACACAAGTTAGCTCTGCTTCAAAAATACAGTATTGCTGCAGATCTTGGTCAGTCAATACAAGACAACCTTTTTAAGTCAAAACAAAATGCAAAAAAAAAAAAATCACCAGTATTATTTCAAACAAAACTCATCAAAAATCAGAATTATCTCCTACAGTCTATTCAGTCCTTCCTTTGTAGTAAAGTTTCACTGTCAAAAGTTCCACCAATTGGAATCAGTTGAGGTCTTTTTACCCCTTAATTTCTCCAGAAACAATTTCTGCAGATATCAAACCATTGAAGTATACAATATTGCAGGACAATCAAAATTGACAATTTACAACATATCAGGTACTGAAAGGTTTTTATACATGATTGAGAAAACCAATGTTAACATTTCTGTACATGCCAAAGTTTTACCTTTTTCACAAGTGACAATGCTTCCCTTCCAGTTTTACTTTACTGGGTAAACCAAATAGGACAAATTTGTCTAAATGCTTTTCCCAGGAGGAAAGGGAGAAATTTTACGGAGTGTCTCAGGAACTCTACTGAGATTCCACAAAATTTCCTCAACCAAATTATTACAGAGCCACCCCAATATAAAACAGGTTGCATGACTGTGGGTCCTCACCTGTACGCTTAAAAGGGACTTTTTTTTTTAAAGATATATTTATGATTTCAAGAACTGGGGTACAGGACAGAGGTGTGGGAGGTGAGAGGATTCACCAGAGACAGAGCAGGGAACAGAACAAGCAGATAGACCGAAGTACACTGCTGAGGGGAGCAGCAGGCGAGTCAGGAGAGGTCTGCTGTGCCATGTGGGTAGCTGCCTGGCGGGGGATTGAACTCTTGCGCTGCAGAGGCTGCAGACAGCTTCACAGTGCTGTGCTCAACAACTTGCGCCACCAGGGGGCCCTTAAAAGGGACTTCTTTTTCTTTCTGGCTTATTTCACTGAGCATGATCCCTTCCAGCGCCATCCATGTTGCTGCAAATTGCATGTGATTATCTTTTTTGAATGCTGAGTAATATTCCATGGTGTATATGTACCACATCTTCTTGATCCAGTCATCTATTTTTGGGCATTTGTGTTGTTTCCAAAGCTTAGCTATTGTAAATAGGTCTCACTCATAGCAGGAATCTAGAAAACTTAAATAAGGGAACAGGAAAAAGAATAACTATAAGAAAGAAAATATCAAAATCAACAAATAACTATGAACAAGAGACACTCTATGGGGGGTGGGAGGTGGGGAAAGGAGGGCTTGGGGTAAAAATAAGGAGGTTGTAATTGTATGGGGAATATAAAAATAAAATTTAAATTAAAAAAAATAAAAATAAATAAATTCCAGTCCAAAAAAAAAGGGGGGGGTACTTCTTAATGCTAGACTGCAGGCACACACATAAGATTAATAAAAGGCTTATTTACAAAAGAAGGGGAAATGAAGAAATGAAAAACTCAGGAAGATAAAGAGGGAGATAAATTTGTGAATGAGTCTTATCCGTTCCTCTGACCTGGAATCCCAAATGACCTACCAAGAGCTGGCGAAAAGCCAAGCGCCTTGGGGCCAAGAGGGCGACCCCAGCTCTCAAGGCTGGTTATATACCTAAACAAAAAAACATGGCTGCTTAACTTCACCCTTAGGTCTTCGCAACCCTCTCTTTGGTGATCATGGGATTTGTCATTCCCAGTGTTTTTTTGATGGTTCTGGTTTGGAGTCCACAAAACCTATATATAGTTTGCTCAGGACATCCTTTCCCCCTAACAGTTCTACTTATCTAAATACAAGATCGCTCCACTTCGATTCCAATGTTTTTTTCTCAACAGCATAGCAAAAATCTACAAACGAAATCTACTTTTAAACCATATTAACAATAAAATCACAGGGCAGAATAACTGCTGCTTTGTTGGACACTCCATATAGCATCAGAGCGAACTCTTGACATCCGATCCACATAGGCTTTAAGAACAAAGTTGGTCTCGCTAGCCACCACCTGGGCTTTCCTCTTCTAGAGGGTACCAGGGCTTTTCTTTTTCCGGGTCATCCAGTCCTGTCCATGGAGGCAGCTTCCTCACCTCCCTCCCTTGGGGGACTCTGGAGCCTACGGACAAAGCAGTGGGTTCTCCTCTTCTTGGCTCAGCTCTGTTTCATCTTTCTGGAAGATTCCACTCACAGCCACACAATAACACTAATGTCCAATTGTTTTTAGTTTAAGCAGACAAAATTCTATGGAAGTTATGCAAAAACAGACTCAGACATGAGTAGTAAAAAAAAATTACTACCACTATTTTTATGCTGTGTTGGTATCAAAGGGAGAGAAAATGCAAACACAAGTTAGCTGTGCTGAAAAAAAAAAAATGCAACATTGCTGCAGGTCCTGGTCAGTCAAAACAAGAAAACTTTGTTTGAATCAAAACAAAATGCAAAAAATTACCAGTATTGTATCAAACAAAACTTAGTAAAAATCAAAATTCTCTCCAACAGTCTATTCAGTCCTTTGTAAGAAATTTGTGCCATCAAAAGTTCCATCAATAGGAATCTGTTGAGATCTTTTCCCCTTATTATTTTCTCCAGAAACAATTTCTGTAGATATCAAACCACTGAAGTATACAATATTGCAAGGTGACAGTCACCATTGACATTTACATACATATCAGATACTGAAAGGTTTATACATGTTTCAGAAAACCAATGTTAACATTTCTGTACATGCCAAAGTTTCACCATTTCCCAAGTGACAACACTTCTCATCTAGTTTTACTTTATTGGATAAACCAAATAGGACAAATTCATCTAATGCCTTTCCCAGGAAGAAAGGGGGAAATTTTGTGGAGTGCCTCAGGAGCTCTACTAAGGTTCCACAAAATTTCCTTCTATCAACCAAATGACAGGCTACCAAATTTTTACTTGAATTTAGATTTCTGGGAAGCTTTGCCATGAATATTAGAAAACAGCAGCAACAACAATATTCAATCTCCATGAAGGCACTGGCTCAGTTCAGTAGTACATCAAACCATTACCTTTAGGGTTTTTTTTTTGCATAACTAGAGACTTTTTTTTTGTTGTTTAACATCTGTAGGTACCATGTATATCAATTTTTCAACCTCTAGAGGCCAACACAAGGACACAAGGAAAAGACATATATACATACAACATATAGACACAGAGAGCTCTTTAGCTATCATTTATCACACGTGGGACATCTTATACAACTGCAGTTTCACTCATAGGCCAAAAGAGCAAAAATCAACAGAAAAAGAAAACCCCGAGTTAAAAAAAAGTCAAAAGGAAATACCAAAATCAAGATTGAAAGCTGTTCTGTGTAATAAAAATTTAAATTATTAAAAAAAATACTGCCAGCATATGCATGATTCTAGATGTTATTTCATGTCTCCTAAACTGTGGAAGGAAAGAGATTGGTTAGAGCATGTTTGTCATCTCAGGCTTTCTTCAATAAAGTGAATCCTTGGGTATCCTGCTATAGTAACTGGAAAAGTCAGTAACATTTAAGTGGTCTTTCTCTTAAATAAATATCTCAGGTCCTCAATGGGTTCACAAGACCAATGGGATTTTGTCTCTGGGTCAGTTTCTTCTGGGGCTTTAACTCTGCAATGATGTACCCAGGGTTTTATGCCCACAAGTTTTAAAGAAGTATATGTGCTTAGTAAAACATCATATGGACCAGTCCATTTTTCATACAGCTGATTTTGGACATCCCCACTCTGCCAAGTCTTGAGTAAGACCTGATCTCCAGGTCTGAAGGGGTGTAATGGTTGATCAGGAGGCCTAAAGATCCTCAAGATGGCAAAGCTGTGGATCACTGCCAGAACCTACTGGATGTCTCACATATTGTGTGATCCTGCAATCTTGTTCTATTTCCAGAGTGGCTTTTAGAACTGAAGCCTGGAAGGGTCTTCAAAACAATTTTTTTTTCTTTCAGATTTATTTATTTATGCATACAAGAACTGGGGTTCAGGACAGAGGTGTGGGGGGTGAAGATTCACCAGAAACAGAACGGGGAACAGAACAGGCAGATTGACCGAAGTACACTGCTGAGGGGAGCAGCGCGAGAGTCAGGAGAGGTCTGCTGCACCATGTGAGTAGCTCCCTGGCCAAGGATCAAACTCATGCTGCAGAGGCTGCGGACAGCTTTATAGGTTGTGTCTTAACCCTTTGCACCACCAGGAGACCCCAAAACACAATTTTCAAAGAAGCTTAATTGTAGCCCACTCCTAGGTGCCACTCTTACCCTGAGGGGGGCAAGGGATAGCACCTGGTCCCAACGCAGTTGTGTTTCTTGGCAGTCTTGTCAAGGTTTTCTTTAAGGTGTGGTTCATTGTTTTCCAGAAGACTGGTCTCCATGCAGCATGCAATTTCCAGTTATCTGTAACGCATTGCTTTTACTGCATGAGTAATGTCAGAGATGAATGCCAACCCATTATCACACTTGGAGTCAGGCTACCCAAAGCAAAGAGATTATCTCCTTTAGCAGCTGTTTTGCAAACTCGAAAGTTTTTTCTGTCCCAGTAGGAAATGCTTCCACCCATCTGAGAACATGTCCACAAAAAACAGTAGGTATTTGAAATTGCCCGTTGTTCTAGGCATTTGTGTAAAGTCCACTTGCCAGTCCTCAAAAGGGCATTTGCCCCCATATTGAACCCCAATGGCTTTAGGGTGTGAGTCAGACTTGGAGTTATTTCTGGCACATATTTGACAACCTCAGGTGATCTGTTGTGCTATTTTATGTAAATATGGTCGCACTGTTTCTAATAAGGCATCTCTCCCATAGTGGCAACATTCATGCAGATGTTTTAATACGGGATATACCAGGGCCTCTGGGTGGAGTATCACCCCATGGGAGTTTACTCTCCAAGTGGAGCTGGGGCCAAACTCAGTAAATCCCCATGTACGAGCTCTCTCCTCATCCTGCTCAGTGTATTCAGGAACATACTGAGTTAGGTCCACAAGAGATGAGCACACCCTGGAGAGCAGAACCCGATCAGCTGCTCTGTTGCCCTCTGTCATGTTAGACCCACCCGTTTGGTGGCCAGGACAATGTATCACGGTAACAGCTGATGGCAGCAAGGCCAGGATTTCTAATAGGTGCTTAATGTCTTTGTTACTGGTGTAAGGAGTCCTGGCTCCTTCCAGATGGCACCGAGCATGTGCAGAATCATGAAAGAGTCCTTTGAGTCAGTATATATATTGACTCTTTAACCTTTTGAAGAGTTCCAAGGCACGGGTCAGGGCTATTAATTCAGCTTTCTGTGCTGATATACCTGCTGGAAGAACCTTGGCTTCTGCGGTGTTCTGAAGTGTCACCACTGCATATCCCTCACATTAACGGCCTTGCTCCATGAAGCTGCTGCCGTCTATAAATAGTTCCCACTCTGGACTACCAAATTTTTACGTGAATTTAGATTTCTGGGAACCTTTGCCATAAAAACCAGAAAACAGCAGCAACAATATTCAGTCTCTATGAAAACTCCACCTCAACTCAGTAGTACAATGTTGACAGTCAAACCATAACCTTTTTTATCTCCTAACTGGAGTCTTACCCCCCTAAAAAAAAAACCCTTAAAAGTTCCAAGCTCCCATTTTTTCCAACATTTAAAAGATACTATGTACCCAACATCAATAATCCATAAGAGAAAATATTATACCCCATACAACTTTATAAGTATGTTTTAAAACAACACATTAGATTACAAATTAGTTTCTATTAAGCAAGGATTATCCCAGATCATGTTTTCTAGAAGTACTTAGCGGTTACCATTTCTTATCTCAAAATGTCCACAGTCAACATCTATACCAGTTTTACAACACCTAGAGGCCAAGACAATTAGGCACACACAAACATACAACATAGAGACAGATAGTTCTCTTATTTATGCCCTGTGGAATATTTTATACTCCATAGGTGCAGGAAAAAAACTCAAACCTGTCGGGGCCCAAACCTGGGGCCCAGACCTGAACATCCGGGTTCTTGCCTGAAGCAGGTACTGAATGTTAGCTCCAGGGAAGGTTTCAAGTTTCCTATTGTGAGGACTGAACCTTTCCCCCTGCTTGCTACTGTGGCTTGTTTGCATTGGTGGTCTCTCCTTGCTAGAGATAACGAGAGACCTCCTCCTCTGAACCCTATATAACATTGTACACATTCCTGAATAAATGAGACTGGCGATGATCCTGGCTTTGTCTCCACTCCTTGTGTACCCCTGTTCCATACCAAGCCCCTGCTTCCTCCCCCAGGTACCCCGTTGATCTGCCCAGCTGGCCTGGACACAAACCTCCAAAAAAAAAAAATGTGCAGTGTTACTGTCAGAAATCACAAGTTCCAGTTGTCATCCTACAAACCTAAGTCTCTGGAAACAGGAAGAAAAATTTCCATTAATTAAGAAAGAGTTACATGGCCTTGTTTATCTCTTTAGAGTTTTCAGTGCTGAAGCCTTCCATTAGAAATCAGTCCTGGTGGGCCTCCCCCGTGGCGCAGTGGGTGAGTGCTGGGCTGTGAGGCTCCCAGCAGCCTCTGCAGCGCCAGTTCAATCCCCGGCCACTGGCGAGGGTCCCACATGGCGCGCAGACCTATCCTGCCGCCCGCTGCTCCCCTCAGCAGTGTGCTTCGGTCCTTCTGCCTGTTCTGCTCCCCACTCTGGCTCTGGTGAATTCTCTCACCCTCCTGCACTTCTGATTGTACCCAGTGCTTGTATAAATAAATAAATAAATCTTTTAAAAAAAATTAAAAAAAAAAAAAAAAGAAAGAAATCAGTCCTGGGGGTCCTCCCCGGTGGCGCAGCAGTTGAGTGCTGGGTTGCGAAGCTGCCCGCAGCCTCTGTAGCGCCGGTTCGATCCCCGGCTGCTCCCTGGCCACCGGAGGAGGGTCCCACATGGCGCACAGACCTCTCCTGCCGCCCGCTGCTCCCCTCAGCAGTGTACTTCGGTCCTTCTGCCTGCTCTGCTCCCTGCTCTGGCTCTGGTGAGTTCTCTCACCCTCCCGCGCTTCTGACTGTACCCAGTGCTTGTATAAATAAATAAATAAATCTTTAAAAAAAAAAAAAAAAAAATCAATCCTGGGGGATCCTGTACAGCAGCTGAAAGAGCAAAATCAACAGTTAACTTGCAAGAAAAGGAGTCACCTCCTACCAGGCAGCAAGCATGCAGTCCTTGGGTATCCGGAATAGAACCTGAAAGTGTAACAGGGTGGTCCCCAGGAAAGGGGGAGGTTCCCTGCCCCACCCAAGGGAGGGTGGAGCTGAGCAGGAAGAGGAGAAGCTGCAGAAGAGACTGAGGAAGGAAGGAGCAGGATGGAGCCAGGAGACCTGGAGGAGGCGCATGGAGCCTAGAGACACGTGAAGAAACTGCGCTTGTCTTTTGGTCATGGACTGGGTGACACAGATGTGGGTGAGACCCGTGGGGAGGTGACAATGGCAGCTTTTATCTTGATGTTGATTTTGCTCTTTTCCTTCCAGGCTTGTCTGGTTGTTTCTGACCCTTTTCTGTGGGTCCCCACTGGAAGATGCTTTAGACTTGTGGCAGGCTTTGGGGCTTTGCTCTGGGCCAATCCCATTTGGATGGACTTTTACTCACGAGGGGACGGGTAACTGTGGGTGCTTCATTTAAAAACTAGACTCTTTGCCTTACCTGTATTGTTTCCTAGTTTTATTAAAGTTCCTTCCCATTAAAGTCTTATATGTTTTGTGCTGATGCGGCGGATGGCAGAACCCGTTTAGAATAGGCAGGTTTGCGGGGTTTGGGCTGCCCCTCTCCCTGTCCTATAACAAAAGGGCCGCATCAACATCAAAGTACACATCACCTCCCCCACACTAGGACAGCAACAACACAGGTATCAAAACCTGGCAGTTACATCCTGCACCATAGAGGGCTCTCCACAACAGACCTTCCTCAGTAGGAAGCAGAATCTTAAGAATCTTGTCTTGCACCAGCAATCAAACAAATCCAGAATGCAAATGACAAACATGCACATAACAAATTGTGTAGATAATATTTCACAGCAGCAAATCCTTTCAGACTCAGACAAAATCTCTTTAATTTTTCTGATCCAGACCTTGCAAAACCCAAGTTATCTCCAAGAATCCATTAAGGATACCAATAATTACCAGTTACTACTCAAGGATTTTTACCTTAGCACCTAGGCATGCATTTGCTAACTTAAACATTGCTCCATTTCTGGCTTTTGGAAGCCCCTCAGGCAGAGACCAGGAAGTAGTCACAGTCAAAAACCAAAGTCTTAATGATGTAATTTTTTGGAGTCAGTGGTTTTGGAGTGCGGGGTTCTTTGAGTTCACTCTGGGAAAGGTTTCACCAGAGCTCCCCTTTCAGGAGCACACAGCAAGTTTCCCAGGGGAGTTTCTCCACAAGACAGTGACATTAGTTATATTTGAAAGAGGAGGTTTATTAGAATAGAGACAGAAGAGTAAAGGACACTTGCATAGACACAAGCAGGCATGAAGAGCTGCCCCGAAAGGGACAGGTTTGCTGAGAGAGGCCTGTATGGTTGCAGGCGGGCGGCCTTGAAAGCTGCCTCTGCTGAGGGAGGTCAGTGAAGAGAAGTCCTGGCATGGTACAGGTCACCGGCAGGCAGGAAGGCTGCTGCCCTGCAGAGGGAGAGTTGGTGAAAGGGAGCACCACCTGCAGGTGGGCAGAAGGACTGCTGTCCCTTTGTGGGGGCAGTGTTAACTTTTATCATCTTTTGGTGGGGAGGGGCTCATCTTTGTGGGTGGATGGTTTGTTCCCCCCCCTTTTTTTTTAAAGATTTATTTTTTATTTATACAATAGCCGGGGTACAGGCCAGAGGTGCAGGAGGGTGAGAGGATTCACCAGAGACAGCGAGGAGCAGAACAGGCAGACAGACCAAAAGTACTGCTGAGAGGAGCAGTAGGTGAGACAGGAGAGGTCTGCCGCGACTTGTGGGTATCTCCCTGGCTGGCCGGGAATCGAACCCGTGCTGCAGAGGCTACAGACAGCTTCATAGCACTGCACTCAACCCCATGCACCACCAGGAAGGCCCTCTAGTTTTACTATTCTCATCCTCCATCAATAGCATCAACATGAGTGCAGCACTGTGAAACCATCTGCAGACTCTACAGCACAAGTTCGACACCGGCCAGCCCTGGAGATGCCCACATGGCATGGCAGACCTCTCCTGTCCCGCCCGCTGCTCCTCTCAGCAGTGTATTTCAGTCTGCCTGTTCTATTCCCTGGTCTGTCTCTGGTGAATCTGTTCACCCTCCCGCACATCTGGCCTTTATGCAGGTTCTTGTATGTATGAATAAATGAATCTTAAAAGAGAAAGAAAAAAAATAGCCTCAACATTATTGCCTTTAGAACTGCTAACCAGACCTGTAAGTCAGCAGAGATCACAAATAAAAGTCCAAATTCCCAGCAACTTAACTTTAGATAACAAAGGATACAAGACAGAAAAAATCTTAGTAGGAGACAAAAAAAAAAAAAAAACAAACTTCTGAGTTTCAGAGAAGCCCACCAAACTGCTTCAGGCGTCATCTTTGATCTGGCTGTTATAGAGCAGCCCCGATTGAACGGGTTGCCTGACTGTGGGTCCTCACCCGCGCGCTTTAAAGGGACTTATTAATACTCCACTGCAGGCACACACAAAAGGTTAATAAAAGGTTTATTTACAAGGGAAAAGGAAATAAGGGAAATGTACAACTCAGGGAGAAAATAGGGAAATAAAGTCTTTAATGCGTCCTACCCGATCCGCCGACCTGGAAACCCAAAGTCACTCTCAGAGCTGGCTGGACGCTGTGAGCTGGCAGAGAGCCAAAACGGGAGGGACCCCCCCCCCCCAAAGCCCATGTGTCTGTCTTTATATTCACTTGGCTGCTTAACCCCACCCTCAGGTCCCAGCCACCTTCCCTTTGGTGGTGATGGGATTTGGAGTTCCCAGTGTCTTTGGCTTTGGCCTGGGGGTGGAGTCCACAAAGCCTGTATGGAATTAGCTTTAGGACATCCTTTTCCCCCTCACAATTCCCCCCTTTCACTTTATGCCACCATTTCCATGGTGATGAAGATCAAATATATGGATGTTGGGATGCAGTCTCAGATGAACATTTTTACCAGGTTCCAGTGTGAAAGAAAACCAGTCCCTCCAGGTGTTTGTCCATTGCGGAAAGCAAAAGTCCTCTATTCCTGGAAAAACAGTTCATCAGTTCAAGCCAAAAAAAAAAAAAAAAAAAAACAAAACATCTGGAGGCATTAGCCAAAAACAAGACAGCAGATATGTCAAAATCACAGGGAAAAAAATCTTAAAATGGTTCAACTGATGTAAAACACAAATCTTCTCAACCTTGATCCCAAACTTTTAACAGCATAGCAAAAGTTTGCAAACTAAATCTACTTTTAAACCATTTTTCTTATTTTTGCATAAAATCACAGGGCAGAAATAACTAACAGTAATTTTTAGCTGGCTTTGTTGGAATACTCCATATAGGATCAGAGCAAACCGGTGGCATCCGGTCGATGTAGGCTTCAGGTACAAAGTTGGTCTCATCAGACTCCACCTGGGTTTTCCTCTTCTCGAGGGTACCAGGGCTTTTTCATTGGCCAGGTTGTCCAGTCCTGCCAATGGAGGCAAGCTTCCTCACCTTCTTTGGAGGTCTCTGGAACCCTACAAACAAAGCAAACAGGTTCTCCTCTTCTTGGTTCAGCTCTTTTTCAACTTTCTGGAAGAACTCCACACCAAAGCCACACAATCAAACTCACCTCCAATTTTTTTGTTTAAGCAGACAAAATCCCTATGTAAGTTATGCAAAAACAGACTCTGAGATAAGTAGCAAAAATTACTACCACTATTTGTATGCTGTGTTGGTATCAAGGGGAAAGAAAATTTGACAAGTTAGCTTTGCTGGAAAAAAAATGCAATCTTGCTGCAGATCCTGGTTACTCAAAACAAAACAAAACAAAACAAAACAAAACAAAGCAAAAACTTCGTGGATTCAGGACAAAATGCATAAAAAATTACCAGTATTATGTCAATGAAAACTTAGTAAATGTCAGGTGTGTTTCCAGGTCTATTCAGTCCTTCGTAGGAAAGTTTTTACTCTCAACAGTTCCATCAATAGGAATCTGTTAAGACCTTTTCTCCCTATATTTCCAGAAACAATTTCTGTAGATATGAAACAATTGAATTATACAATATTACAAGGTGACAATCACCAATGACAATTTACATACATACCAGATACTGAGGGTTTTTTTTTTTTATATACACATTTTAGAAAACCACTGTTAACATTTCTGTGCATACCAGAGTTTTACCATTTTCCCAAGTGACAATGCTTCCCTTCCAGTTTTACTTCATTAGGTAAAAGCCAAACAGAACAAATTCATCTAATGCCTTCCCAGGAGGAAAGGGAGAAACTTTGTGGAGTGTCTCAGGAGCTCTACTGAGGTTCCACAAAATTTCCTTGCATCTGCCAAATGACAAGCTACCAAATTTGTACTTGAATTTAGATTTCTGGGAAGCTTTGCCATAAGTATCAGAAAAATAGCAGAAACAATATTCAATCTCTATGAAGGCACCGGCTTAGTTCAGTAGCACAATGTTGACAATCAAACCATAACCTTTTGTTTTTCTCATAACTGGAGACTTTTTTTTTTTCCCCAACATCTATGGGCACCATGTGTACCAATTTGTCAATCACTGGAGGCCAAGACAGTCAGACACAAGGACATACAGACAGACAACATAAAGACACAAAGAGCTCTTTAGTTACCATTCATCACGCGTGGGATATCCCATACAACTGCAGTTTCACTGATAGGCCAAAGTAACAACAAAAAACAAGCAGAGAAAAAAAAACCTCAAAGAAAAAAAACATAAAGTTGATAGGAAACAAAAAAATCAAGATTGAAAAACCTTTCTATGTAAAAAAAAATACTGTCAGCATATGTATGATCCTAGATGTTATTTCACGTCTCCTACTAAACTTTGAAAGGAAGAAGATTGGTTAGAGCATGTTAGTTTTTTTCTCAGGGTTTCTTCAGAAAAAAATGAGTTCTTGGGTATCCTGCAACAATAACTGGAAAAGAAGTCAGTAACATTCAAGTTTTTTCTGTTTCTTAAACAAATATCTCAAGTCTTCAATGGGTTCACAAGACCAGTGGGACTTCGTCTCTGGGTCAGTTCCTTCTGGTGCTTTCTTAACTCTGGAATGATGTACCCCGGGTTTTATGCCTGCAAGTTTCAGAGAAGTATGTGTGCTTAGCAAAACGTCATATGGACCAGTCCATTTTTCTGACAGCTGGTTTTGGGCATCCCCACTCTGCCAGGTCTACAGTAAGACCTGATCTCCAGGTCTGAAAGGATGCAATGGTTGATCAGGAGGCATAGAGATCCTCGAGGTTGCGAAGTTGTGAATTACTGCCAGAACCTCCTGGATGTGTTTCACATATTGTGTGATCCGGCAATCTTGTGCTATTTCTGGACTGGCTTTCAGAACTGAGGCCTGGAAGGGTCTTCCAAACACAATTTCAAAGGGGCTTAATTGTAGCCCACTTCTAGGTGCCACTCTTATCCGGAGGAGGGCAAGGGATAGTACCTGGTCCCAACAAAGCTGTTTCTTGGCACAGTTTTGCCAAGGTTTTCTTTAAGGTATGGTTCATTTTCTCCGTTTGTCCAGAAGACTGCGGTCTCCATGCAGCATGCAATTTCCAGTTGATCTGTAATGCACTGCTTACTGCATGAGTAACGTCAGAGACAAATGCCGGCCCATTATCACTCTGGATAGAATCCTGCAACCCAAAGCAAGGGATTATCTCCTTCAGCAGCTGTTTTGCAACCTCAGAAGCTTTTTCTGTCTTTGTGGGAAATGCTTCCACCCATCTCAAGAACGTGTCCACAAAAATCAATAGGTATTTGAAGTTGCCTGTTGTTCTAGGCATTTGTGTAAAGTCCACCTGCCAGTCCTCAAAAGGGCACTTGCCTCAATATTGAACCCCAATGGCTTTAGGGTGGGAGTCAGTCTTGGGGTTATTCCTGGCACATAATTCACAACCTCGGGTGATCCGTTGTGCTATTTTGTGTAAATACGGGCCCTTCATATATGGGCGCACCGTTTCTAATAAGGCATCTCTCCCATAGTGAGATCCTTCCTGAAGATGTTTTAGCACCGGATATACCAGGGCCTCCAGGAGGAGTATCATCCCATGGTAGTTTACTCTCCAAGGAGAGCTGGGGTCAAACTCAGTAAATCCCCATGCACAAGCTCTCTCCTCATCCCGCTCGGTGTATTCAGGAGCATACTGAGTCAGGTCCACAAGAGGGATGAGTGCACCCTGGAGGGCAGAATGGGCAGCGGCCTTAGCCGCCCGATCAGCTGCCCTGTTGCCCTTTGCCATGTCAGACTCACCCTTTTGGTGGCCAGGACAGTGCATCACGGCAACAGCTGATGTAAAGCTACTGCCTTTAACAAGGCCAGGATTTCCAATGGGTGTTTGACGACCTTGTTACTAGCGGTAAGAAGTCCCCGCTCCTTCCAAATGGCCCCATGCATGTGGAGAATCATAAAAGAGTATTTTGAGTCAGTAAATATATTGACTCTTTTACCTTTTGAGAGTTCCAAGGCATGGGTCAGGGCTATTAATTCGGCTTTCTGTGCTGATGTACCTGCCAGAAGAGCCTTGGCTTCCACGGTGTTCTGGAGCGTCACCACTGCATATCCGGCACATCGACAGCCTCGATCCATGAAGCTGCTGCCATCTGTAAATAGCTCCCACTCTGGATCTGGCAGAGGCTGGTCCGTTAGATCTGGTCGGCTGGCATACACTGTGTCTATGGTTTCTAAACAGTTATGGATTAAAGTGTCATCCTCAGATCCGTCTGCATTGCTTGGAAGCAGTGTGGCGGGATTCAGGGAATTAGAAACCTGCAGTTTCACGTTAGGATTGTCTAACAGACCTGCTGGATATTTTCCCATTCGCCCAGCGGTTAACCAAAGTCCACCCTTCTGCTCCAGCAATGTTAAGACCTGATGTGGCACACACACAGTGATGGGCTGACCCAGTGTAAACTTCTCTGCCTCGTGTAGGAGGTCACAAGTGGCAACCACAGCACGCAAACATGGAAGCCATCCCTTAGTGGTGTGGTCCAATTGTTTGGACAGCTATGCCACGGGCTGCATTTCTGGCCCCAACAATTGGATCAGCACTCCTAGGGCAACCCCCTGTCTCTCATGTACATAAAGTCTGAATGACTTCCTAAGATCCGGAAGCCCTAATGCTGGTGCTGAGATCAACTTTACTTTTATTTCATCAAAAGCCTTTTGACATTCTGGAGTCCAAGACAAAGGTTCAGAGTCCAGGCCTTTGAGAGCATCATATTAAGGTTTCGCTATTAGTCCAAAATTAGGAATCCAAATCCTACAAAACCCAGCTGTACCCAAAAATCCGCGCAACTGTTGCCGGTTACTGGGGACTCTAAGGGCTGAAATTACCTGTTTTCTTTCCGTCATCAGGCTCCGTCTGCCTTTCTTAATTTCAAACCCCAAATATGTCACAGTTTGTTTGCATATCTGTGCCTTGTTAGGGACACCTTGTAGCCACATTCTGCAAGTTGGTTCAGTACCACTATGGTATTTTCCAGACAAGATTCGTAATCTCGACTTGCAATCAATAAATCATCTACATATTGCAATAAGACACCCTGGTTTAGTTGAACCTTCCTGAGATCCCTGGCCAATATTTCCCCAAAAATAGTCGGGGAGTTCTTAAATCCCTGTGGAAGCACAGTCCAGCAATACTGGAGAGTGCTCTTGGACTTAGGGTCCTGCCACTCAAAGGCAAAAAGCAGTTGATCCTGGACATCAATTGGGATACAGAAAAAGGCATCCTTCAGGTCTAATACCGAAAACCACCCAAAGTCACCAGGTATGGCAGTTAATAGGGTGTACGGATTAGGCACAGTGGGATGTAAATCCCGAACAATATCATTAATAGCCCTTAAATCTTGGACAAAACGGTACTCGCCTGTATGGGGTTTCTTCACTGGCAGAATCAGAGTGTTGTACGGTGAGTGGCAGGGCCGAATGAGTCCAGATTGAAGGAACCTTTTCAATACTGGCTCAATTCCCCTCAAGGCCTCCTCCTTTAAGGGGTATTGTTTCCTTCTCGGGGGGTTTTGCTCCCCTCTATCACTTCTATCTTTACAGGCTCTGCATTTTTCACACGTCCTGGGGTTCCATCAGCCCATACCCATTTACTTACTCTTTCAACAATTTCTGGAGGTAAAATTTCACCTTTTGGTGGAGCATCTTGAGTAAGCAACATCTGGAACCGCAGAGCATGCTCTGGAGGAACCTGTAGGTGAAGCCTCTGATTTTTGGGTGAGAATATAATTCGTGCGTTGAGCTTACTTAAAAGGTCATGACCAAGTAGAGGGATTGGACACTCTTCCATGTATAGGAAGCTGTGCTGGAGCTGTGTGGTGCCCAGCCAGCACTCCAAAGGTTGCAGGAAGGGTGTCTGTTGTGACCTCCCTGTAACCCCAATAATTGCTGCAGTCTTTTTGCTCATTTTAGTCAATTCCGAATTTAAAACTGAGTATGTTGCTCCAGTGTCCACCAAGAAATCAATCAGACGATTCCCCCACAGCGAGGGTTACCCGGGGCTCCGAGGGGGTTATTTTGATGGGCTTAAGATCTAGTGGAGTCCCTGGGTACCCCTATTCTTCATCTGAACCTTCTCCATGAACTATCATTTGTCTCTTTTCCTCCACACTTGGCTCCAGATTCCTTCTACTCTGTCTATATTCCCTCCTATCTTCACCTGAAACCCTACTCTTTCCTATCACTGGTCTCCTGTCCTCTGTGCTGGGCTCTCGATTCCTTCTCCGTCCGTATTCCCTGTCATCATCTGAGCCTCTACTCTGTGCTAACATCTGTCTTCTCTCCTCTCTCCTTGGTTCCTGTTTCTGTGTACTCCTCCTATATTCCCTCCTGTAACCCTACATGAATCATCCTGTCGTGGTGTCCTCAGTCTTCTATCCTGCCCTCTGGAATTACTGCGTCTGCCGCTTCCCTGTAACCTGGGACAACTGTCCTTCCAATGTCCCTCTTCCCTACAGAAAGCACACTGATCTCGTTCCAGGGGTTCACGTCTCTGTCCATTACTGTTTTCCCGAAACCCTGGCCTGTGCTCTTGTTAGGGGGAAAAGGCAGTCCCAAAGCAAATTCCATACAGGCTTTGTGGACTCCACCCCCACCCCAGGTCAAAGCCAAAGACACTGGGAACTCCAAATCCCATCACCACCAAAGGGAAGGTGGCTGGGACCTGAGGGTGGGGTTAAGCAGCCAGGTGGATACAAAAGGCAGACACGTGGGCTTTGGGGGCTCTCTCCATTTTGGGGCCCTCGGCCAGCTCGCGGCGTCCGTCTAGCTCTGAGAGTGACTTTGGGGTTTCCAGGTCGTCGGATCGGGTAGGACGCATTAAAGACTTTATTTCCCTATTTTCTCCCTGAGTTGTACATTTTCCTTATTTCTTTTTCTCTTGTAAATAAACCTTTTATTAACCCTTTTGCGTGTGTCTGTAGTAGAGTATTCATAAGTCCCTTTAAAGCGCGCGGGTGAGGACCCACAGCCAGGAACCCGTTTAATATCGGGGCTGCTCTATAACACTCTCTTTGTACGAAAACGGTTGCAGGTTTCAGTCTTCTGTCCTCTCTATTATTATAAACCTTAAATGCTAAGTCCACTACCTGGGACGGACTCATCTCTGTGACACCGTCTACCTTTGCTAACTTTCTCCTTATGTCTGGAGCACTATTTGTGATGAACGCCATAGTGATCAAACGAGCATTTTCTGGGGCATCTGGATTTATATCCGTGTGGTTTGTATACGTCTGAATAATCCTCTCAAGGAACTCTGATGGATCCTCATTAGCCCCTTGTGTAAGTTCTAATATTTTGTTAAAATTTTTTTGTTTGGGGATTCCCTGCTCCAGTCCTACTGATACCGGAATTGTCAGGCCGAGTCTCCCAGCCAGGAATGGATCCCAGGCTGCAGGGGCAGTGCTGAGCCCCAGCCACTAGACCCCCAAAGGTTCGTGTCTCACGAAGCCGCAGCAGGAACTTCGCAGATGCTCAGGCAAGCAAGCGAGAAGAGACAGGTTTGTTTAGAAGAAGAAAAAGTTTATTGAGGAGAAAAAGAGCAGAAATAAAGTGGGACTCCCAGGCCAGGAAACCAGGCCTGGGAGGCGCAAGGAAGCCAAAGTGGAGTTGTGTCTCAGGGAATATACACCTTCTTTCCCTCATTATTCTAAAGCTCCACCAGTCTCTTTGTGATTGGTTAGTTCTCGGCTGTCTCACTTAATTTGCTACTGAGTGGGGGATCTTCACATTCCTTGTCTAACAGCTTTCTCTTTCCCCATTTGTTGCATCTTTATCTTTATGGCCCAGTCCTCTGGAGGGGCATCCCTGCATTGAAGTTAAACAGCTGCCCTTCTAAGTTGTCCATAAATTAAACCACTCTCCCATTTCTCCAATCTCTGCCTCCCTTTACCACCTGAAGGAAACCAGGACCAGCGTTAACAATGTTGTCCTTGGTCCTGGGATGTTTGTTTTTCCTAGTGGAAAAACCTAGTGGTTACTTTCCCTTGGTTGTCCTTATCTCTGAAGCCTCCCTAAATTCTTCAGAGGTCCCCTCCTGCACTGTCCCTAAAATTGCCTAATTCCTAGCTTGCCCTGTGTCTCAGAACTTGTGCTGCAGAGGTTGTGGATCACTTCACAGTGCGGTGCTTAACCCCCTGCACCACCAGGAAGGCCCTGGAGATATTTTTAATTGTCACAACTGTGGGGGGGGGGCAGTGTTAGTGGGTGAAGGGCATGAATGTTTTCTAATTGTCCCTACAGTGCCCAGGATGGCCCCCACACCACACACACAATGAATATCTGATACCAAATGTCAAGATTGCTGCAATTTGGAAATTCTGAGATAGATAAAAGCCCAAATCAAATTGTCATTGGCTTTGCAGTCTGACACAGGTCATTTGTTTGGTGACATAGCAGCCCAATGAATCTCTCTGAGGCATACGTTTCCTCTGTAATGGGATAAAATCATAGGAACCTCATAGTGCTGTTCTGGGAATAGGAGCCCAGCACCCCATAACATGGAAGAGTCCTCCATTATTGAGGTCTTTGCTCTCAGTAGTTTCTTGAATTCACAACAAGCTGGGACCTCCTGGGGTTCTAGCAGAGGTGAGGAAAATCTGACCAGGAAATTGTTTCTAAATAGAATAAAGCAGGCATGCATCTGGAATGGGCCCTTACACAAAGCTTTGCATTGTAGGAATGGAGAGGAAATTTCCCCACCCCCTGGGTTCTTCTCAGGCTAGTCAGGCAATCTAATTAGCATCACTTAGCTTTGTATGAGAAAAGACTGAATTTAATTACAGACAAGGGAATCTACATAGAGTTGGATTCTAAATACAATGGAGCAAAGTGGGAGTATATACTTTGAGTTTAAGAATGGATGCACTGGTGCAAGGAGTTAAGTCTCAGAACTATGAAGCTATCTGCAGCCACTGCAGCATAAGTTCGATCCCTGCCAGGAGCTACCCACATGGTGCAGCAGACCTTTCCTGACTCACCTGTTGTTCCCCTCAGCAGTGTATTTCAGTCTGTTTGCCTGTTCTGCTCCCCCCTTTGTTTCTGGTGAACCCTCTTGCGCCCCCTCAACCTCTGGCCTACACACCCCAGTTCTTGTATGCAAAAATAAATAAAATAAATCTTTAAAAAAAAATGGGATAGGGGCCTGAGGATTCAAAGAGAGAGGACTCACAGGACAAAGAGGAATGACTCATGTGAACAAGACCCAATGCTCCAATAGATTTCAACAATATGAGTTATACTCCAGGGTAAGAGGATTTTGTGGTTCCTTTTTTATTGTTTAAAGCCTATACTAACAGCTTCTTTCAGGGTCCTAAAGCCCAGAGAAATCCTCTAGATCCAGTGTGCTAGTTAACTATCACTGTGTGACAAGCCACCCTTAAGTGAGTGGTTTCCTGCAACATTGATTAATAATCTCCGGCCTCCCTGGTGGCGCAAGGGATTAAGACACAAACTATGAAACTATCTGCAGGGAGCTACCCACATGGCACAGCAAACCTCTCCTAACTTGCCCACTGCTCGCCTCAGCAATGTATTTCAGTCAGTCTGCCTGTTCTGTTCCCCACTCTGTCTCCGGTGAATCCTCTCACCCCTCCAAACCCCGCGCCTCTGGCCTGTACCCCAGTTCTTGTATGCATAAGTAAATCAATCTTAAAAAAAAAAAATCTTAGCATTCTGTGGGCTGACTGACTCAGTGTATCACCTGGCCCCATCACTCTGCTATGTCCTGCTTTTGATTGGCCTGGGTGGTGGGGTAGGGTGATGAGGGGGTTAGGGGGGGGGTCACCTGTGTGGACTCGATGTTGGTTATTGGCTGGGTGTTTGGTTCTCTTCCACATGGCTGGAACAGAGGTCTGCAAACTAAATCTTGAAGGTTAAAGCCCGCTCCCTGTGAGTTAAGAATGACTTTAATAATTTTGAGTGGCTGGAAAATATCAAAAGGCTAATATTGACTCTGGAATAACGTGGGTTTGAACTGCATGGGACCACTCAGAATTTTTTCGATAAATATAGTTAGCCCTTCATATCCACGGGTTGGATATGCGGACTCCTAACATCTGAGCTTGGATGAATCCACAAACGCAGAACTTGCAGATAGAGAGGGCCAACTATAAGGGACTTATGTATGCTAGGATTTGGGTATCCCATAGAGGGTTCTGAAACCAATACCCCTCAGATACCAAGGGAGAGGTAGTTAAGTTTTTTGGGGAGTCAAAAGATATACTCAAATTTTCTTTTTTTTTAAGATTCATTTATTTATTCATATAAGAACTGGGGTATAGGCCAGGGGTGTCGGGGGGTAAGAGGATCCACCAGAGACAGAGTAGGGAACAGAATAGGCGGATTGACTGAAATACGCTGCTGAGGAGAGCAGCAGGCGAGACAGGAGAGGTCTGCTGCGCCATGTGTGTTAGCTCCCTGGCCAGGGATCAAACTCATACTACAGTGGCTGCCAATAGCTTGTAGTGCTGAGATTTTAATCCCTTGTGCCACCAGGGAGGCCATATCTGGTACCTTAGAGAAAAGGTTTCCAAACTCCAGGCTAAGTTATCTTCTTACAGGAGGCTCTTGGGGGCAGCATTCCATGGCAGAGAAAGGGCAGGCAGGAAGAAGATTTATCCTGAGAGCTCACTCCTTCCACCACATTCTATTGGTCAAAACAAGTTGTAGGGCCTCCCTGATGGCGCAAAGAGTTAAGACACAACCTAGGAAACTATCCATAGCCACTGCAGCACAAATTTGATCCCTGGCCAGGGAGTTACCCACATGGCACAGCAGACCTCTCCTGACTTGCCCACTGCTCCCCTCAGGAGTGTATTTCAGTAGATCCCCCTGTTCTGCTCCCCACTCTGTCTCTGGTGAATACTCTCACCCCCCACACACACACCCCCCGGCAACTCTGACCTGAACTCCAGTTCTTGTATGCAAAAATAAATAAATCTTTAAAAAAAAAAAAAAAACAAGTTGCAAAGCCATCAGGGCTTTAAGAGGGGGATCAGTCTCTAGCTCTTTATGGGAGGGGGCCTGCAAACTACTGTGGCCATAATTTTCAACTTTCTATGCCAGGAGAGATTCCCAGGATGAGGAAGACAGGAGGGTGAGAACCATAGCACAACGGCTCTGAGGCAGTTAAAAAAAGAACAGCCAAGGCCTCCCTGGTGGCCTTGGGGTTAAGTCTCAGTACTATCACGCTATGGCCTGAGTTCGATCCCCAGCCAGATAGGTGACCCAAATAAGGCACAGCAGACCTTTCCTGACTTGCCTGCTGCTTCCCTTAGCAGTGTATTTCAGTAGACCCATCTTTTCTGTGCCCGACTCTG
Source organism: Talpa occidentalis (assembly GCF_014898055.3). Taxonomy (NCBI): domain Eukaryota; kingdom Metazoa; phylum Chordata; class Mammalia; order Eulipotyphla; family Talpidae; genus Talpa; species Talpa occidentalis. The sequence goes on along the minus strand of NW_023601212.1, from coordinate 46,529,765 downwards.
TCTCTGGGGAGTCCTATTACCCCTATGCACTTCTGGCTTATACCCCAGTTCTTCTATGCCAAAAAAACAAAAATGTAGCCAGTTCAGGCATCTTACGTAGGCTATCCAGAGAGAATTCAGGAGGGTGGAAAATCAGACATGTTTATTTTCTTTAGTTTCTAACTGGAATTTAGCATGTTCTTTTAAAACAGGCATCAGCTGGCCCTGTGACTTCGTCACCAGTGGGAATCAAGGATAATTTCATGCCACATACTGGTCACTGCATAAGTGAAAATGTCTTTTTCACTTATCTCAACTTGGAAATCAAGTAGTAGAATGCTCCTGAATCAGAATTTCTTGATGCATTTTTAAAGAACATATATTTACACCATATAATAAAATTTTTTGGCACCATGTGTCAATATGACTGGTTTCCTTTGCAATTCTGTGCAATTTTATAATGAATTTACACCTCTCTACTGAAAAGGGGCAGCCTGCCCCTGCCCTCAGAGGCATCATGGAATGAGGTTTCAGTTTAAGCAGATTAGTGAAGTCCGAAACTAGCCCTCTTGAAGATTCCTAATCCAGGCAAACAGCAGCTCTGTCCTCAGCACCCAGCCAGGGTTGCCATGGCCTCCCTGTTCTCTGGACACATCCTAATTCGAAACAACAGCAACCAGGATGAGCTGGACACAGAGGCTGAGCTCAGCCGCCGGTTGGAGAACCGACTGGTGCTGTTATTCTTTGGTGCTGGGACATGCCTGCAGTGCCAGGCCTTCGTACCTGTCCTCAAAGACTTCTTTGTGCGGCTCACAGATGAGTTCTATGTGCTGAGGGCTGCACAGCTCGCCTTGGTGTATGTGTCTCAGGACTACACAGAGGAGAAGCAGGACCAGTTCCTCAGAGACATGCCTGAGAAGTGGCTCTTCCTGCCCTATGAGGATGACCTGAGGAGGTGAGAGAGGAGAGGAAATCAGGGAGGGCTTCTTGGATGAGGGGGTGTTTCTGCTGAAAATGAAATATTTGTTTATTGATGCATCTGGTCTAGTACATGTACTGAGAACTGTGAGTAGAGAGGGGTGTGTTCATATGCCCATTTCCATCTAGCTCACAGGAGCTTCCAACCCAGTAGGGGAGATAGATGTAAATAAAAAGACTCAAATAAATAAATAATAACACAATGCAGTAATATTCCAGAGGATATATTTCCAGAGGAAGTATTATGGGAAGGCTTTGCTGAGATTTGGGGGTCAGAGAAATCTTATCCAAGAAAGTAACTTTAAAAAGAGGCCCCCAACCATGAGGAAAGAGGGAAGGGGGTCACAGCTCAGAAGCCTTTAGAGAAAGTAGAGTTAACAACAGGGAATTATAAGTAATTCCACTATAAGAATTCAGCAGGCACTATATGGATTAGCTCCAAACACCACCTTAACAATGTGATGTAATCCTCAGAGTAGCTGGGAGCCATTGAAGGCCCTGGAGCTGAAGAGAGGTAGTTGAATTCTTCCTTTCCAAGGAGATAAGGAACTGCCCAATAAATGGTGTCATCGTAACTATTTTAGAACTTTCCCTTTTTCTTTTTTATTTTTAAAGATTTATTTATTTATTTGTTTGTTTATTTATTTATTTATTTATGCAAGCACTGGGTACAGTCAGAAGCATGGGAGGGTGAGAGAATTCACCAGAGCCAGAGCAGGGAATAGAACAGGCAGACTGACGAAATACACTGCTGAGGGGAGCAGCGGGCACAGCAGGAGAGGTCTGCGCACCATGTGGGACCCTCTCTGGTGGCCGGGGATCGAACCTGTGCTGCAGAGGTTGCAGGCAGCTTCGCAGCCCAGCGCTCAACCACTTCGCCACCAGGGGAAGCCCAGAACTTTCCCTTTTTGTGCAGCAAGACTTTCCTTCTTTTCAAATCCCACCTTTTCATTATGAAAATGTTAGAACACACCCTAAAGTTGAAAAAAAGCATACAATGAAACCCACAAAATTGTTAACATTTTGCCATCTTTGCTTTATCTACAGAACATGGTGTTGGTAAGTTTGAAACTGAGCAGGCAACTTTGTTACATTTTACCTGTGTCACTCATTTTGTTACACAAATTGAAAGTTTCTGGTCATGGGACTCTAACCTCCTCACCCAATTTTACCAAAATTTATACATTTGCTCACACCGACTGCCCCTGCAGCCTCAGTGTTTTTCACCTGGAAACTGGCAACTTATCCCTAGCTGGGGCAGAAACTCTGGCTGGAAGGGCATCAAAGCTCAAAATAGACCTGGTTTGAGGCAGGGCCCTCTGTACAAGTCACCCACCCTGGCTAGCGTAGGTTCAGCGTGCCAGGGAGTCCTCCCTTCCTGGCCCCCAACAGTCCCCTCTGGCCTAGCTGGCCTCTGTCCCCACACGGGGTTGCCAGAAAAAAAAAAAAATACAGGGTGCCCAGTTAACACAAATCTCACATGAATAATGAATAATGTAGAGCCTCCCTGGTGACGCAAGGGGTTAAGACACAAACCTATGAAGCTATCAGCAGCCACTGCAGCTGGAGTTTGATCCCCAGCCAGGGAGGTGACCCACATGGCACAGCAGACCTCTCCTGACTTGCCTGCTGCGCCCCTCAGCAGTGTATTTCAGTCGATCTGCCTGTTCTGTTCCCCACTCTGTCTCTGGTGAATCCTCTTACCCTTCACACCTCTGGCCTGTACCCCAGTTCTTGTATGCATAAATAAATAAAATCTTTAAAATATATAATGAATAATGTAGTATAAGAACATCCCAACTTACTTGAGATATACCAAAAATTGATTTGCTGTTGCTATGAAATTCAAATTTAACCTGGTGTCCTATATTTCTATTGTTGTCTGGCAACTTAACTCTTGTGGGATTTTGCAAGTTCCATGTCTTCTCCATGTGGAGACCTGGAAAAACATCCCCGGAACTCAGTGGGTAAAAATTCAGAATCCTAAGTGAGGAGGGGCCCAGTCTAGCAGCTGGCTCTGCTCCATGTTGACTGTATAGGACTCTGGCCTAGAGGCAAGGTTTGGTCCAGGGTCTCCTGAGGGTCCTGCCACAAACAAGGTCTATTTTGGGCTTTGATGTCTTCCCAGCCAGGGGGGTCAGTGTGCCTAAGGCTCACCCCAATCTAGGGACCTTTGCTCCAGCTGTACCCTCTGCCTGGGACACCCTTCCCACAGCGGTGACTTGAGGTTGGGTGACAAGAAGTAGTTGTTGTCAACACCGCAGCACAAGCATCTTCCTCACAGAGGTCTGGGGAGAGGGCGCCAGGCAGGGGGCACAGCCACCGCAAAGGCCTGAGGTGGGGGACTGTCCTGGACGCCCCCCCCCCACCTACCCCGGACCCCAGAGCCAGGCACCAGGCAGTGCACACAGAAGGCGCCCACTGAACACCGGGAGGAGGGACATGAGGTCCCGGACAGGGGACCGGCGGCCTGACCTGCCTGCCCACCCCGCAGGGACCTCAGACGCCAGTTCTCTGCGGAGCGGCTACCCACGGTCGTGGTCCTGAAGTCAGACGGGGAAGTGCTCGTGAGCGACGCGACCGAGGAGATCCGGCGTCTGGGCCCCGCCTGCTTCGCCAACTGGCAGGAGGCGGCGGAGGTGCTGGATCGCAGCTTTCTGCCGCCCGAGGACCTGGACGACCCTGCACCGCGGAGCCTCACCGAGCCGTGGCGCCGCCGCAAGTACCGTGTGGACCGGGCGACGCGGAGCGCGGGCAGCATCGGCCCCGTGGGGGGTGCCGGGGCCGCGGGACTGTTCTGATCCCTGCGAGAAGAGGAGTCCAGGATTCTGTGACGAATCCCCAAGCGGGGTGTGGGGACGGGGGTGGCGGGGCGGTGAGGGGAGTCCTCGGAGCTGAGCCTGGGGGCCTGGGCTTGAGACGAGCAGGGAAGGGAATCTGCGCTGCCGGCCCAGCCCGGGGTGGGGTGGGCAGAGGCCGTTTGGTGTCTGAGACTGGAGGGGGGCAGGAGGCGGCCAGGGGAGGAGTAGGGGCGCCCTCGGGCATCCTGGGGAGATGGGTTCTTGTGCAACCCACCCCCAGGAGGGGACGGGCCGTGATGAGATGCTGATGGAGAATGGGGGTTGGGGGCAAGGTGGGAGGTGGACGTGGGGCGGGGTCCGTAGTTCTTTAACTTGAGACACCCTCCGAGAGGGGGGACTGGCCCAGAGCCAGTCCTGGTCCTCCAAAGCCGCGTCTGACCCTTCCGAACAGGGACAAACAGGGTCTCTAGAGAGATTTTGAAAACCTGGGAGAGGCGGGGTGGTTGATAGTTTCAAAACAGGAAAACGTAAACTGAGATTGAATAATGATGGTGCTGAGAAGGTACATTAAATGAGTTGCCCACACAGCTCCTACACAGAATGATAACAGTCCTTTAACAACACACTTATATTTTGCACGGGCTGCGTTTCAAGATTCAGCGTCACGTGCGCTGGGCTCCTGGGCCACCGATGAGCGCTAGTAGTCAGTCCCCTTGTCCTTGCCTCTCGGGGATTGGGGGGGGGGGGACAGCAGAATACTGAAAGCAAAATTCCGGGACCTCCCCGGTGGCTCAGCGGTTGAGCGCTGGGTTGCGAAGCTGCCCGCAGCCTCTGCAGCATCGGCTGCTCCCCGGCTGCTCCCGGCCACCAGAGGAGGGTCCCACATGGCGCGCAGACCTCTCCTGCCGCCCGCTGCTCCCCTCAGCAGTGTACTTCGGTCCCTCTGCCTGCTCTGCTCCCCGCTCTGGCTCTGGTGAATTCTCTCACCCTCCCATGCTTCTGAGTGTACCCAGTGCTTGTATAAATAAATAAATAATAATAAAAAAATCTTTAAAAAAAAAATGTCCTTCCTGGGGCCTCCCTGGTGGTGCAAGGGATTAGGGATTTTTTTTTGCCTCCCTCATCAGGTCACCAGCCTGGAAAGGGCAAGCTAGACTTACCTTAGTCATCACTGTTCCCCAGAGTCTGGGCCCTGAGCACAGGGCAGACTTCCCATAAATGCTTGTTGAATGAATAAATACAAGTATTTTATACATATGGATCCCCAACATCTAGAACAGAGGAGTGATTCTGTACCAAATGAGTTACTGAGCCCCAGATACCCAAATTTGGAACTTTTCCTAACGTATAAAACATGAAAAATTAACCCTAATTTTGGTGATGAAAAAAGAGGCTGGGTATATTAAGCTGAAGTGTCATGAATGAATGAGCTGATTCCTGTTACAAATGAGGAAGCCCAGAGAGGTTAAGGGAATTGCCCAAAGTCACACAGCAAAGGAGAAAGACATCTAGGTCTGAAGTTCACCTGGTACTCTCCCACAGGGCCATTTTAAGGCACTGCTGTGCTGAGGGTTCAGGGTCAACAAACTCTTCCTAGAGAACCCTAAAATTTTGAAACCTGAAAAAAAAATTGACTCCAAAAATCAGAAAAGATGGCAAAACCAGTGGGATCTAAGGCATGGTTGTGGGCTAGCATAGAACAATGGATATGAACCAGGCTGCTGGGTTCTACTCCATCCTGCTTGTGCTGGTTGTGTGATCCAGGGAGTCAGTGAACCTCTCTGCAGCTGTTTCTTCATCTGCAAAGTCCAGGGTGATGAACTATCCAAGCCCAAATGTAGTAAGACATGGCCCTGCTTGTAGGAGGCCAAGGCACTCTCATTCACTGTTTTGGGTCTACACAGAATGTGTTACTTTTGAAACCATTTCCAGATTTGATATTTCACACTGTGTAGGAATTTCAGAACAGGATTCCAAGGTGATTCAGTAATTCATGTGTGCTGAGTATTTACTAAGGGCCTACTGTGTCCTGGGTGGAGCCCCAGACTCTGAGGAACAGGGTGGTAGAGGCTTATGGTCGTCATTGTTCAGTCTTGGAGCTCCCCCTCCAGGGGGCCCTCAGGTACTGAGGAAACTATACGCTGTGTACTGTGGAGAAGACAAAGCACTGTGGGAAAACAAGACACACAACCTTGCTGTAAAATGAGCAAGGAAAGGAACAGACATTTCTCCAAAGAAGATCCACAAATGGCCAACAAGTTCATGAAAAGTCGCTTGCTCAACATGAGGGAAATGCAATCAAAACCCAATAGAATGGTTAGAATCAAAACACAGAAGATAGGAACCTCCCTGGTGGCACAGGGGTTAAAGACACAGCACTATCAAGCTATCACCAGCCACTGCAGTAGGAGTTCGCAATCCACTTGGCCCAGCACACCTCTCCTGTCTCACCTGCTGCTCCCCTCAGCAGTGTGCTTAGTTCAATCTGCCTGTTCTGTTCCCCACTCTGTCCTTGGTGAATCCTCTCACCCTCCACACCTCTGACCTGTACTCCAGCTCTTGTATGCATAAATAAATAAATCTTAAAAAAAACACAGAGGGGGGGCCTCCCCGGTGGCGCAGCAGTTGAGCGCTGGGTTGCGAAGCTGCCCGCAGCCTCTGAGGCGCCGGTTCAATCCCCGGCTGCTCCCCGGCCACCGGAGGAGGGTCCCACATGGCGCGCAGACCTCTCCTGCCACCCGCTGCTCCCCTCAGCAGTGTACTTCGGTCCTTCTGCCTGCTCTGCTCCCCGCTCTGGCTCTGGTGAATTCTCTCACCCTCCCGCGCTTCTGACTGTACCCAGTGCATGTATAAATAAATAAATAAATCTTTAAAAAAAAAAAAAAAAAACACAGAGGGCCTCCCCGGTGGCGCAGCAGTTGAGCGCTGTGTTGCGTAGCTGCCCACAGCCTCTGCAGCGCCGGTTCAATCCCCCGCCGCCGGGCGAGGGTCCCACATGGCACGCAGACCTCTCCTGCTGCCCGCTGCTTCCCCCAGCAGTGTACTTCAGTCTGCCTGCTCTGCTCCCTGCTCTGGCTCTGGTGAATTATCTGACCCTCCCGCGCTTCTGACTGTACCCAGTGCTTATATAAATAAATAAAATAAATCTTTAAAAAAAAAAACAGAAAATAATGTGTTGGTGGGGAAATGAAGGAATTAGAACCCTCATGCACTCCTGGTGGAAATGGAAAATGGCACAGCTACTGTGGAAAACAATATGGAAATTCCTCAAGAATTTAAATACAGAATTATTACATGGCCATCATAAGATCTAGTAGTTCCACTTCTAGGAATAGACTCAAAAGAAATGAAAATCATGTTTAAAACAAATGCTTGTACACATGTATCCATAACAGCACTATTCACAATTGCCAGAGGGGGAAAAGGCTCAAATGTCCATCACCTGTAAATGGATGAACAAAATGTGTCCATCCAAAGAGCAGGACATCACTCAGCCATGAAAAGGGATGAAGCCCTGATACGCCAAGAGGTGGATGAACCTCAAAAACATGATGCTGAGTGAGAGAAGCCAGATACAAAGGCCACAGAGCATGTGACGCCATTTATAAGAAATGACCAGAGCAGGGGAAAAACGAGGCTGCTGCTTGGGGAGGTGCTGCACCTCCCCCTGCAGTGACCTTTAGGGCTAACCGGCCCTAGGTCCGGCTGGGCAACCAGCGCGCAGGGGAAGAACAGCAAAACCCTCTGAAGACATACCTGCTGCACCTCCCCCTGCAGTGATCTTTAGGAATGGCTTTCGCCACGCCATGGTCCCTAGATCCGGCTGGGCAACCAGCGCGCGCGGAGGGGGGGGGGGGAAACAGCCTGAAGCAGAGGAAGTGCAGCGGAAGTTCCCTGAAAAGGCAGAAGCTTATCAAAAGATAACGACCACCAAGAACCACTACAAGAATGCTAAAAATCTTTTCCTGTCTTTCTAGAACTACAAACTTTAATCCCTTATCTTTCTTTCTAAACTTCCTCCTTTCTTCTATAATGGTCATTGCTTGTTATGTAGATCACCTCCCTGATGGTGATAGACTGAGCCCATGAGCAAGCTAATTTCTTTGATATTCATTCCTGTGCTTTTGGAAAACATATATATACTGGTCACAAACTCAAAGAAAATTACACTCAGATTTTCACTCTTGAAGTGTGTCTGTTTGTCATTTCTTTCGCTGACGCCCTGACCACCCTGCACGCTTCTCTCAACCCTGAGGTGGCCTCATCGTCTACTGCTGTGCTGGTCCGCAGCAGGGAGGAGACCCAGGAGGGCTCCGGAAAAAGCAGCTTCACTGCAAAGCCTTGAAAGGTGAAAGGCAAGTGGAGGTGAAATCCCCGCATAGTAAGGGAGCAGAGTGAATTACTTAATTCCTTCAGGGCCTCCCTGGTGGCGCAAAGGGCTAAGCTGCAGCTCTGTGAGGCTGTCCGCAGCCACTGCAGCATGAGTTCCACCCCCTGCCGGCCAGGGAGCGACCCACAGGACGCAGCCGACCTCTCCTGTCACGCCCGCTGCTCCCCTCAGCAGTGTATTTCAGTCAGTCTGCCTGTTCTGTTCCCCACTCTGTCTCTGGTGAATCCTCTCACACCCCGCATCTCTGGCCTGTACCCCAGTTCTTGTATGCATACATAAACAAATCTTAAAAAAATAAAAATATAATAAAAAATATTCAGATGTCTTTTTTTAAAGTATAATAAAAGTAGGAGGGGGCGGAGCAACATGGCGGCGAGGAGACGCTGCAAGTAAGATCTCCCATTAAAAAAAGTTAATAGGGAGGAAAAGCGGCAGGTCCCAGTGAGAACTGGGACACAGAAGATAAACGGGTGACTCCAGCAAACTGCCCGAAGAAGAAAGTTGCCATAAAAGAGGACTAGAAGGTAGCGCAGAACCCTGCTCCCCTCCCCCGCCCACAGAGGCAGCACTCTCCGACCGGCAGAGAGGAGGAAAACAACAAACCAAAACGGCCAACAAGAACAAACGACGCAGCAAGCGGGACTGGGAGTGGAAAGGAACTATTGCAGCCATCACACCCCGTGAACGGGAGCTGTGGAGAACCCTGCAGGACTCAGCACGGCGGTGAGCAAATGGCTCCCGGCGCCATTAGAGAACAAAGAGACTCTGGAGGAGACCTGCACACAGCCCCGGGCCGGCCGGTAAGCTTGCGCGGAAAAGCGGCGCGCTTGGTGCGCTTGAAAAGCAAACGCGGATCGGGATCGCGGCTGCCCAGGTCCCCGCGCCTGCGACCTAGGCTTGCGGGGAGACGCGCAGAGGCCCTCACTGAGGTGAAAGTCCCTCACTGAGTAAGCAGGAACCAGGCGCCCAGGCACGGGAGCGGGTGCAAAAGGCGCCATTCCCGCGCCACTGAACTGGGCTACAGCCCGCGTCCTGGACCTGAGGGCTTTGAACTGAGACCCGGGGCACGAAGTTCGGGGCGTGGATTCTCCACGACGGTGGGGCACAAGGCAGACACAGCACCCCAAAGCCGTTGAGGTTTACCCTACCATTCCTGCTCTATTCCCTGTCCCACGGGGTGGGGGGGCAAAAAACAGCCCCCCAAGGACAATAGGAGAGCTCTCTGGCGCCACCTAGCGACCAGAAAAAAAAGTCACTAACACCCCATAGAACAGGGAAATTTCTTAAGTCTGCTTGAAAAGGGCAGAAGGCTCCCGGAGGAGACAGTGGCCAGCTGGGAAGTTAGCCCACGCCAGGCCCCTTCTGACCAGCAGTCTGAGCCCACAGAGGGAACAGGCACCCACGGCCGGGGCAGACCGGGCGCGCAGAAGAGTGTGCCTGAGACCGGATGCTCAGGGACTGAGTCCCACGTTGCCATTTTAGAACAGGGACATTTCTTCAGTAAAGTCTTCCTGAAACCAGCAGAAAGCTCCCTCAGAAGCCAGAGATGGCTCCTGGAGGAGCCAGAGGGGAGCGGAGAAGTTCACCCAAGATGCCGGCCAGTCCGAGCAACACAGTGTCCCAATGCATACGACAAATTAGAAAACAGACAGTAGGGAGTAGAAGAACCACACGCAACCTAGCAACTCCTCAGGAAAAAAGCACACCACAAAAAGAAAACCACCCCCCAGATTGCAACGACAGTAACTTGGAAGAACTTCTGAGCCTTCCAGAAAGAGAATTTAAAATTGCTGTGATTAAAAAAATGACAGAACTCATAAAGGAAACCAATGATCAGAAGAAGGAAATTGAGTCCCTAAAGAGGGAAGCAAAAGAAACGCAGGAGATCAAAGAATTAATGGAGGAACTAAAGAACTCTGGGAAAAGCAATGAAAGCAGAATAGATGAAATGGAAGAACGAATAAGTACTCTTGAAGACACAGAAATAAAAAGAACCAAAACAGAAAAGGAAAGAGAAGTACGAAGGAAAAAGAACGAAGAAAGACTTCGGGAACTATCTGACTCCATGAGGAAAGGAAATGTAAGAGTTATAGGAATTCCAGAAGGAGAGGAGAGAGATGTAGGAACAGAGAAAATATTCCAGGAGATAATTGAAGAGAACTTCCCAAACGCGAAGAAGGAGCTGAAAATTGATATACAAGAAGCAAGAAGAACACCAAACTTCCACGACGAAAGGAAAAATACAGCAAGACACATAATAGTAAAGCTCCCAAGAATCCAGGACAAGGAAAAAATAATGAAGCTGACAAGAGGGAAGAAACAGATAACATTCAAAGGAAAACCAATCAGGCTGACATCAGACTTCTCTGAAGAAACACTACGGGCAAGGAGAGAGTGGAGGGACATAGTCAACAGACTCCAAGAAAACAGATGCCAACCAAGAATACTCTATCCCGCAAAGCTCTCCTTCCTCTATGAAGAAAGAATAAGGACCTTCCCAGACAAAGAGAAACTCTGGAATTTCATTACGACTAAACCCCCACTCCAAAAAATACTACAAGGAATCCTAAAGCCAGAACCTCAGAAGGACGAATAACAACGAAAGAAGGCCAAAAAAAAAAAAAAAAAAAGGTATTAAAAGAATAAATAAAATCAAAGGAAAGACAAACACAATGGCAAATACAAATGCTAACATATCAATATTAACTCTAAATGTAAATGGACTAAACTCTTCAATAAAAAGACACAGAGTTGCAGCCTGGATTAAGAAACAAAACCCAACCTTTTGCTGTCTCCAGGAAACACATTTAGCTACAAAAGATAAAAATAGGCTCAGTTAAAGGATGGAAAACAATCCTACAAGCAAATGGACCAAAAAAGAAAGCAGGAACAGCTATACTTTTATCAGATAAAACAGATTTCAAACTCAAAAAAATAAAAAGAGACCCCAATGGTCACTACATCATGATCAAGGGGACAATACTTCAAGAAGAAATAACACTCATTAACATATACTCACCAAACGAAGGAGTACCAAAATATATCAGACAACTGTTGTCCTCTCTGAAAACAGACATCAGAGAAAACACACATGTAGTGGGAGACTTCAACACACCACTATCAACAATGGATAGATCAACAAGACAAAAAATAAGTAAAGAAACTAAAGCTCTAAATAAGGACCTAGAGCATTTGGGCTTAACAGACATCTATAGAACACTAAACCCAAAAAAAACGGAGTACACATTTTTCTCAAGCGCACATGGATCATTCTCCAGGATCTATCACATACTGGGGCACAAGACAAACATCAACATATACACCAAGACTGAAATCATATCAACCATCTTTTCTGACCATGAAGGCATCAAACTAGAAATAAACCATAAAAAGAAGGCAAGGAACTTTCCTACCTCATGGAGATTAAAAACCACACTACTGGGGGCCTCCCCGGTGGCGCAGCGGTTGAGCGCTGGGTTGCGAAGCTGCGCGCGGCCTCTGCGGCGCCGGTTCGATCCCCGGCTGCTCCCCGGCCACCAGAGGAGGGTCCCACATGGCGCGCAGACCTCTCCTGCCGCCCGCTGCTCCCCTCAGCAGTGTGCTTCGGTCCTTCTGCCTGCTCTGCTCCCCGCTCTGGCTCTGGTGAATTCTCTCGCCCTCCCGAGCTTCTGACTGTACCCAGTGCATGTATAAACAAAACAAACAAACAAACCAGCAAACAAATAAATAAAGCATGCCTCTATAAAAAAAAAAAAAAAAAAAAAAAAAAAAAACCACACTACTGGAAGACCACTGGACTAATGAGGAGATCAAAGAAGAAATTAAAAAATTCTTTGAATTGAATGACAAGGAGGACACCAATATCCTAAATGTATGGGATGCAGCAAAAGCAGTAATAAGAGGAAAATATATAGCAATAGAAGCTCACATCAAGAAACAAGAAAGAACTCAAAGAAACAACCTAATCTCGAAGCTCAAAGATCTAGAAAAAGAACAACAAAAAAAACCCAAAACCAGTAGAAGAAAAGAAATAATAAAAACCAAAGCAGAAATAAATGAAATTGAAACTAAAAAAACAATCCAAAAGATCAATGAAACCAAGAGCTGGTTCTTTGAAAAAATCAATAAAATAGACAAACCCCTAGCCAGGCTCACAAAGGAAAAAAGGGAGAAAGCACAAATAAACAGGATCACAAATGAAAGAGGAGAAATCACAACGGACACAGCAGAAATCAAAAGAATAATCAGTAACTACTATGAACAGTTATATGGAAACAAGTTCAACAATCTAGAGGAGATGGACAAATTCCTACAACTCTACAATCACCCAAAGCTAGATAAAGAAGAAATAGAACACCTAAACAGACCAATTACAATTAGCGAAATTGAAATGGTAATCAAAAACCTCCCCAAAAACAAAAGCCCAGGACCTGATGGATTTACAAATGAATTCTACCAAACATTCAGAGACGAATTAGTGCCTATCCTTCACAAACTCTTTCAAAAAATTGAGAAGGAAGGGACAATACCAAACACGTTCTATGAAGCCAACATTACACTAATACCAAAACCAAACAAGGACAACACAAAAAAGGAAAACTATAGGCCAATCTCCCTAATGAACACTGATGCAAAAATCCTCAATAAAATTTTAGCTATCAGAATCCAACAATGTGTCCATAAGATAATTCACCACGACCAAGTAGGATTCATTCCAGGGACACAAGGATGGTTCAACATCCGAAAATCAATCAACGTTATCCAACACATCAACAAAAAGAAATATAAAAACCATATGATAATATCAATAGATGCTGAGAAAGCTTTCGACAAAGTGCAACACGCATTCATGATAAAAGCCCTTGAAATTCTTGGGATACAAGGAACATACCTCAACATCATAAAGGCCATTTATGACAAGCCAACAGCCAGTATCATTCTCAATGGTGAAAAGCTGAAAGCAATTCCATTAAGATCTGGAACAAGACAAGGATGTCCACTCTCACCACTGCTCTTCAATATAATACTGGAAGTCCTAGCCAGAGCAATAAGACAAGAGAAAGACATCCAAGGAATCCAAATAGGAAAAGAAGAAGTCAAACTATCACTATTTGCAGATGATATGATAATATACATAGAGAACCCCAAAAACTCCACAGAAAAACTAATTCAACTCATCAATCAGTTCAGTAAAGTGGCAGGGTACAAAATCAACACGCAAAAGTCAGTAGCCTTCCTATACACAAACAATAAATCTGAAGAAGAAGAAATCAAAAAAACCATCCCTTTTATTATTGAAACAAAAAAAATCAAATATTTGGGAATAAATCTAACAAAAGAGGTAAAGGACCTATACAAAGAAAACTATAAAACACTGTTAAAAGAAATAGAAGAAGACACAAAGAAATGGAAAGACATCCCCTGCTCATGGATTGGAAGAATAAACATTATTAAAATGGCCATCCTACCAAAAGCAATATACAGATTCAATGCTATTCCAATCAAAATTTCAATGTCATTCTTCAAAGAAATAGAACAATTATTGATGAAATTCATATGGAATCACAAAAAACCCCGAATAGCCAAAGCTCTCCTGAAAAAAAAGAAGGGAATGGAGGCATCACACTCCCAGACTTCAAACTCTACTACAAAGCCATAATCATCAAAACTGCATGGTATTGGAACAAGAACAGACACACAGACCAATGGAATCGAATAGAAAATCCAGAAATAAACCCACAGATTTATGGTCAACTAATCTTTGATAAAGGAGCAAAGACTATGCATTGGAGCAAAGAAAGTTTGTTCAATAAATGGTGCTGGGAAAACTGGGTCGCTACATGCAAAAGAATGAAGCTTGACCACTACCCCACACCATACACAAAAATCAACTCAAAATGGATTAAAGAACTAGACAGAAGACCTGAAACCATAAAATATATAGAAGGAAATATAGGCGAAACACTACATGATTTGCACATCAAAGACATCTTTACAGGCACATCACCCAAAGCAGTGATAGTGAAGGCAAAGATAAACAGCTGGGACTACATCAAATTAAAGAGCTTCTGCACAGCAAAAGAGACAATAACAAAAACAAAGAGAAACCCCACCAACTGGGAGAATATTTTTGCACACAACACTAATGATAAAGGACTGATCACAAAAATCTGCAAAGAGCTGATGAGACTCAGCAACAACAAAGAAAATAACCCAGTCAAAAAAATGGTCAGAAGAGCTAAAAAGAAACTTCTCTGAAGAGGAAATGCAAATGGCCAATAGGCATATGAAAAAATGTTCAACATCACTTGTAATCAGGGAAATGCAAATCAAAACTACCATGAGATACCATCTTACACCAGTGAGAATGGCACATATTAAAAAAACTAGCAACAAGTGTTGGCGAGGGTATGGAGAAAAAGGAACTCTTCTGCACTGTTGGTGGGAGTGCAAACTGGTCCAACCACTATGGAGAGCTGTGTGGAGATTTCTGGACCTACTAAACATAGAGCTTCCATATGATCCAGCAATTCCACTCCTAGGTATTTACCCAAAGGACACAGAAACATCAATTCCAAAGGACACCTGCACCCCTATGTTTATAGCAGCACTATTTACAATAGCTAAGCTTTGGAAACAGCCCAAATGCCCAAAAATAGATGACTGGATCAAGAAGATGTGGTACATATACACCATGGAATATTACTCAGCATTCAAAAAAGATAAACACATGCAATTTGCAGCAACATGGATGGCGCTGGAAGGGATCATGCTCAGCGAAATAAGCCAAAAAGAAAAAGAAAAATATCGGATGGTCTCACTCATAGCAGGAATCTAGAAAACTTAAGGGACCAGAAAAATGAATAACTATAAGAAAGCGAAAATCAAAATCAACAAAAAACTATGAACCAGAGACACTTTTTGGGGGGTGAGGGGCGGGAGGGGAGGGATTGGGGTCAGAATGGGGGGGTTGCAATTGTATGGGGAATATAAAAATAAAATTTATTATTTAAAAAAAAAGTATAATAAAAGTAGCGTTGAGGACAGCGAGTGGGGGTGGAGACTTTTTTTAATTTAAATTTTATTTTTATATTCCCCATACAATTACAACCCCCTTATTTGGACCCCAAGCCCTCCTTTCCCCGCCCCCCACCCGCCATAGAGTGTCTCTGGTTCATAGTTGTTTGTCGATTTTGATATTTTCTTTCTCATAGTTATTCTTTTTCCTGGTCCCTTATTTAAGTTTTCTAGATTCCTGCTACGAGTGAGACCGGGTGGGGACATTTTAATGAATTTACGGAGCTGTGAGGCTCCTGGGAACCAGCCGCGGCCCCGCCTCTCCTGGGCAGTCCCCGCCCCGCACTGGCCCTGCCCCTCCCGGGCCTGGACCCAGGAGGGGGCGCCCGTAGATTCCCCTGAAGGAAAACTTCGACCCAAGTTTTCGCCAGTCCTCATCCCCACCGCCAGCGGTACCCTAAGCTCCCGGTGGCCCCCAACTTTCAGGCATTCCCTGAGGCTCCACCCCTTCGGAACCCCTCGGACCGCGCCTCTCCTAAAATTGTCCTTTCTCCTAAACTCTCTTTTACTCCTGGACTGGCCCCCAGACCCGCGAGGCCTCTCCCCAACTCCCCGACATGGAACAGTCTTACGGTGGCCGGGTGCTGGCCGCGATGGTCCTGCTGGGCATCCCCGCGGCGGTGCTGGCGGCCCTGGGCGCGCAGTTGCTGTTCCAGCTGCAGGCGGGTCGCGCCGAGCTGCGGGGCTCACGCTCCGACGCGTGGGGCCCGGAGCTGGGCGCCGGCCCCGGGCTCCCGGAGGACGCGGCTGGGGCGCTGCTGCCGTTGGCAGCCGCGCTGGCCGCGCTCGCGCTGGTGCTGGGCCTCACCTGTCTGCTGCTAGCCGCGCTCTGCGGCCACCTGGGCGCTGAGCTGGCGAGGGGGCGCGGCCCCAGCAGGTAGGAAAATCGGCCCCTCCGCTGGCCTGTGGCCGGTGCGGGCCCAAGGGAGTTGCTGCCCCTTTCTGGGACTAAGGTTGGGGAAGTGCCTCCCTTCCTTCTCTCCTTCCGTCCTCTCCCCCTTCCCTCCCTCCTGCCTAGATTTGCTGACATTTAACTGCAGGTGCAACTACTGATGTGACATCCCTTTTACAGATGTCCAAACGAGGCTCAGGGAAGACCTGTGGTGACTCCCTCAGTGTTGTAGCGTTGGTCATTTTCAGAACCCTAAATTCTAGTACCTCCAGCGTGGTGTGGTTTACTCCACACGGCCCCAAGCCCCCTGGCGGCTGGTACTTTAACACTGTGTCTCAGATGAGGGAGGCTGCTACCTCCAGGCTGCCCAC
The DNA here is from genome assembly GCF_014898055.3 of Talpa occidentalis. Taxonomy (NCBI): domain Eukaryota; kingdom Metazoa; phylum Chordata; class Mammalia; order Eulipotyphla; family Talpidae; genus Talpa; species Talpa occidentalis. The sequence goes on along the minus strand of NW_023601212.1, from coordinate 46,513,277 downwards.
TTTAGAAGGGCGAGGGCTGGATTTGAACTTGACTCTGGTAGACCCAGGGCCTGTACCCTGGTTCCAGCTGGGATTCCTTGTTCAGGAGCCTAAGTTCAGACAGACATGGGCACCAAGAACGTGGTTGAGGGAAAGTAAATGTGGATTCAGGATACCAGGGGAGGGTGGTCAGGATCCTGTCTAGGATTCCGTGGGTCTGAGTGTTGGGAAATTTCACTGCCAGGCTAGATCCCACCCAAACTGTGCACACTTCATTGGACAGGTCAGGGGGCACCGAAGTGCGTGTGTTCTGTCAGTAGACAAATGTGTTGGGAGCCTCCAGGGGACCAAGCTCTGAAAAATTGCAATGGGTACTGTGAATCCAGTAGGGACCAGGCGGATCTAGCCCCTCACTCATAGGGTTACAGTCAAGAAACAAGTCAAACAGATCAGTAACACCAACTGAGCTGAGACTTGAAAAAGGGAAGGAAGTACAAGACCTGGAGGACTGTGATCTGGGAGGGGGCATATGGAAAGGTCCTGGGGCCAGAATGAGTTAGAGGGAGATGGAGGTGGTTGATGTGACTGGAATGGAAGGTGAGGGAGATGGAGGCAGAGAAGTCGGAGGGATTGGACTAAGTGGGGCTTCATGCGCTATGGTGAGAATGTTGTGAGAAGGTTGTGAGCCAGGAGGGATGTGATCTGACTTAGATTTGGAATGACACCCCCCAGTCACCAGGGACCAGGAGGGGAGGCAATAAGGAAGAGGCCATTTTCATTGCACTGGTGGGAGGTAAGTGATGATGAAGCTCTTAGCTTCCATTTCCAGTTCTCACAGGGCTAGAGGAGGGAGGGTATAGTAAAATGTAGTAGTCAAGTGATGAGCATGGCACCAGACTCAAAACTAAGTCCTCCACAATGTCAGCTCTTGGGATTGGTGTATCTACCATCACTGCTAGCAAATTAACTTCAATTTTGTCTCCCGAATAAGCTTACAGTCTGTAAAATAATGGAAGTTGGGTAGCTAATAAGTGCCCGTACATAGCAGCTGTTTCATGAGAGTTGTATGTTAATGGATTTTGGGGACTGGATGTTAAATGGATGGGTGATAAATGACGGATGGCTGGATGGCTGGATGAATGGTTGGCTGCATGGGTGGATAGATGGATGCTGGATTAATGGGTGGATGTCAAATGTGTAGGTAGGTAGGTAGATGGATAGCAGATCACAAAAATCTTCAGTTCCCCAAAGCTGGGCCTTCCCACACCTCTGAGCCTTTTTTTTTTTTTTTTCCTGGCCCCTTCCCTCCAGGTCTGACTGGTTTCTTTATGACCGTCGTCTCCTCAGACACACGGCCTTTGGCCTCTTCTGCTGTGGGGTCTCTGTCTACTTAGCAGGTGCGTGCAGGGGTATAGATTCTAATACTTCTTTGCTCTGAGGACTTGGGCAAACTCCCTCTGTCAGCCCTCTAGCAGTTTGTTTTAGTGGGAAAAAAAATTCAAGGGATTAATTATCACGGTTTTTTCTTAGTTCCATAATAGAGAAATAGAAGTTTAAAAGATATATTTATGAGATGTGAGTGTTGGTTTCATGGTGGGATTTGTATATGAAGTGCATAACTTCCATTGTTTGACTTAATAAAATGCTCCACTTGTGGGGTTTTTCATTTGTTTGTTTTTTACATTTGAAAATGACAGGTTTAGAGCCTGTCATTACCCCCTGGTGGTGCAAAGGGTTAAGTCTCAGCACTGTGAGGCTATCAGCAGCCACTGCAGCACTACTTTGATCCCCAGCCAGGGAACTACCCACATGGTGCAGCAGACCTTTCCTGTCTCGTCTGCTGCTCCCCTCAGCAGTGTATTTCAGTAGATCTGCCTGCTCTGCTCCCCACTCTGTCTCTGGTGAATCCTCTCACCCCCGTCCCCCCATACCACTGACCTATACCACAGCTCTTGTATGCATGAATAAATAAAATAAATCTTTAAAAAATGACAGGTTTATTAGGAAAAGGAGAAAGAAAAAGAGAAGAACATACAGAGACACAGGCAGGCAGGAGAGCACCTGTGAGGTTTTGTTTTTTTTTTAAAGAGGATAATGGGTGAGGTGTGTATCTGAAAAGGATTTTTGGGGATTGTTGGCTTTAGGTGTGGTTAGATCCAGGTGCTCAAATTAGCTTGTCAGAAGTCCCTCCAACTTCCCCCTCACTTGCTGTCCACTGAGAAAGATGCCTTCATCTGAGTGCTTTAGACACAATGCATTCAACCTCGATCTATTGCATAGGCCCATAAAATGTTGAAGACTTGGAGAAAACACAATCCTCATTCTAAAATATAAGAAAACGTACAAGTGGAGAACAAGATTGCTATACCTGCTTCATTAAATATTAAATTGAGAATTCAGGGCCTCCCTGCTGGCACAAGGAATTAAGTCTCAGCACTATGAAGCTATCAGCAGCCACTGCAGCATGAGTTCGATTCCCAGCCAGGGAGCTACCCACATGACGTAGCAGACCTTGCCTGTCTCGCCCGATGCTCCCCTCAGCAGTGTATTTCAGTACATCTGCCTGTTCTGTTCCCCATTCTGTTTCTGGTGAATCCTCTCTCTCTCTCTCTCTCTCTCTCTCTCTCTCACACACACACACACACACACCTTCCCACACCTCTGGCCTACACCCCAGTTCTTGTATGCATAAATAAATCAATCTTTAAAAATAATAAAGGGCCTCCCTAGTGATGCAGATGTTAAAGATAGCACTATCAAGCTATCATCAGCCCCTGCAGCATGAGTTCAATCCCCTGACAGCCAGGGAGCAACCCACATGGTGCAGCAGACCTCTCCTGCCTCACCCGCTGTGCCCCCCAGCAGTGTATTTCAGTGGATCTACCTGTTCTGCTCCCCAGTCTCTCTGGTGGATCCTCTCACCCCCCTACCCCATACCTCTGGCTTACACTACAGTTCTTGTATGCATAAATAAATAAATCTCTTTAAAATATAATAAAAAATTAATTGAGAATTCATTCACTTCTTATTTAGATTGGTTTTGAGGTTAGATGACCTCACTCAGTAAGAATTCCTCTGCCAGCCAGCCAGCCATTCGCTGCTAACCAGAGGCAAAAGAATAGATATAATCCTTTCAACAATGTTTAGAGCAAAAAATGTCCTGGGTCTCCCTTAATATGTAAGACTTAATGTATTATGGCATCTTCAAAAGCAAGAGTGCAGAGCTGAGAAAGCATAAAACAACCCACAAAGTACCAAGAGTTTCCCCATCAACTCAGGGCTCCTCCCCTACCAATGCCCAAGCCACTGCAGTAAGCAAACCAACCCCCCATCCCCAGAGCTCAAGCTCTGGGTTAACTGTAAAAATCCCAGGGTTAACTGTAAATGGACTGAACTTGTGTCATGTGATGTCCCTGCACCAAATCACTACACCCAGGGGTCTACACCCTGCAGCAAATCACTACACCCAGCAGCGCTCTAACTGGCCAAGTCCAGGACCACGCGGGTCATTGATGGGGGTGGGGGGTGTCATTGATTTAGGACCTTCTTCCAGAGTAGGGAGAGGGCCAGAACCTCCCTTCCCAAGCTGGGCTAATTTTGCCCCCACAGGGCACATCTCCAATATCTAGAGATATGTTTGGTCACATGGGGAGGGGCCATTGCTGCCGGTATCTGGTAGGTAAAGCTCCTACAACACCCAGCATAGACCCCACCATGGACAATGGCAATGAAGAGCCAGTGCAGGTCCTTGAGGTCAGATCACCGACTGATTTGTTCACAGCAACAAACTGAGGTCAAGGAGGGCCTGTGATATCCTGAAAGTCAACCACAGGGACTCAGGAGGCCTGAGGTCTGAGTTGTTTTAACTTGTGGTAAAATACACGTAAAACCAAATTTACCATTTATAGTAAAATGGACATGGTGATGTGTGTGGGGTGTGAACAGATTAGAGGAGTTAATCTTTGTATCTATCGTGTTGTATGGTTTTCTGTGATTGTCCCCAGTTTGGGGGAGCTCTCTAGGGCTTAGGAAGCAAATGTTTGTTGACTGAATAAATGACAGCCATTTCCTTCCCCAGCCTTGTCCATCTATGCCTTGCTGCTCTTTGAGATTGAGACAGGAGCAGCAGCTGCCGCTATCCTTGGCTCAGGTGCCCTGGTTCTGGTGGCCGCACTGACCCACACTCTGCTCCGGGCCACCAGGGCTACTCGCCGTGGCATCCATGAGCTGACTCTGCCACACTGTGAAGATGACCCTGTCAGCCCCGCTGAAGTCTCCAAGGCCACCCCCACGGCTCAGTCCCAACAGGGTATCCATCGCCAGATCCCCTACTCCTCCTCTTCAGAACCCAGGGATTCTCCCAGACCTTCGTTTGCTACAGTGGCACCTGCAGTCCTGGGGGGAGGTCTGGAAAGCAGCCTGCCTACACCCCACATGCACCGGACACCGCCCGCCAGTGGGGGGCACTGGGAAGGGGTCACCCACGAGATGCGAAGTGCGCTGGGCCACAGGTCAGGGAGCTCAGGGAAGGACTCCACATTGGTGTGAGTGCAGAGATCAGTAAGCTGGAGTCAGAAAGCAGGAAAGAGGATCTTAGAGAAGTCCGGACTCAGCCACAGCAGCAATATAAGTTGATTTCTCAGTTCACAGAATCCCTGACTTTTGTCTTTAATGTTGTCTATGGCACAAGGTGGCTGCCAGGCTCCCCGCCTTTACCTCCTCACTTAGAAGGAAAGGCAGAGGCCAAAGCTGGCTCAGTATCTTTTTTTCCCCCAAAGATTTATTTACTTATGCATATAAGAACTGGGGCGTAAGCCAGGAGTGTGTGTGTGTGTGTGTGTGTGTGTGTGTGTGTGTGGGAGTGAGAGGATTCACCAGAGAGAGTGGGGAGCAGAACAGGCAGATGTACTGAAAGACACTGCTGAGGGGAGCAGCAGGCGAGACAGGAGAGGTCTGCTGCGCCATGTGAGCATCCCTCTGGCGGGCTGAGGAGCGAACTCATGCTGCAGTGGCTGGCAATAGCTTGATAGCGCTGTCTTTAACCCCTGTGCCACCAGGGAGGCCCTGGCTCAGCATCTTTTGGAAATCTTCCTGGGATGCTTTGTCGCCATTCTGTTTATGCTTCACTGGCTAGAACAGAGTCACATGGCCACACCTCAGTGCAGAGGCAGGAAGTGGGGCTATTCGGAATGAAGTTCTGTTTCAACCAGAAGAGGAAGAGAGGGCTTAGCAGTAGTCCTCTAAATGTCTCTGTCCGCTTCACAGATGAGGAAACCAGTGCCCCGAGAGGGCCAGTGACTCACCAAGGGGCCCATGGTCAGTGCTGAGCATCAGAGTCGATTTGCATCTGGGTCCTGGAACCTCCATGCCACTGACAGTCTCTGCGACTCCTTCTGGGCTGCAAGCTCAGAGTGTTCCAGGGCCTGTGGTCCACCTGGAGGACTGAACCCAGATTCCTGGCTGTAGACCCATGGCTTGAGGGCTTTGCCAGTCTGTGCCTGTTTCCTCATCTATAAAATGGGGTTGGACCCTGTTCCTCCTCCTCCAGCTCCCAGGAATCTCGTGCAAGGCATGCTGGGGGTCTGTGTGCACAGTAGATTCTCAGCCAGGGTGCTTGGTATGAAAAGGTGGGCTGATGGCAAGTTCCGGTACTCATGGAACTGATGAGGCCTGGAAAGAATAACTGGGAGCCCCAGGGAGCCCTAGGGACCCTGGTCCCATTCCCATCCAGTATGACTCGCAAATAAACTCAAGCATTTGCTAATCTCTGTGTCACTTCAAATGTCCTCTGTGGCCAAGCCCAGTCCCAGGGTGTGGGGTTAGGAGGGCAGGATGGGGAGGCAGGGCAGGGTCTGCGTCTTGTGGGTACCTGTGTGAGACCCTAGTTCCACAAATGGACATACATATAAGTTTCACAGGTGGTGGAGATGGCCTAGTCCCCACTCCAGAAGACAAATGTCCCCAGAAGTCTCCCAGCCTCTCCCTTTCTGGGCCACAAAGGGACTCCAGGGGCTAGGTTACAGAGGAGGCTCAGCACACAGTGGTTTGAAGCACCCCAGGACTCCTACCAATGGGCAGAAAAGGGACAGCTCCCAGCAGCGGGCTGGTCCCTAACTAAGCCTGTTCCTGGATAGGGACCGTCCTGATCAAATACATACAGACCCAGTTGCCCCGCATCCTCAGCCATCTCTATCCTGGGTTCCATGAAGCTGCACAGACCCCCTCCTATCCTGTGGAGTGGGGTGAAGAGGTAAATCACATGATCACCCCATCTGGTGTTTGACACATAGGCTTTGGGGAGCATGATACATGCCAACAAAATGTATAAAATAAGAATAAATGGATTACCTTTATGGTGATCCTGTTATCCATTCCAGGTCCCTTTTACCGAATTCCTGCCACATGCCAAGCACTTTCCTGGCCTTAGTTAATTCTCAAGACAGTTCCGCTCATAAATGGGGAAACTGAGTCCTGAGAAGCTAGCCCCCCACCCCACCCCACCATGAGAGAGCTCATTGCAGTGGTATGGCTGGAATCTGGGACCATCACATTGGGCTCCAGGACAGAACAGTTACCTGGAAAAACTGAGGATTCTAGTTTGAATGGGGCAGACCTGGGCACCCTGAGGGTGGGGGAGAGGGCAGAGCAACTGACTGCCAGCTTGGAGTTTCTCATCCCTGGGCTTGCCAGGGAAACTAAAGGCTGGACCATGAGGCCTCATCCCCAGGGCCAGGACTGGGGTGGGGAAACAAAATGTAAGGAGGTCCAAAGAATCTTTTTTTTAAAAAATATATATATATATATTAAAGATTTATTTATTTATACGAGCATTGGGTACATTCAGAAGTGCAGGAAAATGAGAGAATTCACCAGAGCCAGAGCGAGGAACAGAACAGGCAGACTGACAAAGTACACTGCTGAGGGGAGCAGTGGGCGGCAGGAGAGGTCTGCGCACCATGTGGGACCCTAGCCGGTGGCCGGGGATTGAACCGGCACTGCAGAGGCTGCGGGCAGCTTCACAGCCCAGCGCTCAACTGCTGTGCCACCAGGGGAGACTCCAAGAATCTTTTTTTTTTTAAGATTTATTTATTTATGCATACAAGAACTGGAGTTCAGGCCAGAGGTGTGCGCGGGGGGGGGGGGGGGGGCGCGGGGCGCGGTTAGAGGATTCACCAGAGACAGAGTCGGGAGCAGAACAGGCAGACTGACTGAAATTCACTGCTGAGGGGAGCAGAGGGCAAAACAGGAGAGGTCTGCTGCGCCATGTGGGTATCTCCCTGGCCGGGGATTGAACTCGTGCTGTAGTGGCTGCTTAGAGCTTCATAGATTGTGTCTTAACCCCTTATGGCACCAGGGGGGCCCTAAAGAATCTTTAAAAAAGGTGTTCACAGGGCCTCCCCTGGTGGCGCAGTGGTTGAGCTGGGGGGAAGTGATTGCTCAAAGGGACAAAGTCTCCTTTTGGGGTGATGGGATATTCTAAAATGAGATAGAAGGGGGGTTGTGCAACGTCAACACATCAGCTACCACTTTAAATGTTCACTTTAAAATGGCAAATTCTGTTATGTGAAAAAAAAGAAAGAAAACATTTAAGGAGGCACTTACTCTCAGGGTGCCGGAGATTCAGGCAGCCCCCTGTCCCCACCAAGTGTGATGTAAGGACATTCTTAGATATGCCCTGAGAGCGTGATAACTACCTTTACTCCAGTCTGATCCCAGTTCATCCTCCTGGGACCCAGAACAGGAGCCCTAGAAATTCTCCAAGGTTCTAACTTGAAGAACCTGAGGCTAGAGGTGGGGAGCACTGCCCACAGCCTGACCGAAACCTGCCCCCAGCAGCAGCACCGCCTGGAAGGCGCGCCAAGAGTCTCCATATCTCGCCAGAATCAGGGGTCAAGGGACCAGCTGGGCCCCAAGACCAGCCAGAGCCAAGAGCTCAGTTTTCTTCCTGTCCCAGCACCAGAGGAGGACTTGGCATTCTGGAAACAACCTGGGCAGACCTGTTTTGGAAAGAATCTTGAGACCTGCACCTCAGTTTCCTTCTTTCTCAAATGGGGTAACCTCTGCTACCCCGCAAAACACAGCTAGGAGGAACAGATCAGAAAGCAAACAGTGTCTCTATTAACTCCTCCAGCCTCTTGAATGCAAACAGCTGTCATACCCTGGTGTGTTCTGGGACGTAGACAACATCTATCAAAGATGTTGCCTTGGGGGCCTCCCTGGTGGCGCAAGAGGTTAAGTCTCAGCACTATCAAGCTATCAGCAGCCATCCCCAGCCAGGGAGGTGACCTACATGGCGCAGCAGACCTCTCCTGTTTCTCCCGCTGCTCCCCTCAGCAGTGTATTTCAGTCAATCTGCCTGTTCTGCTCCCCACTCTGTCTCTGGTGGATCCTCTCACCCTCCACACCTCTGGCCTTTACCCCACTTCTTGTATGCATAAATAAATAAAACAAATATTTTTTAAAAAAGATGTTGCCTTGGTTTAAGATCATGGGAACCAGACCAGAAATAATTACAAGGATATAGTTTATGTGGAGGTGACCCCAGGAAAATTCCGAGTCCTGCAGAGGGTGCCAATAAGCAGGCAATTCTATGGGTAACCAAAGAACTGAGGATGAGGTGGGGACCTCAGGGAGACTGAAGAGGGTACACAGGGCAGAGTGTTCCCACCCAGGGGTAAGAGGGCTATGGTGTTTAGCCACTGGTTCTCATCAGGCATTAACTCAGAGCTGCTCCTGGAGGGATTAACTCCTCTCCAGTCTGGCCTTCACTGTGTACCAGCTGGTCATGCTCCTGTGACCACAGGCAGGATCACAGGTATTTGCTTTGAGTGACTTCATGAATAGATGAATGTGGGGGGGCTGGTGGTAGAGGCAGAAGGTACAGACAGCAGCTTCTTCAGTTACATTGCATTTTTGCAGTAACAGGCACAAGTGGGATGTTGAGGGCACTTCACCACACTACTTGTAGTTAAAAGCTATTGATTTTTGGACGCTGGCCATATGTCATAGGCCTAACCTACCCAAGCATCATCATTGTTGTCCCTTCATTTAACAACTGGTCTCTATCCTTTACTTCTGCACATAAAATATAAAAGTGGCAGAATAGACTTAGGATGCTCTGTATTTGTGACATTTAGATCTGAATGCCAAATGATACCTTGGAGATTATCTAGTACGAGGGATCTGTTTTCCCCCAGCAAACCCTTTATTGACACCTTTAAAATATATTTTGGGTGAAACAAGAATTTTGAAAAGCCCTCCTCAATCTTCAGGATGATTCCCAGGACAGTAAAAATTGAACCTTAGCTTCAGAAGACTATCTGAGATGCAAAAGGAGGGCAGTAGGATACATGGAGCAAGAATCATAGAAATTCACCTGAAAACAGCACATTTTCTCTCCCTGACTTCTAGATCTTTTTGTCTGTATCTGTTAACTATTGCAGCATAACAAACTGCCCCAAAAGTTAACAGTTCAAAGCAATGTACATTTATTATCTGACAGTTTCTGTGGGTTGGGGACCTTCCTTTCAGTCTTCCATCAACTGGATTAGGGTCCAAGCTCACTTTCTAGTTGTTGGCAGGATTCAGTTCCTGGGGGCCTGATTGCTCACCGACTGTTGGCCTTGGCCAGTTCTGTGACTTGTGAGTGTCTATAAGGAAGTGTGCTACACTGAAGCCAACAAGGCTCAACAACGTAATTCACTCTTCTAACCTTAAAGGTGAGCACCCATCGCCTGCTCTGTGTCCTATTGGTTAGAGGTGTCCCTAGGTGGAGCCCACACTCAAGGCAAGGGGCTTCTAAGGGCTTGAAAGCCAAAACTCTACCATCTTTGGGGACCATCTCAGTAGCTACCTTATGTCTCATAAATTCTCCATGTTCTCTGTCCAAAGACAAATAAAAAGCAGGCAGCTAAGCGTAGGGTAAATGGTTTTCAGGCTTTTCTGCCTTCCCACCACTAGGATTGCCCTGCAGAAGCGGCACCTACAGTTGTTACATTGTTGTAAGCTGTGTTGTTTACTTCTGTGGGCCATGGCTCAGTATTGAGATAGTGGCCGAGAGAAGCAGAGGCAGGAGAGAAGGGGAGAGACAAGTCCAGAGTGGGGCCTCCCCCTTCCCCCACCCCGGCCCAGCCCCTGCACCCCTGCCTGCCATGTACCTGGTTGCTGCACTACATGTAAAAGCTCAATAAAAGCCTGAGAAAGCCACCGAGGGCTCCGCGACTTTCCTTTACCCCTCTGGTCTGCTTGAATCATAGATATCCTGCTCTGTGCCCATCCTGCCCCTACACTAAGCATGATGAGAAAAGTGTTTCCCATACCACACAAATCAGCTGTTTCCAATTCAATTCAGATTTTAAACTAGCAAAAGTACAGTGTCAACCCAGACAAACACAAGTTTAAAATAAAACAAATTGTGCTTATTTGGAGTCAGCTCAAATTGTGTTCCACTGGGATCTTTGTTTAAGGGAGTCTTAAATGAAATACACAGGAGAAAGAATGATAGAACTGGAAAAACTAGGATTGCTTATAGACTGCATTTCTTACATTTCATTGATTTTGGTTAAAATGACTTAGCTGGAGAGAAGAAAAAGAAAAAATTATCTTTGCACAGCCTTTGGGGAAGGCTGGGAAACAGTATTTTAAGTTAAAAGTCCAGGGCCTCCCCAGTGGCGCAGCGGTTGAGCACTGGGTTGCGAAGCTGCCCGCAGCCTCTGCAGCGCCGGTTCGATCCCCGGCTGCTCCCCGGCCACCGGAGGAGGGTCCCACATGGCGCACAGACCTCTCCTGCTGCCCGCTGCTCCCCTCAGCAGTGTACTTCGGTCTTTGTGCCTGCTCTGCTCCCTGCTCTGGCTCTGGGGAATTCTCTCACCCTCCCGCACTTCTGACTGTACCCAGTGCTTGTATAAATAAATAAAAACATAAAAATAAATCTTTAAAAAAAAATAAAAGTCCAGGGGCCTCCCTGGTGCCGCAGTGGTTGAGCACTGGGCTGCAAAGCTGCCCGGAGCCTCTGCAGCGCCAGTTAGTTCCCCGGCCGCCGGCCAGGGTCCCACATGGTGCAGACCTCTCCTGACAGGCCCACTGTGCTCCCCCTCAGCAGTATTTCGTCGGTCTGCCTGTTCTGTTCCCCGCTCTGGCTCTAGTGAATTCTCTCACCCTCCAGTGCTTCTGACTGTACCCAGTGCTTGTATATATATAAAAAAAAAAGTCCAGTAACATCGAATTGCAGGAATAAGATGGAGTGTATCTCAGACAACTGTTTTCACAATAGTTAAGAAATTCAAACTCTGGGGTTAAGCACAGCCCTGTGAAGCTATCTCCAGCCACTACAGCACGAGTTCAATCCTCAGCCGGTCAGGGAGCCACCCACATGGCACAGCAGATGTCTCCTGTCTCACCTGCTGCTCCCCTCAGCAGTGTATTTCAGTCATTCTGCCTGTTCTGCTCCCTACTCTTTCTAGTGAATCCTCTCACTCCCCCCCCACCTCTGGCCTGTACCCCAGTTCTTATATGCATAAATAATCTTTAAAAAAAAAATTCAAACTCTGGTGAGACAAATACCCAAATTTAGCAAAATTGATGATATTGAGTGTAGGTGAAGATATGAAGCTGCTGGAACTCTTGTTTGCTGTGCATAGGAGGGTAAATTGGTATAGCTGCTATATAAACCTGATTGATATCTCTATTTAAATTAGACATAGACCTCTCCTACCACCTCAAATTTCTACTGGGAGTTTTTTTTTATGCATACAAGAACTGGGGTGTAAGCCAGAGGTGCGGGGCAGTGAGAGGATTCACCACATAGAGTGGGGAGCAGAACAGGCGGATCTACTGAAATACACTAATGAGGGGAGTAGCGGGCGAGACAGGAGAGGTCTGCTGTGCCATATGGGTTGCTCCCTGGCCGGCCGGGGATCGAACCTGTGCTGCAGTGACTGGTGATAGCTTGACAGCGCTGTCTTTAACCCCTGTGCCACCAGGAAGGCTCCTCTACTGGGAGTCTTAGCTAACAGGAACAATGTATATTCATCAAATGACATAAAAGAATGCTCAGGACAGGCCTACCCTGGTGGCGCAGGCAGTTGAACACAGCGCTGTGAAGCTGTCCGCAGTCCCTGCAGCACCGGTTCAATCCCGGCGGGCGGGGCGAAGGTCCCACATGGCATGGCAGACCTCTCCTGTCGTGCCCGCTGCTCCCCTAGGCAGTGTATTTCGTCAGTCTGACTGTTCTGTTCCCCACTCTGTCTCTGGTGAATCCTCTCACCCTCCTGGGCATCTGGCCTGTACCCTGGTTCTTGTATAAATAAATAAATAAATCTTAAAAAAAAAAAAAAAAAAAAAAGCTCAGGCCAGTTTCTCTCAGTGGCCAAGACCTGGGAACAAACAAGGGCTGAATGAATGTACAGACTGTGGCACATCCATCCAATGGAATACAATGCAGCAACGTAAAAGAGGAAATTATACCTATTGCTTAATAATGTTCCAGTCAATGATGGATTGTATAGACAAAGGTGGTCCCAGTAGGCTGTACATCTAGGCTAAGTGTGTAGTGGGCTGTACCATCTAGGTTTGTGTAATTACATTTAATGATGTTCTCATGCTGCACCTCCCCCTGCAGTGACCTTTAGGGCTAATGGCTTTCGCCACGGTCCCTAGGTCCGGCTGGGCAAGGAACCAGCGCGCAGGGGGAGAACAGCAAAACCCCCTGAAGACATAGATAAGACGGAAGCCTGTTGAAAGATAACGACCACCAGGAGCCACTACAGGAATGCTGTCCGCACGGAAACTTATCTCGCCTTCTCAAGACCCACAAACTTTATTCTACTACAACTGTCTCTCTAAAATCTTTTCTCTTTCTCTGTCTAAAAAGGTCATTGGTTGCTGATTTTAAAAAAACAAACGAGGGCCTCCCCGGTGGCGCAGCGGTTGAGCGCTGGGTTGCGAAGCTGCCCGCGGCCTCTGCGGCGCCGGTTCGATCCCCGGCTGCTCCCCGGCCACCAGAGGAGGGTCCCACATGGCGTGCAGACCTCTCCTGCCGCCCGCTGCTCCCCTCAGCAGTGTACTTCGGTCCTTCTGCCTGCTCTGCTCCCCGCTCTGGCTCTGGTGAGTTCTCTCACCCTCCCGCGCTTCTGACTGTACCCAGTGCATGTATAAACAAAACAAACAAACAAACCAGCAAACAAATAAATAAAGCATGCCTCTATTAAAAAAAAAAAAATAAAAAAAAATAAAAATAAAAAAAAAAAACAAACGAAATCTAATAACTAGGCTAATTCAAATGAAACGTTACTAAACTCTGTGTATTAATAGAACTGTTAGCTTAATAATTTCTCTGTCGTATACTTAGCCTTGTTAGTATTAATCTTTTTTTTTTTTTAATAGGTATTTCATTTGTTTTGATATTTATTTATTTTTATATTTTATTTATTTATTTATTCATTCATTTATACAAGCACTGGGTACAGTCAGAAGCGCGGGAGGGTGAGAGAATTCACCAGAGCCAGAGCAGGGGGCAGAGCAGGCAGAAGGACCGAAGTACACTGTTGAGGGGAGCAGCGGGCGGCAGGAGAGGTCTGCGCACCATGTGGGACCCTCCTCCGGAGGCCGGGGAGCAGCCGGGGATCGAACCGGCGCTGCAGAGGCTGCAGGCGGCTTCGCAACCCAGTGCTCAACCGCTGCGCCACCGGGGAGGCCCTTGTTAGTATTAATCTTAATGATAAAAATATTACATTGTGAAAAGTAAAATTCACCCGTGTTAATTAATAGTAATTTAGTGGTAGTGAGTAGTTAAAACAAAAAGTAATCATATAAAACAAAAAGAAAAATTAATAGCCTAACTACTTAGGAATGTGCCTGGGTCCAGATGTAAATCACTGCCCTGTCAATGATAAGCTAAACCTATAAGAAAGCTGATTTCTTCACTGATGTTCGCCATTCCTATGCCTTTAGAAAACATATATATATACTGGTCACCAACTCAAATTAAATTACACTCAGATTTACACTCTCTCTTGAAGTGTGTCTGTTTGTCATTTCTTTAACCGAATCCCTGACCACCCTGCGCAATCTCTCAACCCTGAGAGGGCCTCATCGTTCACTGCTGTGCTGGTCTGCGGCATTCTCACAATAATGGAATCATCTAACAATGTTTCTTAGACCATACACATTGTTGAATGACACCTGACTATACTAATACAGGCCACACTCAAAATAAAAGGCACAGTGCCTCCCCAGTGGCGCAGCAGTTGAATGCTGGGCTGCAAAGCTGCCTGCAGCCTCTGCAGCGCCAGTTCAATCCCCAGCCTCCAGCGAGGGTCCCACATGGCATGCAGACCTCTCTTGCCGTGCCCGCTGCTCCCCTCAGCAGTGTATTTCCTCAGTCTGTCTGTTCTGCTCCCTGCTCTGGCTCTGGTGAATTCTCTTACCCTCCCGTGCTTCTGAATGTACCCAGCGCTTGTATAAATAAATAAATCTTTTAAAATAAAAAATAAATAAAAGAAACAGACATTATATTGAACAGAATTAGCCAGACTCAGAAGTGTTTCACTGGGGTAATGCATTTATACCAAGAACCGGCAGAATGAATGATGGGGTAAAAACCAGTGTCTTGGCAGGAGGAGGGAGACTTGATTAAGAAGGGGTCCAAAGGGATGTTCAAGATTGATACAGGTAGGCTCCCTGATCTGGGGGTGGAGATAGCAGTAGGGACCACAGCTGGTTTCAGCAGAATAGAGGAAGTGTGGTGCTAGCCACTAGCAGTGGCATTCCCCATACAAAAATACTTTTGAAAGTATTTTTGTAAGTCAGTAGAACAGCCTAGAGACTCATCCTCCACATGCACCCTCCCTCAAAATTACCCTATAAAGTGAGCACAATGAGATTCCAGTTGTAAACCTAGGGAAACCGAGGTAGAGAGAGACTAAGGCACTGCTCAAGGTCACCAGCTGCTGAGCAATGGAACCAGAAATGCCCCCTCTCAGTACCCAGGCCCTTGCAATGCCATCTTCTCTGTGGCCAGGAGTGAGCACAAGGCAGGATGAGGTTCCAGGTTACAAAGGCTCCCTTCTTTGTAACCCAAGCTGATACAAACTGATAAAGCTTAGCCCCAAACAGTTAGGATTGATGTGGGCCTGGCCCCTTAGGGAGGCCATCCCCATGCCCAGCTTGGCTCAGGGGGGTTAGATTTTGCAGGGTCAGTAGTCTAGCAATGATGGCTGGTCCAATCAAACCTGATGACAATATGGGTCACATGGGGGTCTGTGGTCACATGCAGATATCCTGGAAAGTGATCCAGAATTGGTTTCAAGGTGGCTGACAAGGCCACCAGAGAACAAACACTCTTTGCTTCCTAGCTGGATTGGATTTCCCGGCCGGCGCCAGAGCAGACTGGGCAGAGCCTGGCAGGTGCTGCTGTGGCCAGAGTGGGGGATTCATCCTAGCACCAGAGGCCTAGTTTTTCCAAGGCAGATGATGTGGGGGCAGGAGGAGGCAGGTTGCATGGTCTTCCCCCAACTACTCACCACACACCCACCCTCTAGGACAACAGTCTTCCACCCTCAGGTTTCCAGGGCAGAACCATGCCTGTGTGCCTCAGACCTCCAGTGCAAGGCGATCCCTCCCTTTGGGGCCCCCAGGGCAGTATTGTTGGGCATCAGTGCCTAGTTGGCTGGCACACCCCTTCAAATGCCCCTTGGGACCTGTTCTGGACAATGAGCTGTAAGCAGAGCTGACGAGCCACTTCTGGGCCAGGGCGAGTCCCGTCCCCACCATCACAGGGAGACGGCCCCACTAGTATGGTGGAGTTAGCACCCACTACCGACCAACATTACAGGCAGGAACAAGCTATAGTCTGAGCCCCAGCAGTGCGGGGAAGCCCTCCATGCGGCAGACCTGCCCCAGCCTGACGTCCTGGGGACTGGGGTAGAGACAAGCACCCGCATGGAAGGAAGAGCGGGAGCCTTGGAGGTTAGTTTGGCAAACCAATTGACCCTTGTTATTCACAGATGGTGGGTTTACAAATTCTCCGACAGGCTAAAATTTATTTGTAACCCCTAAGCAAACACTTGTGGTACTCTTGAAGGGCTGGCAGAGGAGGAGGAAAACTGAGCCCCCAATGTGCACGCTGTCAGCATGGCTCTGCTTTCCTGTTCCAGCTCTCTGACAAACAAACTTCATTGAGTGTCACATTTTTCATATTTCGGTGCTTTTCCTTGGTAATTTTGCTGTTTAAAAAGGTCCCCAAGCAGGCCTCTCTGGTGGTCCAAGGGTTAAGACAAAGCCCTATGAAGCTATCCACAGCCACTGCAGCATGAGTTCAATCCCAATCCCTGGTCAGGGAGCTACCCACATGGTGCAGCAGACCTCTCCTGGCTCACCCGCTGTTCCCCTCAGCAGTATATTTCAGTGAGTCTGCCTGTTCTGCTCCCCACTTTGTCTCTAGTGAATCCTCTCACACAGAACTGGCCTGTACCCCAGTTCTTGTATGCATAAATAATTAAAATAAATACATAAAAAAATAAAATAAAAAGATCCCCAAGGGTCTCTCTGGTGACACAAGCGTTAAAGTCTCAGTGCTATCAAGCTATGGCCAGCCACTGTGGGCTGAGTTTGACCCCAAGTCAGGGAACTGACCCACATGGAGCAGCAGACCTCTCCTATCTTGCCCACTGCTCCCGTCAGCAGCATGTTTCAGTAGATCCACCTGTTCTGCTCCCCACTCTGTTTCTGGTGAATCCTCTCACACATACACACCCCCATACCTCTGGCCTATACCCCAGTTCTTGTATACATAAGTAAATAAAAATAAATCATTTTTTAAAAGACTTATTTATTTATGCATATAAGAACTGGGGTATAAGCCAGAGGTACAGGGTGGTGAGAGTATTCACCAGAGAGAGTGGGGAGCAGAACAGGCAGATCCACTGAAATACACTGCTGAGGGGAGCAGCAAGTGAGACAGGTCTGCTGCGCCATGTGGGTTGCTCCCTGGCCCACAGGGGATCGAACTCCTGCTGCAGTGACTGGCGATAGCTTGATAGTGCTGCCTTTAACCCCTGCTCCACCAGGGAGGCCTTAAAAATAAACTTAAAAAAAAAAAAAAAATTCCCCAAACATGGTGCAGAAGCGCCCTCTGGTGTCCCCAAGCAAGAGAGGCTGGAATGTGCCACTGGGAGAATACCTGTTATGTAAACTTTGTTCAGCATGAATTGAAAGCAGCACTGGCAGTGAGTCCAAAATGAACAAATCAATATATATATATATTTAACCAGGTGTCTTTAAATAGAAACACACACGGAAGAAGCATATGTACTTATCATTTGATAAGAATATGGTCGGGCCCTCCCTGGTGGTACAAGGGGTTAATAAGCACAGCACTATGAAATTGTCCACAGCCTTTGCAGCACGAGTTTGATCCCCAGCCAGCCAGGGAGCCACCCACACGGCGCAGTAGACCTCTCCTGTCTCACCTGCTGGCTTCCCTCAGCAGTGTATTTCAGTCAGTCCGCCTGTTCTGTTCCCCACTCTGTCTCTGGTGAATCCTCTCACCCCCTGCACCTCTGGCCTGTACCCCAATTCTTGTATGCATAAATAAATAAATCTTAAAAAATAAATGTGATCAGGTTTGCATGAACCTATACTGACTCGTTCCCAAGAATCCAGTATTTACTAATTCAAGGAGACTTTAACCGAGAGGGATGAGCGTTCCTCCAAGTAATCATGGCACATGGAGGAAAGGGGAAGTGAGACCAGCTTGACAACTAAACTGGATTCAAACCCCAGCTGTGACTTTCGCGGCCACCTGCTTCTGTTTTTCCTGTTTCCCCATATGAAAAAAACAACTAAACTAGGGTTTCCCACTGAGCTGTGGGATGATGTGTATCCCCAGTACACATGCTGTGTATTGGGGACAAGGACCCCAAAAAAGGAAGACTAATAAACTATTATGTGCAACGATAGAGGGTTGGGCTGAGTCTGCTCTGTGATCCCTGTTTGCTGAGCCTGTTCCCCCTCTGTAGAAAGGGAGTTGCAGCAGCCTGCCTCCACTGCTGCTTGGTGCTCAGTGCTCAGGGTTCAAGATGAAGGCACCAGTGGCCAGGATCAGGACACCAGACAGCAGGACAAGGTAGTGTTTATTACCAGGAGGACGCCTGCGACCTCCAGGCACTGGAGTTTTGACAAGAATAATTTGAAGGCACTGGTTCCTGGCCAGCGACCACCCGAGCCATGCAGGGCCTGAGGTTCCTATTGCAGAGCAGCTTGGCCACAACCCCTCCTCCAGGGTGATAGTGATGGGTGGCCTAAGGTCCAAAGTGCCCAGTGCTGTCAAAGCTCTCAAAATGGGATGGAGTAGGGTAGCTGCCAGGCCTGCAGGTGTGGGGCAGGCACTCTTCCCTGGGACACAAGAGTGAGGGGCTACGAGACGCTGGGGGGCAGGCGCGCAGCCGCAGTCTTCTCCACCACGAAGCCATAATTGTACTGGGAGGGAGAGAGCAGAGTCAAAGAAGGATTGTGGGAAGCGAGAAATGGTGGGGATTGGAGGGTACTTCAGGACAAGCAATTTCCAGTTAGAGATTGGGGTATGGCTGGGAGAGTCAGCTCTGTACCTACCTCTTCCTCTATGTCCGCCAGTGACTTGATGGTCAGATCCGCAAAGGCAGAGAAGGTCTGATGGGCAGGGCAGGTCAGTCTTGTGCTGGAACCCCAACCTGAAACCCTCACTCCCCTAACTTTGAGAGCCCCTCTCAATATTGCCTGAACACTTCCCCCCATCTGCTACAGCCTCTAGCCACCAGCATCCAGCTATGCCTCCTGATGCCCCCGTGGAGCCCCTCCAGACCTCACCCCTCAGCCTCCAGCCTCTCTCAACCCAGGAACATGGCCTCCATACGGAAATACATATGGCACTCTGGGAGCCCTGGCACAAGCAGGGCATAGACTCACCAGGGGGTTACAGTTCTTGCCCTCGAATCGGGGATGCAGTATGAAGGGAACCCCATCCATGGCTAAGGAGAGCACAGAAGAGAGGGAGCTGAGGAGAGGATTGGGCCCTGCTTGTTGACGCCTCTGGCCCCAGCTCTCACCAGTCTTTACACAATGGTGGCAGGGCCAGGCCTGGCTCCAACCTGCCCCCACCCACCCCGCCATCTTCCTAGACTCATGATAAGGTTACTTCCAATAATACTACATCTTACCTATCAGACATCATAGTTGTGCCTATCCAAGCTTAAACTTGCTCAGAATACTGACATTAACTTCAACTTGGGCAAAATCATCTAACACGATGCCTATTTTATACGAAAGTGTGAAACAGCTCCTGTAATTGATTGACTATATGGTACAATGCAGAGTGTGGATTGTTTCCCTTCATGATCTCAGGGCTGACTAGGAGCTGTGCTCACTATCGCTGCCCAGCATCACAAGAGAGGACTGTAACATACAACTCTAGACTGGGAAAAGATCAAAATTTAAAATTCTAAGTTGAAAAATCTTAAGTTCAACCACTATAAGTGCAGGGACCATCTGCATAGTCTGGTCACTCCCCACCCCTGTGCCTCAGTTTCCTAATTTGTTTACCTGAGATGCCATAAAGGTTGGAGGCATCATAGATAGAGTCGCTCCTCCGCAGGGTGGAAGCCCGAGAGCCCAGCCTTGACAGCGTCCGCTCTGGGAAGCCATCCTTGCTGGGGAAGGTGGAACACGCCAATCAGGTCTGTTGCCCCCTGGGCTGCTCCCATCCCCAAACCCAAAGACTCACCTAGGCTCGTTGGGTGGGTCCAGGGACAGGCCCCGCATATCCCTGCTAAGAGCTCGGGGCTTGGGCACCGGCTTAGGGGCCTTGGCCTTCTGGCACCAAATGGAAAAGCCTCCCATGTCCCTAAAGGGGGAGGGAAGAAGAAAAGAGTCCTGGTCCAACATGCCCCCAGGGCTGAGAGTAGCTGCCAGGGCGGGAGAGGAGGAACCTGGGCCTCTAGATGACTGCTGCCCTTTGGAGAATTCTCCTTTCAGCATCTCATCTTAAGCAACATACTAATACTGTTTGGTGCAATCACTGTGCTATGGACTTGAGATATCATTTACGCCTCACAACAACCCTATGTGATTAGTACAATTTTAATATGTGGAAACAGGCAGAGAAATAGCAGAAGGGATGGAAAGATTCAGATGAGTCCCTGAGAGCCAAAAGGGTAGATAGAGGAGTTGGGAAGGCAAGGAAGAAAGTCAGAGGCTGGGCAGGGAGGTCAGTCCTACCCTACTCGATGGTATCCAGGCACTGTCTTGGTTTTCCCACTAAGCCGGACGTCAAACACAGCCACATCTGCGGCCCCCAGGGGCACCAGCTTCATACACATGCGTTTCTTCTTGGACACAGAGGCCTCTGGGAGTGGAGGGTGGGGAGTAAGAGGAAGGAAAAACCAGGGGAGGATCCCAAAGGTGGCTCTCTGAGATGGTGCTCACCAGGGCGCTTTTTAAGGCAGCCACCTGGAAGGCCTTATGGCAGTGGTTAAATCATTGATGGTATAGCCACAGGAGGGTACTCAATGCAACTTTTAGGAGCTATTGGGACAGGCTCATCTTTGGTGACACAGAGCATTCATGGAGTGGCCATGAGAGTCAAATATAAAAGACAAAAACACCGTGGCAGGCAAGGGCGCCAGATGATTAGAAAGCAGAGCAGTCAGGGCTGGGAGGTGGGACCAGCACCAGGGTTTAGGGAGCCAGAGAGAAATGATGGGGAGAATGGCGTATTAGCTAACCGGAAGATTCAGGGAAGGGTGCTCCAGGCAGAGGTATCGGTGTGTGCAAAAGCTTGGAAATGAAAGAGAGAACTGCGCGTGGTTCAGCTTGGCTACGATGCAGAGAGAGACATAGCAGCAACAATAATAAAACAGGTCGCGTTGACTGGATTCTTACTCTAGGACAGAGACTGTGCCAATGGCACATTTTTATGAAGGGCAGGTCACGCCGGCTCAGAGTCCTCGGCCAACCCTGTCATCACTCAGTGCAACAAGGGGGCGGAGAGGCTCAGAAATCGCGAAACTGTTGTCCCTCCACTACCTCCCCCCACCCATCCTCTCCGCAGGGGAGCGAACGCGCCCCTCCACCCCACCCCACGCCACCACCACCCGCCTCACTGGAGTCCTGGGGATCGCAGACCGGGGAGTAGCCCGGAGGGAGGGGGCTCTTGTCCAACAGAACCTGGATATCGGTCACCACGTTCTCCTGTGGATTCTGGAGGGGGACACGCAAGAGTCACTCAGCAGCAGAAACATAGCGCCGGGCACAGGCGAATGGGCGGGGGGGGGGCGGGGGGAGAATAAGGGAACTTCGGAGACCCCCAAGGGGGCACCCTTACCTCTAGGCTGCTCAAGCGATTGAGGCACAGAAAGTAGCCAGATTTCTGCGCGAAACTCTTGCCGAAGCTGGCGGGAGTCCCCTCCACGGTGCAGGAGATCTAGGGAGCGGACGCGGGTCAGCACCAGGATCCAGACCCGGCCACTGCCGCCTCTGCCCCGATTCAACCCCGTTCCCCTAAACGTTGCTCACCGCACTGAAACCCCTGGGCGGGGCCGCCGAGGCCGACGACCACACCAGACTAGCCAACGGGGCTGCATCGGACCCGGGCCCGGGATCCATCTTCCAAGCCAAGCGCCGAGGGCGGTGGGCAGCCTCGGACCTCAGAGTCGACGAGCTACTGCCGAGTTCCAGCAGGAGCCTGAACTACAACTCCCAGTTGGCTTTGCGAAGGCGGGGACCCCGGAAAAACCGTTTGCGCTTGCCCGGAAAGTCGCCGGCCAATCTTGTGGGGACGAGGAGCTACGCTCTTTCTGAGTCACCAAGGTGCGCCCATGAGCGACGTTTGCGGAAAATTGACTTGCAACCCTCTCACACACAAGAGCTTCCGCCGGAAATGTCCCAGGGCCTCGCGAGGGTACTTGCGGGCTACAAATGAGAACTACGTTCCCCAGAATTCCTTGTGTTGCCAGTTGCTCTTCCAGGCACATGCCCGTGTTCCCGGAAAATGTAGGGAAGAAATGCAAAAAACCCGTAATTCTAGTTCCGAGAAAACAACACAAAGTAAAATCGCGTTGTGCAGGGGAAAACACGACCACTATGGGTCATGACATCTTGGGTGATCTTGAGGACTACAGATACAATGTCTTTTATTTATATATTTTTTAAAGATTGATTTATTTATGCATATAAGAGTTGGGGTGCAGGCCAGAGATGCGGGGTGTGAGAGGATTCACCAGAGACAGAGCAGGGAGCTGAATAGGTGGATCTACTGCTGAGAGGAGCAGCAGGCGAGACAGGAAAGTCTGCTGCACCATGTGGGTCACCTCCCTGACCGGGACTCGAACTCCTGCTGCAGTGGCTGCGGATAGCTTCATAGTGCTGACGTTTAACTTTGCACCACCCGGGAGGCCCCTACAGTGTTTTGTTTTGTTTTTCCATTCATTCATTTGTTCATTCATACAAGCACTGGGTACAGTCAGAAGCACGGTAGGGTGAGAGAATTCAGCAGAGCCAGAGCGGGGAGCAGAACAGACTGACGAAATACACTGCTGAGGGGAGCAGCAGACGCAGCAGGAGAGGTCTGTCGCGCCATATGGGACCCTCGCCGGCGGCCGGGGATCGAACTGGCGCTGCAGAGGCTGAAGGCAGCTTCGCAGCCCAGCGCTCAACCGCTGCGCCACCAGGGGAGGCCCCCTTACAATGTTTTTTTAAAATGAGAAACCAAAGTATTCAGTGTGGCAACATGCTTTTACATCCATCAGGGAGTAATATGGCTAATTGGGGAACAGAATATTATCTAGTGTTCTATATTTTCCAGCTTTCTACAATATTTTGGATTGGCTTATTGCATAGTTTGTACCACCTGTGAGCTGAGAATGGGTTTTGTATTTGTAAATGATTGGGGAAAGAATCAAAAGAATATTTACTGACATTACATTCAAATGTCGCTGTCCATGGAAATAATGTCTTTGGGCAAACTGACCTAATAATGATACACAGAAGTGAAAAACATGGGTTCCCCTTGAGGTAGCTGGTTATTCCCACCCCTTAGGAGAAATGTGGGTTTCTGATTTTATAATTGATCTTAGCCAAAAGGCCAAGAAGCGATTTTCTCACTTTAGAAGTTCCCTGGAGTGAAGTTTGAAACTGGACCCTAGTTAATAGAAAGCAAAGAAAGACCAGAGACCATTCCAGACTGGCAGGTGGCAGTTTTAATAGGAAAGGGAACTTACATATGAGACTTACCCTCAGCAACTGCAAGAACAGTGGATTTCCACACCTGCCTGCCAGAATTTTAAGAGTTTGTATAGACCCCTTGCCAAAATTCAGCAATGTGCCCTGTGCAGATGGTCTCGACAACACATGACTCTCTCAACGTCCGCATCTTCGAAAATGTCTCCATTGTAGGAACGGGGCAGAATGTGCATTCCAAGGACAGGGGAGAGGATGAAGAGCTTCCAGTTGTCTAGTCCAACTCTGGTCAACTGACAGTCACCTCTTCTCAAGACCCGCTTCAAAACTCCATGCCTCCTGACCAACTCTTATAATCTCACATGCCCTGTCTTCTGCAATGTACCCTGAGTGATTGGTACGGAGTTTCATTAGCATGGAGATGGCTATTTTGGTGGCTCTCCTGCTGCACTGGAAGCAGATGCCAGGACAACAATGTAGGCACATGCAAGGGAAATCACAGCTTAAGACAATAATTCCTAAAATTATCCATTTTTCCCACCAAAAGCCCTTGATCTGAAGTACTGATTTGTTAAGTCCTCTGGGCTGGGGGTCAGATCATGCAGGGTGTTCACTTGTGTCCCCTTGCGCCACCAGGGAGTTCCTGTATCCTGACTTCTTCCTTGGCATAGGAAGATTGTAACCACAATTGCCAATCTCCCTCTTCTTAAGGCCAGGTGTTACATTCTATTTTCACTGGTGTGATCATTTGACTGCCATCATTGCCCACTTTATTGGCTTAGAGGATGTTATAACACACATAGAAGTCCTTACTAATCTCACCCAGCAAGCCTTAAATGTTAGCTGACAGAGCCTATCCTTATTCAACACTGCAATGTCTCTAGTGACAAAAGCTGTCCTTCAAAATGGGGATCGACTTGGACATTAGTACTGCCTTGCAAGGAAGCACTTGCGCCTTTATCTCACTAAGCAAAGTGTTGTGTGTTCATACCAGATGAGTCTGCCAATGGGTCACAAGTGAACACCCTTCCACAGCTTCCACAATTTCTGGCAGAACATCACTTGTGGCTGGCACTGCATCAAGTTGTCGAGCCCCATGATTTTACACCAAGATCCCATCCAAACCATGTTTAACTGCCTTCCTTGCATCATCACCTCTCAGAATGCCTTTTGCAACAATTGGCAGAGAAGTCAGTCCCCTCAGCCACTTCATATCCTCCCAGATCATAGCTGGGTCAATTGCTTTAGCCACACAAATAGCAAGTCCGCTGTTGTCTCCAAAATTTTCATTAGGAGAAAATGATAAATCATTGGCTTCAAAATTTTTCATTCTGAGTTGGGATGGCAGATTGAACTGGTTACTCATATCATCAAAACGGTTGCCCAACAAATGGGTGCCCATAGTCACAAATCTGGCCTTGTAGCTCATCCGCTCTGCCCGCCACACCAGCTGCTTGGTGACCTCACAGTCCTTGTAGATATACAGTTGCAGCCAGCCAAGTGCTTCAGGACCAGCGTCTGCCACTTCAATTGAAGAGGTGGCCCAAGAACTCAGCATCATGCCAGTTCCTAGTGACCTGCAGGCTCGCACAGTTGCCAGCTCTCCATCTACATGGGCCATACGTTGCATGGCAGTGGCCCCCACACATATTGGCATGCTGACCCTCTGCTCTAAAACAGAAGTTGACAGATCTATTTCAGCAACATTCTGGAACATCCGAGGGTACAGTTTCCATATCTGTTTCAGGACCAAAAGGCAAGCACAGTTTCTTCACATGTCTCTCTGCTCCATGTGCCTCTTCCAGGTCTACTTCTGGCTCTCCATCCTGCTTCCTGCCTTCCTCAGTCTCCTCTCAAAGTGTTTGTCTTTATGTGGTGGATGGCAGAACCCTATTTAGAGAAGCAGATTAGGGGGGCTCTCAGGTTACCCCTCATTTTGCCCACTAGCAAGTGGATGTACTGGGGTGGGAAACACCACCTTCACCCCTCTTTGGATGGTGTGAGTTCCATTCCAGGAGCAGTGAGTTTTCCAGGAACAGGTCCCGCTTTCAACAGGGCAGTGGGGACTGAGTAGTCGCCTACACCCGGGATGGGAAATCACTTGCCAATTCCAGTATAGGACGTCCCCTTGCCAATTGCAGTAAATGACACCTCTCCTAGGCATGATGGCTTTGGTGTTCTCAGCAGCACAGCAGGTTGGCCCATGGTGGGAGTCTGGTAATGACTGGTTTCCTAGGCATCCATGCCTTTGTGATGCCGAGTCCCTTGGCAGGGGTCCCTGCTCTGGCATACGGAGCAACAGACTCTACTGGGTGAACTTTCAACCATTCAGCCAAGCTGACTTTATGCATTAGTGATTTAATCTACTGCTATAATATTGCATTTTCCCCTTTTTTTTTAAAGATTTATTTATTTATTTATACAAGCACTGGGTACAGTCAGAAGCGCAGGAGGGTGAGAGAATTCACCAGAGCCAGAGCGGGGAGCAGAACAGACAGAAGGACCGAAGTACACTGCTGAGGGGAGCAGCGGGCAGCAGGAGAGGTCTGCGTGCCATGTGGGACGGCGGCTGGGGATCAAACCGGCACTGCAGAGGCTGTGGGCAGCTTTGCAGCCCAGCGCTCAATCGCTGCGCCTCCAGGGGAGGCCCTGCATTTTTCCTTTTTACCAACTCTACTACTTGCAGGTTTTAAAGGAGAGGGAATCTCCATTCAATGTCATGTTCTTTTGCTCAGTCATGTCCTTTGGAAACCTGATCACTGTCTATTCAACAAGGGTCGCCATACTCGGTACTCAGATTCTCTGATCCCCTAATGGTGGCAACCTGCTTCACACAGTGATAAGGGAAAGCTTAGCCAGACACATTGTCCCCACTTGGATGAAGGGGTCCAATATACTCACTCTGCCAGTCCCTCACCTGTTGGTGACTCCAATGGATGTCCCCAAGACTCCTTTGACTGGCACCTTGGGTGTTGTTTAGAACATGGAAGACATGCTGTTACTGCATTAACCAAATGACTGTATTTCAAGAGTAATTAGCTTTTTTGGCAACATGCCATGACAGCAGGGTGCATAGGCAGCTCCTCATCTTATGCACCCAATCTGCTGCATCTATTGCAGTGAGTTGCTAGCCTCTTACTAGGGCATCAGCTGCCTGATTCCCCAGGAAGGCTGGAGTGGGTAAGTGGAGGGGGGTGTCTGAATATAGAAGATAATGAGGATTGCCTCAGATTCTTGCAGACAAACCCAATAGTCTTTCTACATACACCAACGCCACACGGAATTATTCACAATCACCCACCCTTCAGGTTCCCATTATCCAAGCTTTAGGGTTAATCCCTTTAGAAGGGTCCAAAGATCAACACATGGGATAAAGGCCGCTGGGGCTCCTCAGTGATCACCAGCCAAACTGCTGAGTTGAGTCCCTGGCTGCTGGAGTTCCTTTCCATTTCCATCCAGATGGTGTCAGTGTTCGACCGAGTACCAGCCACAGTCCTTATGTGTGGGCTGTTTGGACTAGACACATCTGTGTAGCCGACAACGAAGGGAATCTCCCCTGCTCCCTCCCTACGGGCTGCAGGGGTTGCCACAGGAATGGAGCGAGGCATTTGGGGATCCACATGTTCTACAGGGCCAAATAACACTCATTTCTAGACAGTGGGTAGGCATGCAGCGTGCTCCTCTGGGTAAATATGCAAAGAGGCATACCACTTACATCACTTTGGGGGGTTAAGCCCTGGCAGAGGTGGGTCAATAAAATATGTTCTCAACCCCACACCTTGATAGGAAAGAAATTTCTTACCACATCATGCTGTTTTTCCATGTATTTCCACCTGGAAGACCCTGGGTAAATGCTAAGAGGTATATCAGTTTTCTGGCCCCTTTCAGAGGTGACTAGGGGCAACCTCTCCTTCTGTGGTTTCTGCCAATGCCCTGCTCATGCCTTCACAGATGCACCTAACTGAAGCGGAAGCCTGGCTTGGGAGACGCCCAGAGCTTTAATTAGCTTCACCAATATTTATACCTTCTCAAAGAGACCTTGCTGCTGTAACCCCCAGTCCCACACATGCCCTTTTTTTCCCAGGCAGTGATGGAAGGATGGAGACACTGCCACGTGGAAAATAAAAGCCCCCACAACCCAAAAATCCCTTCAAAACTTTGCACCTCTTTCATCTTCTTGGGGGCTGGCTAGACTGCAGCTTTTCAGTCACAGTCTCTGGGACAAGTGTCTGATCCTCACTGTTCCTGAGCAATGGGCTTGCTCCCTGGTGTGCATGAGCTAATTATGAAACCAGATTTTGAAAGAAAAGTTTATTGTAAGTCGCTAAGAAAGGAGGCAAAAGAAAAAAACTCAAATCTGTTCGCACTTTTAGGTAGGAGAAAGGGTTTTATATTGGTTTCGGGAGTTGGGGTTGAGAACAAAGGAGTTAAGTTTTATTAGCCAAGGAGCAGGTTAACAGCAAAGAAATGTGGGTTTGAAGTTCATTGGTTAGGTAGAGGGCCTTCCATACACAGAGAAGTACTTCATATTCAGATAGCTGGAGTTTCAAATTTTGTAACATGGTGGTCCCCAAGAAAAGGGGAGGTGCCAGGTTCCCTGCTCCACTTAAAGGAGGGTGGAGCTGAGCAGAGAGAGAAGCTGCTGCAGAGGAGACTGAGGAAGGAAGGAAGCAGGATGGAGAGCCAGAAGGAGACCTGGAGGAAGCACATGGAACAGAAAGACACGTGAAGAAACTGCACTTGCCTTATGGTCGTGGACTGGTTGACACAACAGATGTGGGTGAGAGACCCGTGGGGAGATGACAATGGCAGTTTTTGTCTTGATTTTGATTTTTCTCTTTTCCTCCCAGACTTGTCTGGTTGTTTCTGATCCTTTTCTGTGGGTCACCACCAGAAGGTGCTTTAGACTTGTGGCAGGCTTTCGGGCCTTGCTCTGGGCCAGTCCAGTTTGGGTGGCGTTTTACCCAAGAGGGGGTAAAACTTTGGGTACTTGATTTAGAAACTATCATCTTTGTCTTTTCTGTATTGTTCACTAATTGTATTAAAGTTCCTTTCCATAAAAGGTCTATATGTTTTGTCTTGATGCGACAGATGGCAGAACCTACTTCAAGCAGGCAGCTTTGGGGGTCCTGGGGTGCCCCTCTCCCTGCCCTGTTAACAATTCCACTCTAGTATCCCTCACTGGAAAAAAGGCTGAGAGATAGTTCCAATTAATCTGGAAATAGAATCAGAAGTGATGGGAGCAATGCGTGTATAATTTAGAGGGACCTCCTTCTTGCCTAGAAAGGAAAAAACCCTACTGCTTTACTGCTCGGGGCTGCTCTCCAGCTTTCTGACACTGCCCACTGCCTCTTACAGTGTTCTGTCCTGCAGCTTCCTAATAAACTTTGTTGCTGGCTTCATTCTGGTGCTTTATGAAATTCTTTTCTTGAAAGATAACTCCAGTATCAGGGGCCTCAATGCCACCATGGGGCTGAGCAAGAACATCAGTGATCCAGGGGACTGGAGTATCTTAACTTTCATTCCTGCAGAGAAGGTGGCCCTGCCGGGGACTTCAGAGGCAGGGGTGTAGATGGCCTGTGTCCCTAAGGAGCTGTTGTACCTCTTCCATAGGTTTCCAGGGTCCAAGATGCCCAGGAAGATCCCTTTCATTGGGCCACCCTCCCCCACTCTAAAATAATTCATCAAATGGATTGAGTTCTGGGCCTCCCCTGGTGGCGCAGGCAGTTGAGCTTCAGTGCCATGAAGTTGTCTGCTGAGGCTGCAGTGTGGGTTTGATCCCAGCCAGCAGGCGAGACTCCCACATGGCGCAGCAGACCTCTCCTGCCTAGCCCGCTGTTCCCCTCAGCAGTGTATTTCAGTCAGTTTGCCTGTTCTGTTCCCAGCTCTGTCTTTGGTGAATCCTCTTACCCTCCCGCACATCTGGCCTGTACCCCAGTTCTTGTATACATGAATAAATAAATCTTTAAAAAAAATGGATTGAGTTCTTTGAGCCTCACCCCCAGCCCCACAAGCACACCGGGTTGCCTGTTGATGTGGCTCTTTTTCTCTGCCTTCTGCTTGGTCAGAAAAAAATGCCATTACTCCCAGAATCCCAGTGTCGCACTGACTGTGCCTGGAAACAGCTCTTTCAATGTCCAGTGGGTGTATATTCTGTCATCTGAAACTTCTCCTGAAGAGTGGTTATCTTGCCGGTTGGGGTTGTGTTGCAGGATTTTTGTCTTTTTTGTACTAGGGATCAGAAGGCACCAGTACTTTGTCCATTTCATTGTCAACCACCACAACATGTTCCGCGTCACTCCCCTCACTTTCTCTTTTTAAAAAATATTCATTTATTTATGCATACAAGAACTGGGGTATAGGCCAGAGGTGTGGTGAGTGAGAGGACTCACCAGAGACAGAGTGGGGAGCAGAGAAGATGGATTGACTGAAATACACTGCTGAGGGGAGCAGCAAGTGAGGTAGGAGAGGTCTGCTGCACCATGTGGGCAGTTCCCTGGCTGACCAGGATTGAACTGCTGCAGTGGCTGTGGACAGCTTCATAGGTTGCATCTTAACCCCTTGCACCACCAGGGAGGCCTGACTGTGGGTCCTCACTTGTGCACTGAAACAGACTTATAAGACTCAACTGCAGGCACACATAAAAAGGTTAATAAGGGTTTATTTACAAAAGAAGAGAAAATGAAGAAATGAATAACTCTGGGGGAAAGAGAGGGAGATAAATTGGTGAATACGTCCTACCAGTTCCGGAATCCCAATGGCACACTGAAAGCTGGTGAAAAGTCAAGAGTGAAGCCAAGAGCCAAAAAGCCAAAAGGAACCCAAGGCCTACATGTCGATTTATACCAAACCTGCCTGCTTAACTCCACTCTCAGGTCCCAGCAACCCTCCCTTTGCTGATGATGGGATTTGTAGTTCCCGGTGTCTTGATGGCTCTGGTCTGGAGTGGGGGTGGAGTCTACAAAACCTGTGTGGAGTTTGCTTAGGACATCCTTTCCCCCTAACAAGCAGAGTGATGGACACCCACACATTCTTCTCTAACCTCAGCTCCTCTTCCAGCTTTTTAACTCCAGAAGTTTCAACTTCTGGTTGGGTGTTGGTGGTTAGGCGAGCCACCACAGCAGAGGCCAGTCCACCGCAGCAGCCACTTGTTCCCCTCTCTGCTGCAGTGGCCTTTGCACAGTTCCTCAAATAAGAGCATTAGACTAGGCTGCACTTCAGAGTCCCTGCGAGGGACTCACAGGTCCACAAGCATCTACCTTATGGGTCACCTGTTCCCCACATGGAGATCAATATATTACAGAGCAGGGAGAGGGCCATTTCTAGAACCCCCAAATCTGCCTGTTCTAAATAGATTCCGCCATTCACCACATCAAGACAAAACATATAAGACCTTTAATGGAAAGGAACTTTAAAACAATTAGCAGACAATATAGAAAAGACAAAGAATAGACTTTCTAAATCAAACAGCCAAAGTTACCCGTCCCCTCGTGGGTAAAAGTCCACCCAAATGGGATTGGCCCAGAGCAAGGTCCAAGAGCCTGCCACAAGTCTAAAGCACCTTCTGGTGGGGACCCAAAGAAAAGGATCAGAAACAGCCAGGCAAGTCTGGGAGGAAAAGAGCAAAATCAAAATCAAGATCAACGCTGCCATTGTCACCTCCCCACGGGTCTCTCACCCACATCTGCTTCAACCAGTCCATGACCAAAAGACAAGTGCAGTTTCTTCACGTGTCTCCCTGCTCCACGTGCCTCCTCCAGGTCTCCTTCTGGCTCTCCATCCTCCTTCCTTCCATTTCCAGGCTCCTCTCCACCTTCTTTTCCTCCCTGCTCAGCAACACCCTCCTTTGGGGGGGACAGGGAACCTGGAACCTCCCCTTTTTCTGGACACTACCCTATTACAGACAGCCAATCCCTTGTGGATACCTCTTTTCCAAGACCCATTTCTCTTCCCAAGTCCTCTGGCTGGCTCACCAACTTTTGGTTCTCAACCTTGGGCATTTCCTGGGTTAAATGTGAAAATGGCCCTTTCTTCATACAGGAAAAAAGGAAAGATGGAAGAAAGAGGCAGATCCAGATTGGTAGGAGGGTCTGAGGCAGGTTTCATAAACAAGGGACACCTCCTCTTTTTCTGGCTGGAACCATGGAGGGCATCTTAAAGAATTAGAACAGTGTTTTGCCAGAGCAAAGGGTGTTTTTTGTAGTGTTCTTGGATGGAATTATTGTGGAACTCATCACCTTGGTTAGTTGGGTTCTAAGAGCTATCCTTTCTGCCCCCACCTCTTGTTGATAATCTTTTCTGACTCCACCTTAGATTCCTGGAACCTACCATAGCTGGTTTAGTTAACATTTATTATTGTCGATACCCCCACTTCTGGTGTTTGTCCTCAGGAGACCTCCCATCCTAAATTCTACTCGATGTTTCCATCACTTTGAATGCCAACACTCCACTCTGGGTGTTAAAGGGCAACCCCACTCTAAAATGGGTTGCCTGACTGTGGGTCCTCACCTGCACACTTAAAGGGGGCTTAAATTGCAGGCACACACTGAAAGTTAACAAAGGTTTATTTACAAGGGAAAGGGAAATGAGGAAATGTACAACTCAGGGAGAAAAGAGGGAGATAAATTCTTAAATGTGTCCTACCAGACCCCCTGCCCTGGAATCCCAAATGACCTGCCGAGACCAAACCTGCCTGGCCAAGAGCATGAGCCAAGTGCCTCAAGACCCCACTAACATGGCTGGTTTTTTATTTACAAACAGAGAAAATGGCTGCTTAACTCCGCCCTTAGGTCCTTGCAACTTCCCTTTGGGGATCATGGGATTTGTAGTTCCCAGTGTCTTGAAAGAGTGGGGGTGGCATCCACAAAGCCTGTATGGAGTTTGCCCAGGACATCCTTTCTCCCTAACATGGGGCTAATTAAGAAGCTTGGGACTGAGGTGTGCTGGTTCAACAGTGGATATGTACACAGTGGGTCAAAGATGTTTTGGAGTCAGTGTGTCTTAAGAGGAGGTAGAAGCTATGCTGCCTAAGAAACCACACGGTGCCAGAATGGGGAAGGAACTGGAAAGATAACAGAAATTAATGTCTGTGATTCACCTGGACAGACAACCATCCACTTGCTCCTCACCACAGGGGCAGACAACAGATTAATTTGCAGATTCCTCTTTAGGAAATGAAAGCCAAAGAGACACACAGAACTCCCTTGGGACACAGAAATCCCATTTCTTCAATTCAGCCCAAGGAAATAATTCAAAGAAACCCAAAATTTCTCAAATGATAATAGGACAAACTCTTATGAGATAGTTGGAATGCACCCAGCACTGAGCTAAACACTTGTCATATACACTTGACATTTAACACTCCTTTGAACTTATATGTGGTTCACCAATATGTGAATATTTTCTCTCTCTCTTTTTTTTGAAAGATGTATTTATTAATGCATACAAGGACTGGGATATAGGCCAGCAGTGCAGGGGGTGAGAGGATTCACCAGAGACAGAGTGGGGAACAGAACAGGCAGACTGACTGAAATACACTGCTGAGGGGAGCAGCGGGCAAGACAGGAGAGGTCTCCTGCACCACATGGTGACTCCCTGGCAGGCCAGGAATCAAACTCATTCTGCAGAGGCTGCAGATAGCTTCACAGTGCTGTGTTTAACCCCTTGCGCCACCAGGGATGCCCATGTGAATATTTTCAATGCTTCTCTTTCTCCTTTCAGCCCACTCAAAGTGAAGATGATGAGGATGAAGATTTTCATCATGATCTTTTTAGGATTCTCTTAGTAACATTGTCTATTCTCCAGCTTACTTTATT
The DNA here is from genome assembly GCF_014898055.3 of Talpa occidentalis. Lineage (NCBI taxonomy): Eukaryota > Metazoa > Chordata > Mammalia > Eulipotyphla > Talpidae > Talpa > Talpa occidentalis. The sequence goes on along the minus strand of NW_023601212.1, from coordinate 46,480,275 downwards.
GTAAGAATACAGAATACATATAATATACAGAACATGTACACACAAACTTTTTGTTATGGGTAAGGCTTCCAGTCAATAGCAGCATTATCAATAGTTAAGTTTTGGCTGAGTCAAGGGTTATATTCAGATTTGCAAATATAGGGTGGGATGGAGTAAATACGCTTAACCTCAAGTTGTTTAAGAATTAATGGTACTGATTTATTTAATCCTGAGAAGTACCTGATCACACCCATTCTATAATGATGCAGTATCAGTGAGCTGAAGTAGCTAGACCAGAGACAAGTGGGAACTTGAGGTCAGGCTGACTCATACGTTGTACCTAAAAGCCTCCAGGGCTACTGAGATTGGATCACTCCCCGGGGAGGGGCCAATCTATGCGCTGTAGGTTATTGAGCAGCATCCCTGGCCTCTACCCACCAGTTGCCTATAGCTCCCTCCACAACTGAATGTAACAATCATAATTGTTTCCAAACTTCATCCCATGCCCTCTGGAAGCAAAATCACCCCTGAGCAAGCAGGTTTGGGCCAGTTCCTACAAACATGATGTCCTTTATTGTCTGCATATTGCATAGGGGTTTGTACAATGGAAACACCTCACTATCCCAAAGTAAGACATTCTACCATGAAATACATGTGTAGTTTAATGAACAGAACAAAACTTGAGTGAAGGAAGCAGGATTATGAATGAGCTTTTTGTCCTTTTAAGAAGTGTGTTTCTTGATTTTCTATTTTTTATTTTTTTTTTTTTAAAGATTTATTTATTTATTTATACAAGCATTGGGTACAGTCAGAAGCGCGGGAGGGTGAGAGAATTCACCAGAGCCAGAGCAGGGAGCAGAGCAGGCAGAAGGACCGAAGTACACTGCTGAGGGGAGCAGCGGGCGGCAAGAGAGGTCTGCGTGCCATGTGGGACCCTCCTCCGGTGGCCGGAGAGCAGCTGGGAATCGAACTGGCGCTGCAGAGGCTGCGGGCAGCTTCGCAACCCAGCGTTCAACCGCTGCGCCACTGGCGAGGCCCTGTTTCTTGATTTTCTAGAAAGATGGAACATCTATTTATCTCAAATAAAAGATAAGAGATAGAGATAAGGGTCTCCCTGGTGGCACAACGGTTGAGCGCTGGGTTGTGAAGCTGCCCACAGCTTCTGCAGTGTCAGTTCGACCCCCAGCCACCGGGTGAGGGTCCCACATGGCGTCCCCTGCCGCCCGCTGCTCCCCTCAGCAGTGTACTTCGGTCCTTCTGCCTGCTCTGCTCCCCACTCTGGCTCTGGTGAATTCTCTCGCCCTCCCGCGCTTCTGACTGTACCCAGTGCTTATATAAATAAATAAATAAATAAATCTTAAAAAAAAAAAAAAAAAGGAAATCAATATCCTTAGGCACCAGTGCCTTATCACAAGGCATAAGACCCAAGCAGGTTTCAGACTGCTGTAGGGAGTGTCTGGAGCACAGACCCAAAGGTAAAGATAGAGATTGGGCCCACTGTGGAATCTCTGCTTCCTTTCAGATTCTGCATAGTTACCCAAAATCAGCAGCAAAAAGGCCACTCCACGGAGGAGTGACCCTTCCAAAGAGAAGAGGACTGTATCAGTGCAGTCTCTGCACTGGCATGGGGCAGTAGTCCCTTTGCCCACCTGTGACTATGCAGGTGCTTTTTCACAAACTCTTTCCCTCTGCAGGGCAACAGCTTCCTGCCTACCAGTGACCTGTACCATGCCAGGACTTCTCTGCACTGACCTTCCTCAGCAGAGGCAGCTTTCAAGGCCACCTGCCTGCAGCCATGCAGACCTCTCTCAGCAAACCTGTCCCTTTCGGGGCAGCTCTTCCTGCCGGCTTGTGCCTATGCAAGTGTCCTTTACTCTTCTGTCTCCTTTCCTAATAAACCTGCCCTTTAAATATAACTAACGTCTCTGTTTCGTGGAGAAACTTGTCTGGGAAACTCACCGCATGCTGCTGAAAGAGGAGCTCTGGTGAAAACCTTTCCCAGAGTGAACCCAAGGACCTGGCACTCCAAACCCATTGTCTCCAAAAAACGACATCACCCACGAGGGAACTTCCCCACCGACACTGGCTGGGAGCTGGGCTCCCAACGCCAGAATTATCTCAGAAGCAGCATCAGGGACCTCCCTGGTAGCGCAAGGGGTTAAGCACAGCACTATGAAGCAATCCACAGCCACTAGTTCGATCCCCAGCCAGGGAGGTGACCCACATATGGTGCAGCATACCTCTCCTGTCTTGCTCACTGCTCCCTGCAGCAGTGTATTTCTGTACATCTGCCTGTTCTGTTCCCCACTTTGTCTCTGGTGAATTCTCTCACCCCTCCCCCACACCTCTGGCCTACACCCCAGTTCCTGTATGCATAAATAAATAAATCTTAAAAAAAAAAAAAGCAGCAGCATCAGGGGACAGTCATCAGGATGGATGGGATAATCAGTGTAAATGAGGAGGCACAGAACCCAGAGACCAGACTGGTTTGGATAAAGTGGAACAGTCTTCTAAAACATAGGAAATTCCGAAATCAAGGGGGCCAGAAAACCACTGCACACTGCAGCCCTATAAGAGCTTCCTGAACTGCTGTCTTGCTACCTGCCTCCCAGCTGCTCCTAATCTGAGTAGCCTGGTCTGCTGTGGTCCTAGAGCTCAGGTCCTCACCCTGGAAGAGGACAAGTTTCCAGAAAAAGGACAAGGTTCATGGGCTAGTCATCAATACAGAGCATGCAGCAAAGGGAGGAGTTGGAGTGATGGGAGCTGGGGTGGGAGATGCGGGGGGAGCAGGGTGGTGGTGGAATATTGGTGGGAAGGCCGCACCTAAGGGAAACAACTATACAAAGGTGACCAATGATGGAAGAAAATAAAAAATAATTTTTTAAAATGGAAATATCATATGAGCCAGCAAACCCACTAAAAAAAAAATATGTGCTCTACGATGTTTATTGCAGAATTATTTACAACAGCTAGGACATGTAAGCAGGCTAATGATAAAGGACTGGATCAAGAAGATGTGGTATATCCACATAATGGAATACTATTCAGTCATAAGAAAAGATGAACTGTTGCCATTTATAGCAAAAGGAAGACGTTGAAGGGAATTATTGTATAAACCAAGCAGCAATGTCAAGGACAGATATGGAATATTTAAATAGCAGATGATTTGACAAAGCAAAATACTTCAAAAATAGCAGACACTACAAATGAAGTGAGATTTCTAAGGTCAAGTTGGGGGAAGGAGACAAAGGGTCAAAGGAGTATAAGGGATGGTGGTGAGGAGAAAATAAAATAGAAAAACATGTAGGGTCAAAAATGGTTAATTTCTTAAAAGGTTCTATATTAGCCTTTCAATTTTAACCATGAGACAAAAACCCCAGTGTTTTGTTCCCTGCTCCTAAAACTCTTTTACATGCTTCCCCACTGCGGGTGACAGAAACCTTCTTAACTGAGCACTTTGTTGCTACTGATTTACAAGGAATTCTCTGGAACATCTTTATGGAACTAAGTTTGTCAAACCTAACAAAAAGCCAAAACTGGAACAATTTGAGCAACAAAATAAAGTATAAAATAAATTTCCACAAGTTCCACTAACACAAATAAGTTGTAGGGTAAATGATCTTCAGGCTTTTCTGCCCCCTGCCATTAGGATTGCCCTGCATGGGACACCTGCATTTTGTTACATTGTTATAAGTTATGTTGTTTACATCTGTGGGCCGTGGCAGCAGTATAGATATATTCACCAAGAGAAGCAAAGGCAGCAGAGAGAGAAGGGGAGAAAGAACACCAGAGAAGCCCAGAGTGAAGACATGCCAGGGGCTTGGAGGTCTGTCGGCCCCCTGGCCCCTCAGCACCCCTGCCTGCCATGTACCAGGTTGCTGCACTAAGTGTGAAAGCTCAATAAAAGCCTGAGAAGGCCACCGAGGGCTCCAGGACTCCTTTACCTGTCTGGTCTGCACGAATCATAGAAAACCTGCTCTACCCATCCTGCTGCTACGTAAGTGATTGAGCATGACAAGGATGTCCACTCTCACCTCTACTATCCAACACAGTATTGATGTTACAGGGCACTCCTGAAAGAAAATGGGATGGCCTGAATGTGAGCCCTCACCTGCACGCTAAAATTAAAAAATCAGACTAAAACCCAACTGGCACACATAAAAAGTTAATAAATGTTTATTTATAAAGGGAAAATGAAAAGGGGAGCCCAGGGGAAAAGACAGGTTAATTGGTGAATGTGTCCTACCAGTAACGGTGTCTTAGCTGGGACACCCCCACTCTCCCCCATTCCCCCCACCCCCCATTATGCTGAGGGCCGGCAAAACCAATCTCGTGTTTGGCTTTATACCAAGCGCGGCTGCTTAGCTCCACCCTTAGTTCCCAGCAATCCCACCTTTGGGAAGTCAAGTCACGGCAGATTGACAGGATTTGCAGTCCTCAGCGTAAGGTGCAGCTCGGGGCAAGGTTGGGGCAGGAAAGGGGAATTTGAAGCTGCTGCCGCCCGCGTCCCCGGGGCCGGCTCCGCCCGCTTCGCGGCGGATGTGATAGCGCCGCTGAAAGCCAACCAGTTTCGGGGGGAAAAAAAAACCGACTTCGGTTTCGCCTTCTCAACTTTTGCCAAAGCCAGACCCCACCTATAAAAACTTACCCTAATCCCCCAAGGGGCACAACTTCTCCGACCCCCGTGGGGGGGCTGGGGGAGCGGAGGGGCCCGCGAACCTCGCGGGGAGCGCAGTAAAGTTCCTGCCTGTCAGAAAGTTGGCCCGGCCTCCTCTTTACCCGCCACTCCTTCCCCTCAGAGCCTGGCAGCTCTTTGGCGTGGAGGTGAGGTGGAGCCCACCCGGGACTTAATCTTCCCCCAACATTGGAAGTCCTCGCTAGAGCAATTAGGCAAGCGCAAGGTGTGAAAGGAACCCAAATTGAGACTATCACTATTTGTAGGTGACATGATTATATAGAAAAGCTTATGTACTAAGAAACACTATATATCGGTGCACTAAAGTGGCAGGTAAAAAATCAATATATAAAGTTTGTCACACATAACAAAATAGACGAGAGTGAAATCAAGAAAATGCATTTTTAGCAGCATTAAAACGTATTAAGTTGCTCTAAAAAGGGCTTCCCTGGTGGCGCAGGGTTAAAGATAGCGCTGTCAAGAGAAGTGACCCACTTGCCAGCAGCAGCATCAGCAGACCTCTCCTGTCCAGCCGCTGCTCCCCTCCGCAGTGTATTTCAGTCCGTCTGCCTGTTCTGTTCCCCACTCTGTCTCTGGTGGATCCTCTCACCCCCCTCCCGCATCTCTGGCCTGTACCCCAACTCTTGTATGCATAAATATATAAATCTCTAAAAAAATTAAAAATATAAAAAAATTTTAAAAAAAGTTTTCCTATTATCATCCCTATTTCACAGCTACAGAATCCCAGACTGAGGAAATTTCTTGCCCAGGGTCCCACAGGAAGGGACACACATATAATCTTGGCTTCTTAGTGTGTGACTGAAGGGCACCCAGGGACCCCAAACAAATAGGGTACATGTTTTAAAACAGACGGGTTCTGCCATCTGCTGCATAAAGATAAAGAAAGCAAACCTTTAGTGTAAAATATCTAGTAGAACTGAATAGAAAGGAGAAAGTTCCTAATAAGAACACCAAAAAATTACCCATCCCCTTGTGGGTAAATTCCCAGCCAGACAGGGCCCAAAAGCTTGCCACAAGTCTACGGCACTTTCTGACAGAGATTCACAGGAAGGGGGTGAAAGAGACAGGTGAGTCTGGAACAAAAGGAGCAAAATCAAAGCACAAATCAAGATAACACTATTGTCCGCTTCCCCTTGGGTCTCTCTCCCCTCCCCCACCTTTCAAGTGTCTCTGAGTCCCAGGGCAAGTGAGGGTTAATTAGGCAGCTTCCGGGACAGCACAGGCAGGGACTTCCGGAGAGTTAGAGAGGCTTCTGAGATAAGGGTAGAGAAACTCAGAAGGGCTAATGAGGGCAGTAAACTTTAAGGCTAAAATTTAAAATGACTTGGGAAAGTAAATTTTAAGAGACCTTGGACAGGGGAGGTGTAGGGGCAGGATGAGCACTGAGCGGGTTTTCTGATCCAGCAGACGGGTAAAGGAGGAGTCCTGGAGCCTTCGGTGGCTTTAACAGGCTTTCATTGAGCTTTACACGTAGTGTGGCAAACAGGTACACAGCAGGCAGGAGTGCTGGGGGGCAAGGAGGCTGGCGGGCCTCCAAGCCCCCAGCACATCTTCACTCTGGGCTTCTCTCTCCTTCTCTCCTGACTCTCTCTTCTGCTTCTCTTGGTGACTCCCTCAATACTCCTCCCATGGCCCACAGAAGTAAACAAGACAGCTTGCAACAATGTAACTACTGCAGGTGCCCCATCAGGCAGGGCAATCCTAGTGGTGGGAGGGTAGAAAAGCCTGAAAAACCATTTACCCTACAGGAGGTAAAAAGACAAATTCTAAGGTAAGAGCTGGGAAAGGACACATCTGCCTGGAGGAGTATAGTCATTAGGAGAAACAGCCAATTACAAAACAGGATGATGAGATTTTAAAATAGAGAAAAAAGTGTAACAGGGCAGGGAGAGGGGCAGCCCAAACCCGGCAAACCTGCCTATTCTATATAGGGTTCTGCCATCCGCTGCATTAACACAAAACATGAGACTTTAATGAGAAGGAACTTTAACACAATTAGGAAACAAGACAGGAAAGGCAAAGAATCTAGTTTCTAAATCAAGCACCCACAGTTACCCGTCCCCTCGTGGGTAAAACTCCAACCAAATGGGATTGGCCCCAAAGCCTGCCACAAGTCTAAAGCATCTTCCAGTGGGGACCCACAGAAAAGGGTCAGAAACAACCAGACAAACCCGGAAGGAAAAGAGCAAAATCAACATCAAGATAAAAGCTGCCACTGTCACCTCCCCACGGGTCTCACCCACATCTGTGTCACCCAGTCCACGACCAAAAGACAAGCGCAGTTTCTTCACGTGTCTCTAGGATCCACGCGCCTCCTCCAGGTCTCCTGGCTCCATCCTGCTTCCTTCCTCAGTCTCTTCTGCAGCTTCTCCTCTTCCTGCTCAGCTCCACCCTCCCTTGGGTGGGGCAGGGAACCTCCCCCTTTCCTGGAGACCACCCTGTTACAATCAGATTTAAATATCCCCAAGACACAGGCCCATAATGGCACCTTTTGCCCCTCCTCAGCGTCGCTGCCTTGAAGTCTTTGGGCCCTATTTGGCCCAAAAGTTTTTTTTGCTTTTGTTCTTTTTCCTCTAAATAAGTTTTCTTCACTTTTTTTTTTTAATTCTTAAATTTAAAAAAAATTATTTATTCATGCATACAAAAGCTGGGGTATAGGCCAGAGGTGTGGAGGGTGAGAGGATTCACCAGAGACAGAGCGGGGAACAGAACAGGCAGATTGACTAAGTACACTGCTGAGGCAAGTCAGGAGAGGTATGCTGTACTATGTGGGTCACCTCCCTGCCCGGCCTGGGGATCAAACCCGTGCTGCAGTGGCTGCAAACAGCTTCTTAGGTTGTGTCTTAACCCCTTGCGCCACCAGGGAGGCCCTATAAATAAATAAATCTTTTCTTCACTTTTTGAATAAAGTTTTCTTTTCTCTGCTTACTTACTTATCTAAAAAGTCTATGAATTCCTTTTTATAGCTTCGTGGGACAAGACCCTGTGGTGGTTCAAGGGCTAAATTAACAGCACACACCGGCTCCATCTACACGTCTCTGCTCTACATGTCTCCTTCCCAGCAGTACCAGGGTGCGAGTCAGACCACAGACACAGAGTTTTCATCACACACACACACACACACCACCCCTGCCCAGCCCACCTGCCTCCTATGTTATATAGTTATACCTGGCCACCCAGCTAGTTCCCAGTAGCTACTCCAAGGTGCTGCATGTGAGCGGGTGTGGAGAACATGATACCTCCCTTAACACTCTGACCTTCAGTGCTGGTCCCAAGTTGAGCCTAAGGTTTGAAGCTAGCCCAGAGCAATTCAAATATGTCAACTTGGCCAAAGTTGGTGTCTTTACACCTGGCTGGGGAGGGAGGCTCTGCTGCAGACCAGCTCCGGCAAAATGTCTGGTCAGGTATCCCTGAAAAGATGAGACGTGTCAGCGAAACTTGAGGGCTGGGGGCAAGAGTATGGCAGACACAGACACTCTTTTTTGGTGCAGGTATCTCCTGCTGAGGGTCTCAGCGGGTCTTTTTTCTTACATCATTTTTCATCTTTGCACAATGTATGCATTTTCATTTTGGTTATATTCCCTATACAATTGCACCCCCCCCTCCCATTTTGACTCTAGTTCTTCCTCTCCCCACTACGGAACTTCCATACAAGGAAAATGGCAGCCAGCTCTGGGTTGCTTATCAGACATGCCCTTGCACAATAATTATTTCCCATTGTCAAGTGGGCCAAATTATCCAGTGTTTAATTTTTAAGTAGGTAATTCTCCATGCCATGTACTTATAATATTCTTATACGTGTAATTTATTGTCCAATGTATATTTCGAGAAGTTTTTTCTTATTATGACCAAGAACAAAAAACAAAGGGATGTTTAATCTTCAGCCCTACGGTGTGAGGCACAAGGACTCTTCAGCCCTATGGTGTGAGGCTCTTAAAAGTCTTCAGCCCCACGGTGTGAGGCCCTTTTTCTTCAGCCCCACCGTGTGAGGCTCTTTGAGCTCCAGCCCCACCGGGTGAGGCCCTTTTCTTAGCTGCTTGCCCGTGTCTTATCTGGCTGGGGCAGCAAGGCCCCCTGCAGCAAGGCTCCTCTTATAGGACACATAAGCTTCCCCTGGGCCTCTTCAACAAGATGGCCATAGGGCTTTAATGGAGGGCTTCTAGGCAGAAGGATGCCCTACCGGGACCTGGGGATGTTTCTCCAGGTCTATTAAGAAGACTGGGCCTCTGATAATCCCCCACACTCACCCCACCCCTTGCCCTCTCACACCACCCTCCACACATACACCACACACACCCTGCACACCCCACCACCACCACAGCAGAACACAAATACCAGAAATGTCTGAACCTTTGAAATCTGGGTCTAAATCTGGGTTGTGGTCACCTGGTAGCTGAAAAAACACAGGAAAAACATATAACTTCCTTCCTGCTGTCACTCCCCCCACCCCCACCCCCACCCACCAGGCAGCAAGGCTGCTTGTAAATAGCACAATTTCCTATAGGAAGCACTGGCTCCCTTGGCTACATGGAAGGGGATGGGAGGTCTGCTTCCTTTCCACAGTCCAGTTTCCTTTAGGGGATGCCCCCCATATGCCTGTCAAAGCCTTTGGGTTCAGTGTGTTCCAATGGGCCCTAGTCACATTTTTTCTTCAGATGTGCTCCTTGCTTTATGGCCTTGTGTCCTGTTATCTACCTTTGCTACTGCCTGAGCCACAGGCCCCTCTGCGCACCCACAGAACGCTTACTGGATGTTCATTTTACTTTCAATTCCTCACTGGTCCCTCCTGAGGAGGCTACTTTTGTCATTGGAAAACTGAAGCAAAGAAGGTTTACTTGGAGTCCTGATATCACAGGGCAGATTCTGAACGTAGGAAACGGTTCCCTAGTGGCACTGGGCCACCTTGCTTGTTGCGTGGGATGACACCCGGTGGCCAAATGGGGGGATGACAGCCTCAGACACACGGGCTCATGAGAGGCCTCTACCCTCTTCTGGTGGTTCCAGTCCCTCTTCTTTTTTTTTTTTTAAGATTTATTTATTTATTTATTTATTTATTTATTTATTTATTTATTTATTTATTTATTTATTTATTTATTTATACAAGCACTGGGTACAGTCAGAAGCGTGGGAGGGTGAGAGAATTCACCAGAGCCAGAGCGGGGAGCAGAGCAGGCAGAAGGACCGAAGTACACTGCTGAGGGGAGCGGCGGGCGGCAGGAGAGGTCTGCGTGCCATGTGGGACCCTCCTCCGGTGGCCGGTGGCCGGGGAGCAGCCGGGGATTGAACCGGCGCTGCAGAAGATGCTGGCAGTTTCGCAACCCAGCACTCAACCGCTGCGCCACCGGGGAGGCCCTCCAGTCCCTCTTCTGACACCTTTCAGGTTCCAGTTCCTCTTTGATACTCTATGCCTCTTTAAACGTTGTCTGTGGTCCCCCAGAGAGCCTGGGCAGGGGTAAGCGAAACCTTGCTGGATGTCCACAGTGATCATTAAACACAAAACTTGGCCTCTTAGGTCAGACCCGGATGCTGCTGCCACTCCCCAACTCACCTCTTTAGCCTGTGGTAGATACGAACACAAGAGTGACATGCACTAGGCACTCAGTAATTGTAATGGTAACCTTCAGTAACACACAAAAGGAAAGTGGGAACTTGAGGTGGACTGTCCCAGGTAACCCTGCCCTCCAACCCCCACCCCTGAATCATCCAGCCCAACCCAAAAAGCTTTGAAACAACTCACAGGTTTTTTCTAGGAAATTGAAACTGAAAGGCCATTCCTGGGCCTCCAGTTCAGAGGATCCTCCCCGGACTTACCATTGGTCAGCAGGCCTACCATGCTAATAAAGGGGCCGTCCTTAAAAGATTCCAGTTCCTTCCCTAACTCACACTCTACAGTCTAGAGCCTGTTTGGATGCGACTAATGTTTCACTACAGATGGCCTGTGTCTGAGCAGAACATGGAGCCGGTGGAAGGATGCCCCAGGCTGCTGAGACGTCTGAGAATCCCATTGCTGATATTGCTGGTGGTGGCTGTGCTGGCGACCTTGACAACCTTCATCATCAGGACCACCAGACCATCCTGCAAGGATGTCCAAGCTAAGCAGGATTGTTGCAATAGCACGAGCCTCCTGGAACATCAGCTGACTAAGGCCCAGGAAGATCAACTGCAGAGAAAGGCCCAGGTCACTGCCTGCAACAAGACTGTGGTAAGCCCCTGACCCTTGAGAGGGGCTCCAGGGCCTAGGTAGGTGGAGGTAGACAGACCTTGAAGCTGCCCCTAAACCCACATATTGAAGCCCTGAACTTCCCCACAAGGATTTGGAGAACTCTAAACACTTTCTGGGGTGCTGGTAAGGGTGTTCCCCCAGAGCCCCAAAATTAGGGTCCTAGGTATTCCCCACCAGGGTGTGAGAGAATCTCTAGATTTCAGGGCACTGGTGTGAGGAAACTTCCTTTGGGCACCAGTTTTGGGAGAGTAGAAATTCTGTCTAAGGCATGGGGTAGGGTCCTCACCAGGCCCTGAAGAAGGAAGGGGGGGAAATCTGTAGTGGGGGAAGTCTTGGCATGAGGCCAGAGGTACAGGGGTGAAAGAGTTCACCAGAGACAGAGTGGAAGTGAATTTATTGACATACACTGCTAAAAGAAGGGGCGGAAAAGATGGAAATTTCATTTGCCCAAAGGAGTATTGGCGGCTCTCTTTTTTTTTAAGATTTATTTTATTTATACATTCAAGAGCTGGGGTACAGGCCAGAGGTGTGGGGGAGGGGGGGTGAGAGGATTCACCAGAGACAGAGTGGGGAACAGAACAGGCAGATGAACTGAAATACACTGCTGAGGAGAGCAGCGGGCAAGACAGGAGAGGTCTGCTGTGCCATGTGGGTTAGCTCCCAGGCTGGGGATCAAACTCAGGTGCAGTGGCTGGCAATAGCTTCACAGTGCTGAGACCTTACCTTTTGCACCACCAGGGAGGCCCCCAAGACTCTCTTTTATACTCTGCTTTTGCACTTTCTAACTTGGGGTGTCAATTTGCACCAGTTATCTGCTGGTATGTCTGGGCTCAGTCACTGGCCTTTGACACAGAAACATGTCCTGGCCTCTACTCCTATATGCCTGGTTTTTGATCAGTCTTATGGCCTCGTACCCAAGGCAGGCTTATTCATCTCCTGATTTGTCCCAGCCTCCCAACCCGGCTGCTGGGCGAGGAGTGGGAACTTAGTTTTTAACCTTATTAAATTGTACCCTAACACTTGATATTTGCATTGCATTGATACTTCCACTTGGGTCCTGAGATGGGGGGGGCCTTGACACTGCCCCTGGGCATCTAACTCCAGCTCGAAAATTCCCCTGTGTTCTGGGTTTGGTGGAACTTATAAATCTTAGGCAATAGCCCAAAGGGCCTGGGAAGATCTCTGAGGTTTTCGGCACAGGGAATCTCCAAATTCCAATTTGAGGAACCTCAAAACTCCCATTTCGAGGATCACATCCTTATTAGTGGCCCTGGGAGGATGGGAGGCTGTGACCATTCTCCAAGACAAGAGAACGAGGTACAGAGAGGTTTGAAAAGGAACCTGAAAGGGATTTGGACTTGAATCCTTCTATCCCAGGACCTGGGGAAAAGGTCCAGCAGCCAACCCCCTGGAATAGGACTCCAGTTTCTGATCCTTCCCTCTGTCTCAGGAGACCCTGATGGCTTCCTTGGAGAAGGAGAAGTCTCGGAGCCAAGTGCGAGAGAAGAATCTTCAAGGTGAGAAGAGACCAACTCACAGTCCCCAACAAAGAGAGTAGCTAGAGGGCAGGGCCAGTGTACCAAGCAGGGGGCTTGGAGGGGTAGGTCAGTATTGAAGAGGATGGGGATTGAAGGCTCCAGGGTTGGAGTCCAGAGAGAGGGATGAGGTCAGAATCCAGTGGAGGGTGGAGAATGGGGCACAAGAGGTTTCAAAGGGGGCGGTGGGGTTGATGAGGTGGGGGATGGAGTTGAAGTCAGGTCTCTAGTGTGGCCAGGTGAGGGAGGTAGCCACTCTGCCAACACACCACCTGATTGTATTCCACTCTAGAAAAGATCCAGAACCTGCAGCAGCAGCTACAGGAAGCTTCCACGGAGGTGGAGAAACTAAGGTCTGAGATGTACCCCCAGCTATGCCCTTTCTGCAACTACCCCCTCCTAACCTCCCCCAACACCCCCGACCCCTTTGCTCAGAAAACTCCATAGCTCAGTAAGTAAAGTTCGAGACCCAGCTGTGTTCTGCGTGTTCCAAAGTCATGGGTGATCATTGCCTATTCTCCCAGCTCCCCCCACCAACTTGGTGGTGGAAGAAGAGATTCTGAGGGGAGACTGGCCTAGAGCTGGTGGAGCCAGGCTGGCCAGCTGCATGAGTTACCCCCACCTCTACCCTAGGAAAGAGAAAGAGGAGTGGGGCCAGTACCCCAAGACCTCCTCCATCAGCTCTCTGGTGACCCTCAGTCCCATGGCGCTTGCTGCACTTCTGCTGCTGGACCTCTGGGCTGTCTGGACTTGAGGTTCCCAGAAGCCAGTTGGTAAGTGGAGGCAACCTGGGGGAGAGGAAAGCTGGTGAGGGGGAGGGTGTGGGGAGTCAGAGACAGGTCCGCCCTGGGCACAGAAAAGGAAGGGTCTTGGAGAGGGAGTGGGAGGGTGCAGTGAGTGGGGAGGGGGCCTGGACCACAGCTGGCTTGGGCAGGGATGAACAACTGCTCCGGGTGGCCCTGAGTCCCACTTATGATGTCTCTTAGGTCACAGCCTGGACTGGTCCGGTTCTCTGCTCTCCGCTTCCAGGATTACCTGACTGGGCCTATTTGGAGGGGCCCACACAACAGCAGGGTTGGGGGAGGAGACAATGGGCAGGGATTGGGAGGAGGTTTGGGGGCTTCTTGGGGATTCCATGGAGCAGCTCTGGAGGGACCAGGGGTGGCCTTGGGGCTGGAGAGTAGTACGGTTGGCCCAGGGCTCCCTCACACCCCTCTCACAGCTGGGTAGGGCCTGGGGTAGGGGGGCACATATTTCTTGTTATCATGTTTCACAATTTTGGGGGGGTGGTCTTTGGGTTCCAAAAAATAAACACTCTTTTTGGAGGGAAAGATCTTATTTCGAGTTCTTGGAGTGTCACGCGTCACCCACACATCTGGAACCTACCATGAGGGCAAGGATGAACACCCAGTCATTCCTACTCCAGATTGTTCCCAGGAATGTCTAGGGTTGGGGCAGGCACCACATTGCCTCCCCAGTTCTCTCTTCCACCGGGATCACATTAAAAGACACTATTGACTGTACTGGACCATGGTCCACTCTCCCCCAGCCTGATAATCCCTCAGGTTATCTTCTTCGGAGTTCTGCAGGAATCCCGACTATCATACAAGCAACTTCCTGCATTGGCACTTGGACCAGGACCTTTATGTCTGCCCTGAATTCTATACTGATCCCTATTCCCACAGACCCTGACCCAGATGGTCAGTGGACTCCCCCACATGACTCCACTGGGTCTCCTCCCAGAGACCCTCAAACACCGCCCTGGCCCCTAACAACCTTGCTCCTTCTATGCCTCGACTCACCATGCTCTACAGCCCCGATTATTTCTGTGTATGGACCTTGTCAAGCTTCATCCCGCTTCAGGGCCTTTGCCCATGCTCCACCTGCTGCCTGGAGTACCCTCTCCCTCTTCTGAAGTTCCGGGACAGGGTTCCTCAGTCTCAGCACTGTTGATCTTGGGGCTGGATTGTTCTCTGTGGTGGGGCTGTCTTGTGCACTGTGAGCAGCATCCCTGACCTCCAACCACGCCCAGATTGTACCCACTCCCAGGTTGTGCCAACAAAAATGCCATCAGACATCACTGGGTATTTCACATAGTGAAGCCAAGTGTCTCCTGGGAGCAGAATCTCTGTCAGTAGAACCCTCTGCTCACTTCTGTGTCCCCAGGTTGCAAGAGGGCCCCATAGGTGCTCAGGAAGTCACTTTATGATGACTAAGTCATTCCACCCCGTACCTGTAAACCCTCCACTTCCAGCGGGTTCTCTCTCTCTTTTATTTTTAAAGATTTATTTATTTATGCATACAAGAGCTGGGGCACAGGCTGGGGGTGAGAGGATTCACCAGAGACAGAGTGGGGAACAGAACAGGCAGACTGACTGAAATACACTGCTGAGGGGAGCAGCAGGCTAGACAAGAGAGGTCTGCCGTGCCATGTGAGTAGCTCCCTGGCCAGCTGGGGATCGAGCTCTGTGCTGCAGAGGCTGTGGACAGCTTCATAGTGCTGTGCTTCACCGCTTGCGCCACCAGGGAGGCCCTCCAGCAGGTTCTCTTGACTTGCTGGAAGCAAGCCCTTCTCGCATCACCTTGGTGCTTTACTCCTCCCTCCTCACTATCCTCCACTCCCACCCCCAGCTTGCTACTACAATGTCCCAAAACACTGCTGCCCCCCATCCCTGCCCCCACACCTGGGACAGAAGGAGGAAGTTTCACCCAATACAATGAATTCAACCTGTTTTATTTCTTACTGCCCCCCCCCCAAACCAAAGCCCTGACACAATGGTCTGAGCATAGATTTCTCTCCTTCCTAAAAATGTCCCTCTTCCTTCACTGACTGTGACCCAGCTAGAGGTTGAGAAGTCAAGACAGAGGGGTCCTGCACGCCTGTGGTGGGTCCATCTCCAGCAGGAATCTGGCAGGGATCAGAGGCTGCTGTGTATCCCGGTATTGAGATCTGACTTCTCTGGCTCCAGTCTCTTCATGTGGCAATGGGGCAGCAAGGATGTGGGGCAGAGATCCTGTTTGGGCATTCACTCCACTCACGCTTAACTCCTGAGTGCCAGGCCCACTCAGCAGACATGGGAAGAAGGCAGATGCAGGCTTTGCTTTGTGGGGACTGTTAACTAAAATTAAAAGTTGACCCAGGGCCTCCCTGGTGGTGCAAGGGGTTAAACACTGCACTATGAAGCAATCCTCAGCCTCTTCAGCATGAATTCGATCCTCAGGCGGCCAGGGAGCAACCCACACGGCGCGGCAGACCTCTCCTATCTCGCCCACTGCTCCCCTCAGCAGTGTACTTTAGTCCGTCTGCCTGTTCTGTTCCCCACTCTGTGTCCAGTGAATCCTCTCACCACCCACACCTCTGGCCTGTGCCCCAGCTCTTGTATGCATAGATAGATAAATCTTTAAAAAAGAAAAAAAAAGTTGACACAAACTGGGAGCCCCTCTTCCTAGTCCTGATAGGGATTAGGAAGGGGGATTGGGTAAGACGCTATACAATGTGTAGGAAGAAATCTGCACGCACACATTGTTTATGGCCTGTCTAGTCGGAGTTAATTTTCCAGCCCAAAGGAAAAATTTTTTTAAAAAATTAAAAAAAAATCCAGACTCCACGCCTGGAGGAGCGCGGGGAGCCAGCGCTATCTGAGGACCAGCCTCAGCACACCAGGGCGCCCTTAAGGCCAGGTGTCCAGGAAAGGGATAAGGGGCTCCAGAGGCTGGACATGACAGGCTCCTGGCAGCAGGGAAGGCCTGCTTGCTGCTGAACAAATGTCTTTGTTCAATTCACTATAAAAAGTCAGCTGGAAATGAAATGTTAAGGTGGTTTCTTTAGGGTGTTAGCCCCCTCCCCACCCCCACCATCTTCCAGATTGCCCGTTGTCTGATTAAAGCACATTTTATTTTTATTTATTTTTTTACTTTAACTTTTATCATTTTTAAATTTTTTAGACAATATTTGCTCCCCCCCATTGAGTCCCCCTAGAATTTCCTTCCCCAAGGCACCCGTGCACCATCACCACAGTCCCCTGTGCTCCTCCCTCCTCCCCTCACCCCTCTCCCTCCTCTTCTCCTGCAGGATGTCTCTGGTTTATAATTGTCTGTTTTTGTTAAAGCACATTTTAAAGATTCAATTCCTGTCTTTACTTTATTAGCATTTGGTGGTGACAGATGGCCCAAGCGCCAGTCTCCCAGTTACATAGTCCCAAACTTGTGGGCACTTGTCGAAAGTCAGGGCACTGCTGGTCTGGTCCTATGAAAAGGTTGTGCCTCAATAACTTCAGGGGAGAGGCCTCCCTGGTGGTGCAAGGGGTTAAGACGCAGCACTATGAAGGTGTCCTCAGCCACTGCAGCATGAGTTCGATCCCCAGCCAGGGAGCAACCCACATGGTGCAGCAGACCTCTCCTCTCTTGCCTGCTTCTCCCCTCAGCAGTGTATTTCAGCCAGTCTGCCTGTTCTGCTCCCCACTCTCTCTGGTGAATCCTCTCACCCCCTGCACCTCTTACATCCCAGCTTACATCCCAGCTCTTGTATGTATCAAAATAAATAAAATCTAAAAACAAAAACAAAAACATGTCCTGGATTTCTGCCAGTCCCAAAAAGACAACAGAGACTACTCAGCCCCAGTTTCACTTAGTGAAACCCTGAAGCCTAACTCCCCTACTTGTGCAACAGCTACCCATTCGGGACCCCTCTCTGTTCAGAGCTTTCCTTTCCTTCTTATCTGACAATAAATTTCTTGCTTTTCTGCCTAAGTCCTGGTCCAACACTGAATTCTTTCCTCGTGGAGACAAGGACCAGGAACAGCGTCTTGGATTTCAGCTCCTGGACTCCAGGCGTGATTCCAGAGGACTGCTCCAGTTTCTGTCTTCATTCAAGGTTTTCACACATTTGGTATATGTGTAGTGAGGTCACAGTAAACATTTTAGATAGAGGGTATGGTTTGTATCTTCTGTATGATGTTACCTATCTCTCCTATCTCTTTGGAAAAACATTCTGGAAACTCGGGGATTTAGAAAGATTGTAAATTGTAAAATCACCATTCCTCTGAAGTTATTTTTTTAAAGATTTATTTATTTATGCATACAAGAGCTGGGATGCAGGCCAGAGGTGTGAAGGGTGAGAGGATTCACCAGAGACAGAATGGGGAGCAGAACAGGCAGATTGACTGAAATACACTGCTGAGGGGAGCAGCAGGCAAGACAGGAGAGGTCTGCTGTGTCATGGGGGTTGCTCCCTTGCCCGCCAGGGGATCGATCTAGAGATTAAACTTGTACTGCAGAGACTGAGAATTGCCACCAGGGAGGCCCCCAACTTTCTTTCTCCTTCATTCTCAGAGCAAGCTGAAGGCTGTTCCCGGGGTTCGAGTCTTCACTTTGATTCTTTAATGAACTCGTCTCAGTTGAGCAGGCTCACCCAGTCTGATGGGGGACACAGCTGAGAATCAAACACAGGAAATGTGAAATTACAGAAGAGGAGAGAAATCTGATTAAACGCCCATGTGAGTTAGTGGAGAAGAAGGAGGGCTCTAGGGGAGAAAGTTATACCAGTGTGAAGGAGGAAATGACACCAAAAGTGTGCCAAGAGCCTTTCAGGGGAAGTACAGAAAAGGATTAAGAAGTGGGGAGATGGGTGGAGGGTGAAATAGAGAGGGAGGAGAAGGAAGGGTAAGTAGGCAGGGGATATGGAAATGAAGGAGAGCCAGAAGGGAATGAAGGGGTGAAGGGGAAGAGCAGAGGATTTTGGATTCTGAGCCAGAATGAAAGTGAGGGCCGCTTAGAAACTGCCCAGGATCTGATTCATGTTGTAAGAACGCCCCCTGGTGGCCCAGTGGAGAACCAGTAGGAGATGGGTGGGCCAGTACACCCTCTTGTCTGCCCGGTTCCCTCACAGCCTATCACGTAAAGCTCAGCAGCCTGGGTCAGGCTGACCTCAATCAGGGATAGACTTCTGTCTCCCAGCCATGGTTTCCCCGTGAACAGAAAGGGACAACATACCTTGAGATCCTCACCAAGCACCCCACCACCAACACCAGATGGAATGTGCTCATGGGATCCCCTCAAAGCCCTGAGGATCAGGAACTACTGCACCCCCATTTCACAGAGGAGGAAACTCATAGGACATCATGTGAGTCACAGAAGCAGAACTCGAACCCAGGACCCCTAGTCCTGTTCAGGGTTCTAGAAGCCTGGGCTGGCCCTTGGCAGCGTTCCCGCCCCTCCTAACGGTTTGGGAAGCCACGACCGCGTGGGGCGGGACCGTGGGTGTCCCTGGCGTCCCAAGGTGCCAATTAAATACTTGTGGCTGTCTGGGGCCAGAGCTGTGAACAGTGGCATGGCCGAGCAGGGGCTGGAGGAACCTGGGCGCGCATGGCGGCTCCTGGCCCTATGCGGGGCCGCCGTGTTCCTGGCAGCCGCAGCAGCTGGTGGAGCCCTACTGGCCTGGAATCTGGCTGCTTCGGTCTCCCGGGGGCCTCGGTGTCTGGAACCCAGGGTCAATGCCACCATGCCTCCCTGGGACCCAGCACCCGAGATTGAGGAACTGCAGCGCCGGTTGGCAGAGGCTATCCAACGAGAGGAGGCCCTGGCCAGGCAGCTGGACCAGGCCCAGGGTGTCCGTCAGGAGCTGGAAGTGACTTTGAGGGCCTGTGAGGGCCGCCAGGTAGGTGGGGGGAGAGGTGGGGGGGCGGGTGAATCCAGAATGTTGAGGAGAGAGGGCCAGTACACACATCCCCAGCATCCACCCCCCCCACACCTTTCTCCAATTCTTCCACTGAGAGAGGTGAGAATAGCACGACAATTCCTCCCAATCCTGTGTTGCCAGCTCACTCCTGAGTCTGTCTTCTGACCAAGAAGTCTCCACTGTCCTCTGCTATTTGTCACATAAATGGTGGTGGCTAGGGAAGCCCCAGACCCCTTAATCCTCCTGGGGAGGCCCTGTGCTAACTGTACCCACCCACTCAACCCCCCAGCCAGTGTTCAGAGTCCTATTTCTAGAGAGGGACATTTATATCCCCTGTAATTAGGCAGCTAAAGTTGGCCTCTTGGGGGAGGTACCTGCCAGGGCCTCCCTTTTCCTCTGGCCACCCCCCTCAAACCCTTTCTTAACTCTTCCCAGTTTTGGGCCTTGCAGAAGAACCAACCTCAAAGTCCCAACCATTCACATTTATTGAGTGACTGCTGTATACTGGGCCCAGCAGAATTAGGCAGCATGTGACTTTTAGAAATCAGAACAGCCCCCTACCCTCTTTCCTGTTTGCCTAGGCCTAGGAAGGCCTGGAATGGCCTGGGGAAGGCCTGAAGCAGTGAAGGTTAAGAGCAGCCTGCCCAGAGTTCAAATTCTGACTCTGTCCCTTGCTGCCCCCAAGGAAGCCAGGCCAGTTGCTGTCTCAGATGATGACAAAGCATACTCCAGAAGCCCAGTCATGGTTCATCACTAAATTGGCTTGTGCTGGTTTGACATGCCAGTGAGCAAGTCTAACTGTAGGTGGAATTGAGGGCAGTGTGACGGGGAGCTAAATGTCGGCGCCCCAGTGCTATGGAGTGGTGGCTGGTCGACCTGGGCAGGGATCGCCTTACAGGCAGGTAGCTGTCACTGTTGGGTACCCCAGACTTCAGCGGCCACTTCTGTGTTTTACAACTACAGGACCCCAAAAGACATTCCAATAAAAGCTCAAGTAACACCAGTGTCTTTTCAGTATCCCCTGGAAAGGGCAAGGCCAATTCATTCTCCCTTCCCTCTCCCCTACCTTCTGGGCCACTCCACAGAGCCTGCTTGAGACCCAACTTGTGACGCTGAAGACTGAGATGGACGAGGCCAAGGAGCAGGGGACCCAAATGGGGGCTGTGAACGGTGCGCTGACAGGTGTGTTGGGGCGCAAGGGGTGGGCGTGGCTAGAAGTGGTGGGAGGAGTTTAGAAGATTCTGTGCTACCCAAGACGCACAGTTGTTGCAAAGGACAAGCAAACAAACGCGAAATACACGCATCATGCAAAGGTCATGCAGTCACAAGAAACGATATCAAAGCAGCGAAATATGCAAACGACTCGCAAAAGCAGTGCAATTTTTTTTTTTTTAAGATTTAGTTATTTTTACAAGAACTGGGGTACAGGCCAGAGATGCGGGGGGTGAGAGGACTCACCAGAGACAGAGTGGGGAACAGAACAGGCAGACTGAAATACGCTGCTGAGGGGAGCAGCGCGCGAGTCAGGAGAGGCCTGCCGCGCCATGTGGGTTGCTCCCTAGTGGGCCGGGGATCGAACTGGTGCTGCAGAGGTTGCGGATTGCTTCATAGTGCGGTGCTTAACCCCTTGCGCCACCAGGGAGGCCCAGCAGTGCAAATTTTTGAAAAGCGATGCACACGACAAGCAAAGGTCATGCAAACAGCACACAACTTTAATGCAAATAAAGCAAAGCGCACAAATATTGCTAGTATGCACACCGTAAGCTCGGGCGCGGTGTGTCCAACCTGACCCTACTCCCTGCGCCCGCAGAAGCCCTGGCGCGCTGGGAGGCGGCTGCCACGGAGTCTGCGCGGCGGCTGGACGAGGCGCAGGGGCGAGCCAGCGCGGCCGAGGCCGAGAGCGGGGCCTGCGCAGCCCGGGAAGCCGCGCTGCGCGCGCGAGTGTGAGTGCAGGTTGGCCGAGGGGGAGGGGGAGGGCGCGACCAATGGCTGCCCAGATTAAATTCTTTCCGCCGATTTCCACGTGGGGCGTGGTGGGGCTGGGGTTACGGGGGGAGGGTCCCCGGGAGGGGCGAGGGCGTGGGCAATGGGCGGGCCCTCGGAGATGGAACGGAGGGGAGGGTCGAAGTGAGAATCCCGGCATCGCAAGCAGAGACGGCGCGGGGATGGGGCTCTCCGGAGGCGGGAATTCGTAGGCACTTGGGAGGGAGGCTTGGGGTCGAGCGCCTGGAGGAGCCCCGGGGAGGGCGGGGCGGGGCGGGGCAGAAGAGAAGGGTGTTCAGAAAAGGGAGTATCAAGGGAGGAGCCGGGGGTCTAGAGGCGGGGCGGCTGATGACGGTGCTGGACTCCCCGGGGACGGTCCCGGGAATGACAAGGATGGAATGGGGGATCCTAGGGTCTGGGGTTCCCGGGAAAGGTGGAAGAATGTTATCGGGGATGTTTCTGGAGACGGGGGTCCAGATGCTCACAGGCCCCTCCTGGTTCCCTGCAGTAACGCCCTGAAGGCAGAGATGGACTCCCTGCGCAGAGGGCAGCGCCCCCGGACACGCTCGGGGTCCCGGCCCCGGCCCAGCCCCCGCTCGCGCTCTCGCCCGGGAACCTCCGGGGCCTGCCGGCGGCCGGCACAAAGCACACGAGGGTGAATCAGTCCCCGTCAGGATGGGGCTCCAGGTCAGGAGGACCGACTCTGTGGGGGCAAGTGTAGAGATGCCCAGTTGACACCCACCAACGCTCAGCTGTAGACCAGGAACAGCCCTGAACGGAAACTGCAGGAAGGAGACTCGACCCCCTCTCTCTCCCCGGGCCACACAATGAGGTAATGCTGAGCTGGGGGTTTAGTCCCTCTACGACAGTGTTGCCCTCACCCCACTGACACAAGGACTTAGGGTCCCGACTGACTCAGGATTGAACTGGAGGGAGACCCTTCTCTCACTGCCTCAGCTTAACTTGTCTGTAAAATGAACGATTTGAATTATGTTTAGAAAGTTGGTCTATCCAAAAACTGACAAGGAGGCACAATAGGAAAACTACACACCCCTCTCACTGGGAAGAGTGTAAAAAACTCCAAAATGGATTTTTAGCAAAGAGAACCAAGTAACACATTTTTAAAAACACCACAACAAAAGGGACATTCCTGAGATGTAAGGATGGTTTAACATTTGGAGGCCTGTAAATAAAATTAACCATACTAATGGATCTAATGAGAAAAGTTATAAAAAGATCATCAAAATCAGGACCAAGATAAGGATGACCATTATTAAGAAAAAGTAATAGGGTACAAATATTAGAAAAAAGGAAGAAGTAGAAGTTGAATCATATGAAAGTACTGCTTACATAAGTCAAAAATAACAGAAATATCAACAGTTTCATGACCAAGTCCATATTGTTTTTGTCTCTTAACTTTATATTTAACCTAACTTCAGGCTCACAGAAAAATTGGAAGATTAGTACAAAGAATTCCTGGATATCCTTCACCTAGATTCCACGAATGTTAATTTTTACCACGTTGTGCTCTTGCTCTCTCTCTCTCTCTGAAAAACTTGCAGAAATTATGTCCTTTTACCTACAAATACTTGAGTATGCATTTCCTAAAAATAGGACATTTTCTCACATAAT
The DNA here is from genome assembly GCF_014898055.3 of Talpa occidentalis. Taxonomy (NCBI): domain Eukaryota; kingdom Metazoa; phylum Chordata; class Mammalia; order Eulipotyphla; family Talpidae; genus Talpa; species Talpa occidentalis. The sequence continues at coordinate 46,457,551 of NW_023601212.1, read as the reverse complement.
CACAGTATAAGTACAGACAGCTGGAAATCGACACATCAAATTTTACCATCGCACTAATCTACAGACCTTAATCACATTTTGTCAAGCATTCTAATAATGTCCTTTAATACAGAAGAATGCCCTGACTCACACACTGTGTTTATCAAATTCTCTCACCTCCTTTATTCTAGGCCATTCCTTAGTCTGACTTTGCCTTTCATGACACTGGCATTTTTTAAAAGTCAGGTCAGCCATTCTGTGGATTCTGAGACTGGCTTTGGGTGATAATTCCTTATGATGAATTTCAGGTTGATATTTTTGGCAGGAGTTTCTCAGAAGCAATTCAACCCAATTATATTATCTGCTGGTGAATTTTATACATAGAAAACCCAAGAGAATGAACTGAAACTTTCCTATATGTGACCCACTAGCTAGAAAACCCTTTGGAAGAAAACCCTTTGGAAGAAAATAAAGACCCATTTCGACTGTTTTTTTATGCAGGGAATAAACATTCCTTATAATGTGAGGCATTCTTATAAATTAATTTTTCAAACAAAAGTAGAAAAATGGGCAAAGAACATGGACAGTCAGTTAAATGAAACATTAAAAAAAAAAGTGTCCAACCTCACTCCTGCAATTGAAATGCAAATTGAAACAATGTGGTTCCACTTTCTATCCACTAGCTTGGCAAAGAAACAAACTACAGCAAATTAAAAGTTTACAAATACACAGTGTTGGCCTTGCTGTAGGGAAACTAGCAATTCTCACCCAATGCTGGTTAAGACCGCTTGTTGGTACAATCACTTGGCAGAGCAATGTTCTAGAATCTCTCAAAATAAAAAGTACACATAACCTTTGACCCATCAATTCCCTCTCTGGGAATATTTCTAGAACCATATTTACACATGTATACAAAATGATGGGTTAAATGCAATGCAGTTTTGTGGGTTGGATGCTGGAACAGAAAAACACTTAATGGAGAAATCAAAATCTAAAATATACTAGGTTTAATGTACTCAGTTAATTTGTTAGTTTTGACTAATATATTATGGTATCTAAGATGTTAACATTGGATGAAACCGGTTGAGGGTAATTCAGGAATTCTGCATATCTGCAACTTTTCTGTAAATCTGAAATTATTCCCCCTAAAAGTTACTTTTTAAAAGAAGACAAAGGGTGAGGGTGGGGGAGAGAATGACACATTCTTGGTATTATCAAAAATTGGGAACAACTTCAATGCCCACCTTTTGGGGATTTTAAAATGGGTATCCGTCCATCCACACAGCAGAATACTATACAACTGTTGAAGCATATCATATCAATATGTATTTGTGTAAAAAGCAAGCGTGATAATTTGTGTACATTTTCTAAAATGTGGGACTGAGGCGGGGGGTCTTTTATCCAAATCTCTCTGAGGTAACACTGGTCACAGTTATGCCCTCTGGAATGGGAATCAGGACACTGCGCTTGCTGGGGGGAGACAGTCTCATGTTTCTCGGTTTGCATTTTTGTAAAGCTTGCATTTTAAGAATTGCACATGTATTACTTTTTAAACAATTAAAGTTTGTTTGAAAAACTCCCAAGATGCTGGTATGGGGCGGGGGAGGCGGGGAGAGGTAGTGGGAGCCCTTGGAATTCTGACACTCCCCCCGCAGCCTGTCTTGTGAAATTATCTTCTCCACCTTGGAAACGCCTGATCCGCGCCTTCACCTGGGAGGAGGGCACCCGGGAGGAAGAACTGGAGCCTCGCACATACACACTCCAGGAGGAAGTGAGGCTGGGAACTAGTGTCTAGTCGCTATGTTCCACTACCGCCACCAGGGGTCGCCCCAGTATCGGACCTGATTACTGCCTGCTGAGGGACCGAGATAGTGAGGGTAGTAGATCTGAGACCCCCAAAGCGGGCATAAATCCAGAAGCGAACATGAAACACCTTCCCTCTTGGAGTCAGCTGGGGATGGAGAATCAGAGACTGTCCTCGCCTTGTCTAGAACCCCAGGAACGTAAGACCACCCCCTACACTGTGGAGCTGTGGAGTCAAGGGCTGATCCATCTTCAGGGCTGGGCTCAGGGTTGTAAATGGGACTAAAATATTATCATTATTATTAATTTATTCTGCTTGCTCCATCCTGACCTCATCAAATCCCTTCAAGTCAACTCCCTTGGGGAAGCCATAGCAAGTGTGTGAGCAGGAAGGGCACCATCAGAGACAGTTGGGAAGATAGGAAAAGCAGATCCGGTGTCAGAGACAGCTGAGGAGAGAGGGAAGGCAGAGGCTGAGGGCTCTGAATCCTGGAGGAGACCACAGGACAGGAAGTAGATAAGGATTGGGGATGACAAGGACGATAGTCCCCTGGCTGAGACAAAGGAGAACAAACAGGCCTCCCAGTGGCGCAAGGGGTTAAGTCTCAGCACTATGAAGCTATCCGCAGCCACTGCAGCACAAGTTTGATCCCTGGCCAGGGAGCTACCCACATGGCACAGCAGACCTCTCCTATCTCGCCCGCTGCTCCCCTCAGCAGTGTATTTCAGTGAATCTATCTGCTCTGATTCCCCACTCTGTCTCTGGTGAATTCTCTCACCCCCTCCCCACCCCACACCCATGGCCTGCACCCTAACTCTAGTATGCATGAATAAATAAAATAAATCTTTTTTAAAATCTTTTTTAAAAAACTGGAACAAACAGCAATGCTAAGAGAGATCCCCCCCTGCCTTCCAAGCCCCTGACTTGCCCTTGCTCTGTCTGTCTCCCTTTCTCCACTTTGTCTAAATACCACGCAAAATCTGTCTGTCTCTCATCAGGGGGGAAAAATAATAGCAATACAAAACACGACACAACAAAACAAAAACAAACAGACAATTATAAACCAGAGACATCCTGCAGGGGAGGAGAGAGAGGGGTCAGAGGGAGGGAGGGAGGAGCACAAGGGACTGCGGTGATGGTGCATAGGTGAATTGGTGGAGGAAATTCTATGGGGACTACACCTGGGGGGGGGCGGGGAGCAAACATTGTTTAAAAATGAACGATGTAAAATATAAATTAATTAATTTATTATTATTATTTTTTAAAGATTTATTTATTTATGCATATAAGAACTGGGGTACAGGCCAGATGTGCGGAGGGTGAGAGGATTCACCAGAGACAGAGTGGGGAGCAGAACAGGCAGACAGACTGAAATACACTGCTGAGGGGAGCAGCGAGCGAGACAGAAGAGGTCTGCTTCACCATGTGGGTTGCTCCCTGGCCTGCTGGGGGGTTGAACTCGTGCTGCAGAGGTGCAGATTGCTTCACAGTGTGGTGCTTAGCCCCTTGCACTACCAGGGAGCTCCAAATTAATTAATAAAAAAAAGTCTTTCTGTCTCTGAATCTCTTTATCTCTGTGTCTCCACCCCTGTACCTACCACATGTTCCTAGATACCGGCCCTGGCCTGGACACAGCTGTGGCTGGAGGGCACTTGGGACAGACAGCTCCTCAGTCCCATGTAAGAAAGTAGATCACCCCTTTTCACCTGGGAACACAGAGGCCCAACCAATGAGGACAGGCTGTTCTTCTTCAAAGGGGTCACTGCCTTCTCTGTCACCTGCAAGCAAAAAATGTAATTTCACCTGAATATAACCAAAACCAACTCATTGGCATAAAAGCAAAGCATTTTCTGAACTTCACTGATTTTTTTCTTGACTACAAATACCACTTCCTCAAGACCTTCCTGGAGTTCTGTGAGAATTTTTGAAAATCTTGCATCTTGCAAGAAACTTCAGTGTCAGTTTTCAGGGTGTGACACAGAGTTGACTTCCTCATGACAGTTCACCCTTTTGCGTCCAAACAAATAAAACAAAATTGTTTTGGGTTTTTTAGCCCATAATTATTTTTAATTTAGAAAAAAAAAAAACGGAGTGTAAAGCGAAAGCCTCATTTTGTGATGACCCTGGAGGGAATTCAGAGATTCATGCCCAAAACTTCCTGTGAATGTGACAAATTGTTTTCAGGAAAAAAACACTCACATTGGGGCCATTGCTCATCCAAGGGCCGGTTGCCCACCTCCTTCCACTGGAATTTTCTGTCCAGGGACACATGCAGCTTATATTCAGAAAGTGTTGTTAGACATTGCTGGCAGGGGTGTCAAGGAAAAGAACTTCTTTGAAGTACAAGTTAGTTACAGCTGTCAAAATGTCAAATGTAACTGCTTTGGAATCCAGATTTCACTTGTGAGGGTTTGATATTAACTCTTATTTTATTCATTAAAACAAAAAATTATAGTCTAAATGTCCACTGATAGTCATTATGGTAATGTATGTGATGAAAACCTTAACAGTAGGCACAAGCAATCAACAGATCTGGAAGACATAATATTGAGCAAAAAGAAGTTTCATCATAATCTTTCCATTTAAAAAGATCTATTTTTTATCTTTTCTTAAAGATTTATTTATTTTTAAGATTGATTTATTTATTTATACAAGCACTGGGTACAGTCAGAAGCGCGGGAGGGTGAGAGAATTCACCAGAGCCAGAGCGGGGAGCAGAGCAGGCAGAAGGACCGAAGTACACTGCTGAGGGGAGCAGCGGGCGGCAGGAGAGGTCTGCGCGCCATGTGGGACCCTCCTCTGGTGGCCGGGGAGCAGCCAGGGATCAAGCCGGCACTGCAGAGGCTGCTAGCATCTTGCCAACCCAGCGTTCAACCGCTGCGCCACAGGGGAGGCCCAAGTTTTATTTATTTATATAAGCACTGGGGTACAGGCCAGAGGCGCAGGAGGGTGAGAGAATTCGCCAGAGACAGAGCAGGGAGCAGAACAGGCAGAATGACCGAAACATACTGCTGAGGGGAGCAGCAGGCAAGACAGGAGAGGTCTGCCCTGCCATGTGGGAATCTCCCTGGCCAGCCGGGAATTGAACCCATGCTGCAGAGACTGCGACAGCTTCACAGTGCTGCACTCAACCTCTTGTGCCACCCGGGAGGCCCGATCTAATATTTTAAAGGTTTATTTTATTTATGCATAAAAGAGCTGGGGTACAGGCCAGAGGTGCGGGGGCGGGGTGGGTGAGAGGATTCACCATAGACAGAGGGGGAGCAGAACCTGTGGATCTACTGAAATACACTGCTGAGGGGAGCAGCAGGCAAGACAGGAGAGGTCTGCCACGCCATGTGGATAGCTCCCTGACCGGGGAATCCAACTCTTGCTGCAGTGGCTGCTGAAAGCATCATAGTGCTGAGACTCAACCCCTTGTACCACCAGGGAGGCCCCCTGAAAATATCTAATTATTAAAACAAGTTAGTTGAGGGCCTCCCCAGTGGCGCAGCGGTTGAGCGCTGGGTTGCGAAGCTGCCTGCGGCCTCTGCGGCGCCGGTTCGATCCCCGGCTGCTCCCCGGCAACTGGAGGAGGGTCTCACATGGCGTGCAGACCTCTCCTGCCGCCCGCTGCTCCCCTCTGCAGTGTACTTCGGTCCTTCTGCCTGCTCTGCTCCCTGCTCTGGCTCTGGTGAATTCTCTCACCCTCCCGTGCTTCTGACTGTTACCCAGTGCTTATATAAATAAATAAATAAATCTTTAAAAAATAAATAAATAAATAAACTTATTAAAAAAAAAATTAAAAAAAATAAAACAAGTTAGTTGAAAAAGAAACATTTACAAATCAAAGATGTGAGATCAGGGCCTCCCTGGTGGCCTAGGGATTGAGTCTCAGTGCTATCCGCAGCTAGGGATCTAACCCACAGGGCACACACAGCACAACAGACCTCTTTTGTCTCACCCATTGTTCCCCTCAGCAGTGTATTTCGGTAGATCTGCCTGTTCTGCTCCCTGCCCTGTCTCTGATGGGTCCTCTCACCCCTCACATCTCTGGCCTGCACCCCAGGTCTTCTATGCAAAATTAAATTTAAAAAAAAATGTGAGATTATATTGCCAAAAAGAAGCAACAGTATTTTGCAATTTGATACAATGACATTAGTGTGTATATTTGAAATTCTAGTTCTTACACTGGAACAGTTGCTCAAAATTGTAGCACATCTGCACCATTAGGTGAAGGGTGGCTTTTTACTTTTCTGGGAATTTATGGTTGTTTTCTTTTTCCTTGATGATAGTGTTGATGTATACATATATGCAACATCATTAGTATATCATTACAAATAGCCTGGATCTTAAATACACACCACCAATGTCACACTCCTTATTGGTCCAAATATTTTCCCCATTCCTGAGCATGGACTCTTGTCACCCAGGTTCTACCCCGTCACGCTCCCTCCCCACAGTGCTCCCACAGACCTGGGTTATCATAACAGTGCCGCAGTTCCTCAGCCTAGCATCAAAAACTACACATGATCCAGCCCCTCTCACCTTAAAAAATGCCACTATTTATTAAGGCTGAGTGTATGTCAAGCATGCTGACAAAGAGAAGTCGCTTATCCCAGGTCACACAGTCAGGTCTCAACTCCAGAGACCTAAATTGAAACTACATATACACTCTACCTTTGTGACCCCCAATAACGGAGGTGGAAGATGGACAATGTCCCTCTCCTACTCCCCGTTGTTGGGGGTGGGGGGCCTCTGGGTAGGCCTGGTTAACCTAGAGAAATAACTGGTTGGGCATCACTTGCAGACCCCAACTGTCCTCCCTTCACCAGCCTGGGAAGGGTCCGGAATCAGGAATTACCGGTGGTTGCAAAGGCCAAAAGTCAGACAGGGGTTTCCTGCCCACCCCTGGGAACTTCCTCCTTCCCAACCCAACTTCTGCCTCCTAGATGCATCCTACTCTAGAGGACCCCTGCAGGCGCGCGCCTGTGTGCCACCCAACCTGCGCATCTGCTTTCCACCTCATGGAAAGCCCAGGTAATGCTGCCAGCCGAAACCAATAGTAATAACTACAGCAAATCCTTTCTCACCACCCTGTGACCCAGGCATCCTCCCACAGAGGGGGAAACCAAGGCACAAACAAAAGAAGCCCCTCCCCTGGGCTCACTCAGGCCCGGCTTCTTTCCACAGCCCGGCACCCAGGTTCGCTGCACGCACTGCTGCCCGAGCACTTAAGTGCCCACAGGAATGGGCTATTGGGCAGAACCTGATCTCCACTGCCCAGGGATCTGCCCGCTCGGTGTGTGCCAATTACGAAGCACCTACTACATGCCTGTGCCTGGGCTGCGCGCTCAGCATGATTTAGCGCAATTAAGCGGCTCTGCCTGGAGGTGGAATCGCCAGGCCCTCAAGGAGCTAAGGTCAGCCCTGTGGACATGAACACCGGAGGCAGTCCCTTTTTACCCCTGTGACTCAGTTTCCTCCCTGCCCCCCCCCGCCCCCTCCCCCCAAAGATCAGGCTGATGAAAGGAGAGAATAGGCAGCAATGCAGCAAGTGCCCCTCCCAGTGTTAATCAGCCTCGCTGCCTGGGCCCCCACCCTTCACGGGATTGTTGTGATAACCCGCAGCCCCCTGCTTCCTCCTGGCCAGGAAGGAGCCAGGCAGAGGAAGTATTAAGAGGAGTAATATAAACACTCCCCACCTCGGCAGGGTCCAGAAGGGGCAGCCGCTGCCGCGCAGAACAGGCCAAGCCACTGAGCAGAGCGGTGCACAGGGCGGGCAGCCCCACGCAGCGATGGGCCTGGCCGTGGAACACGGAGGGCCCTACACGCGGGCAGGGAGCAGCTCCCGGGGCTGCTGGTACTACCTGCGCTACTTTTTCCTTTTCGTCTCACTCATCCAGTTCCTCATCATCGTGGGCCTCGTTCTCTTCATGGTCTACGGCAACCCGCACGAGAACACCGAGTCCAACCTGCAGGCCACCGAGCAACGCGCGCAGACCCTGTACACCCAGGTGGTGGGGCTCACAGCCACCCGGGCCAACCTTTCCAAGGTGCTCAACCTCACCGCCAAATCTAAGGAGTCCATCCAGCAGCAGCTGCTGAGCACCCGCCGAGACCTGGACGCAATCAACGCCAGCTTCCGCCAGTGTAACAATGAGCGGGTAAGGTTGCAGGTAAATCTATGGGTGGGACTTGGGCACCCTGACCCCTAGGGCAAGTCACATCATCCCTCTAAACTTTGCCCATGAGATGGGGACAGGCACAGGCTCTACTTTCATCTGAGGCGCCTGTGTAGATAAACAATACAGATTTTGTTAGTGTGAGTATATCCCATGCAAAATTTGGTATATACTTATACTAAATCTTTTTTTGTTCATTCTCTCTCTGGAATTCAGGTATAACTGGGCATCCTGTCCATAACTGGGCCCCTGATTTAATGTGCCAAAGCACTTTGCATGTGCAATGCACAGTAGCTACAAATAAGTTGGCTAAAGAAAAACTCAAAGCATTTGCTTCTTACTCAGTAAAATGGGTAATGAACAGCTCATATTTGCTTCATGCTGGGTAGCTACTACTTTACAAAAACCATGTCACTGGACCCCAGGATACAGAGAAAAGCTTAGGGAACAATGGAGGCCTGAGACAAGTTCGCTTTCCTGCCGGGCTGGAATAGGGGACCCTAGGGGTTTCCTGGAGTCTGTTGCCCCCTCTAACTTCTCACTCATGCCAAGCTCATTGGACTCAATAATCACCCATGATATTCATATTCTCTCTCTCTCTCATACAAGAACACACACACACACACCCCCTCTGGGGAAGTTCTGCAGCCCCAAGACACCAAGTAGAGGCTGCACCTGGCTGAGAGATTGGGGGGTGGGGAGTGCCTCAGTTTCTCCTGGCTCATTGAGGTGGGGGCTTTGGAAGGAAGCGGCTCTGCTGGGGCCCTGGAACACCCAGCGCTCCCCAGCCAGCAGGAAGGATGTATACTCCTCTCAGACTTGCCTAAGGAAAGGTGATTCTCTCCCTCTCAAACCCCTGAGGGAAGGTGGGTTCCCTTGGACCTCCAAAATGGATGAGTCGCTTCCCCTCAATTCCTCAATGAAGGATAGGTCCTCCTCAGACTCCCAAAGTGGGGTGAGTTCCTTCTCAAATCCCAATGAAGGATGGATCACTCTGGGGCCCCCCAGAATGTAGTACATTCCCTCAAACTCCAAGAATGGGGTAAATTCCCCCATCAAGCCTTCAAGGATGGACAGATCACCCTCAGATTCCTAAAATGGGATGACCCCCCCAAGACCCCAGGATGGACTATGTACCCCTTAGACAACTCCAAAACAGAACTTACCCTCTCAGCCCCTCAGTGGACTATATCCTCCCCTCAAACTCCAGAACAGTGTTGTGTTCCTCTACAGATGCCCCTCAGGCCCGGCAGGCCCTCTCAGATTTCTCATTCCCAGGAATCAGCCCATTCTGCTCTTCTAGAATGTGTGTGCCCGTTGGATCCAGGAGCCCTTAGGAATTCCAGGATCACAAAGTTTTAGATGCTCACAGTCTTCCCAGCACCCTGGACTCCTCCATCACAGAATATCTGAAATCTAAGAATCTGGAACATTATAACTTCAAATTTTGAAAAATTATACTTTTTCTTTTCAGGGTTTTCTCTAGGGGTTCTGGGGTTCCTTGGGTTCCAGGCTGTACTCCCTCCATCCTGGGAAGGGGCACCGATGCTGGAAAGCAGCCCCCACCCCAATCTGGCAAGCTCCATGTCTGATGGTAGTGGGTTTGAATCTTAAGTCTTTCTCCCATCAAGGCTAAGAAACATTTCTTTTCTTAAATTCTCTGCAAATACAAAACTGCACTTCTGGCCCTGGACCTGGAAGTGAAAGGAGAGTTTAATGCAGTGATTTTTTTTTTTTTTGACTCTGCCCCACCCGGCCTGTGTCAAGGCACAGGGACCTGGGCCCGAGGTGTGACCGAGCATCCTGGGGTTCCCATTTCATCACCTTCCCCAGCTGGAAGAAAACCTCCTTCTCACTTCATGTTTCAAATCAATTCTCCTTGCTTACACCTGCAGATCTTCCCTTTCTGTGACTAAGGCTTGAGAAAATGGAAGTCACTAGAACTTTCAGAGCTATTTCTGTCATTCCCTTCCCCCAGGACATTATTGGAGGGTCAACTCCAAAGAAGTAGGATGAGGATAGCAGAAAGACAAATCCTTCGTGCTCTTCTTTGGTTGTTATATCTTGGTAGGGGGTTCTGTTCCAAAGTTTAGAAGGTACAGGCTTTGCTACACACTTTCTTATAAAATAGCTTTATTTACATAATTTTACTGTATTCACAATGTTGCGCAACCAGCCCTCCATCTAGTTCCAGAACATACCATGACCCCAAAAGGAAACCACATCCCCATGAGCGGTCACGCACCCCTCCCGTGGTCCCTGACTCCTGCTCATCTGCCTTCTGTCTGTAGATCTGTCTGATCTGGACTTTTCTATCAATGGATCAGATACCATGTGACCTTTTGCCTCTGATCTGGCCCTCAGCATCTCGTTTTTAGGCTCATCCACGTTGTAGCATGTGCCAGGGCTTCACACCTTTCTATGGCTGAGTAATGAGAGAATGGATGGAGTTAATCCATCATTTCTTGGTGAATGGTTTAGTTGTTTCCACCTTTTGGTGAGTGTGAGTAGTGCTGCCATGAGCATTTGTGAGCAATTTTTTGTATGGACACATGTGTCCCTTCCTCTTGGGTATGCAATGTTTAGCATTGTGAGGAATGGCCAGCTGTTTTCTACAACTGTTTCCTTTCTGCATGCCCACCTGTGCTGTCAGAGAATTCCCATTTCTACACTTTCTCACTAGCACTTGTTCCTGCCCTTTATTGGTTTTATTATTTTTAAGATTTATTTATGCATACAAGAACTGGGGTACAGGCCAGAGGTGTGGGGGTTGAGAGGATTCACCAGAGACAGAGCGAGGAACAGAACAGGCAGAGAGAGACTGAAATACACTGCTGAGGGGAGCAGTGTATTTTCAGTCCACAATGACTAACAATGGTGAAGATCTTTTCACACACTTTTCACACATCTATTTTTCCTTTTGCCAAATCCAAGATCATGCAGAGTGAACACCTACGTTTTCCTCTAAGAAGTTTCATAGCTTTTGTTCTTTAGGATTTTGGTTCATTTTTAGTAATTTTTATATATAATGCAAGGTAGGAGCCCAGCATCATTCCTTGGCCTGTGGCATTTCAGTTATTCCAGAACCTTTATTGAATAGTTTTCTTTTCCTTTTTTTTTCAAAGATTTATTTATTTATGCATACAAGAGCTGAGGTACAGGGCAGAGATGTGGGGGTGGGGAGTGAGAGGATTCACCAGAGACAGAGTGGGGAACAGAACAGGCAGATTGACTGAAATACACTGCTGAGGGGAGCAGCGGGCAAGACAGGAGAGGTCTGCTGCACCATGTGGGTAGCTCCCTGGCCGGGGATCAAACTCAAGCTGCAGTGGCTGCAGACAGCATCATTGGTTGTGTCTTAACCCCTTGCACCACCGGTATTTATTGAATACTTTTCTTTCCCCATGGCACGACCATGGCACCTGTATTAGTTTTCTAGGGTTACCTTAACAAAGTACCACACACTGGATGGATGTTCAAACAATAAAAATTTATTTTTGCACATGCACAAGATCAAGGTGTCAGGAGGGCTGGTTCCTGTGAAGGAAGAAGGTGTTCCAGCTTCTCTCCTTGGCTTCTAGACCACTGTCTTCTTCCTTGAATCCATGTTCAAATTTCCCCTTAATAATGAAAAACTAAAAATAAGTGTCCTCCAATAAGTACACCAATCCTATTGGATCAGGATCTACCCTAATGATCTCATCTTAACTTAATCATTTCTGTAAAGACCCTGTCTCCAAATATGTCTCCAAGTACATTCTCTGGTGCTGGGGGTAAGGACATACAGATTTGGGGGGGTGGGCTGGGGGTATATCATTCAGCCCATGACAGCATCCTTGTCAAAAATCAGTTGACTGTGACTGTGAGCTAACGTTTCAAGGTTTCCCCAAGTTCCAGCATGTGTCAGTGCGCAGTTCCTTTTTTATGCCAAACAGTATTCAGTTGCAACTTTTGAAGGTCAGACCAACATCCCCCCCTAAGGAGCCACGCCCTCTTGAACCAGGCCAACACAGGTTACCTGGGTGCGAGATCTGGGGCCCCAGCCCTGAAGCCCCGGGCCGCCCTGGGGACTCGGGTGAGGGGCCGCCCACTGAGCTCTCTCCGGTGTCCCACCTGGGCAGATGATACACAACAGCAAACTGCCGTTCATAGCTGCCATCATCTCAAGCGAGGAGCAATGCCTCAAGCAATGCAAGGAAAATAACAAGACGCATGTTGGTGAGTGGGCTTCACAACAGAGAGTGGGCTGGCAGATTTCCCTGTCCCGTGTCTTGGCAGCCCCCAAACTTTGTGGTTGTATCCCTAGCCGTGGTCCTGTCACTGAACCAGAAGATCAAGGATGTAGAGGTGGACATGGCAAAGGAGAAGGTGACATGTGCCAAGGATAAGGAGACCCTCGCACTGGGCAAGCGACTGGCAGAGGAGCAGACTACTCAGTGTGCCAAGAACCGGGAACAGGTGCAGCAAGAACTACGGCTGGCAGAGGGAGAGCGGCAGAAGGTGTTCAGCTTGTGCCTCCGGTTTGACAAGGGCAAGTTTGAGGAGGCGCTGCTTAAAGTCTGGCAGGACTCCATCATCTCACGCAACCTCGATGCCATGAGCTACAGCCTTTACTCCTCAGAACTGAGTTCCACCCGGAGGATCTGCGAGCTCCTGCCCACCCTCATGAGTGCCAAGGTGGAGGAGCTGGCACGGAGCCTGCGGGCTGACATCGAACATGTGACACGTGAGAACTCAGACCTCCAGCGCCAGAAGCTGGAGACTGAGCAGCGTCTGCAGGCCAGCGAGGAGGCCAAGCAGAAGATGGAGAAGGAGGCCCAGGCCCGGGAGACCAAGCTCCATGCAGAATGTGCTAGGCAGACCCAGCTCGCGCTGGAGGAAAAGGCGACACTGAGGAAGGAGCGAGACAACCTGGCCAAGGAACTGGAGGAGAAGAAGAAGGAAGCCGAGCAGCTCAAGACACAGCTGGCGTCCAAGGACTTGGCCCTGGACACCTGCTTAAGGGCCAAGGTGGGTGTGTGGGCCCAGATTCAGGTAGCCTTGGGGTTGGGTCTGGAAGTCAAATTTGTGGGGCTGTTGAATTTGGGTTTGAACCTGGGTTTGAGATCATCTTACTGGTCTAGATGAAGTTAGTTGGGACTCCCTTAAGAGTCTCAGTGATGTGAGGATTGGGGCAGAGCCTGGAATGGGGATCAACACTGGGAAAGCTTTTAGGGTTCAGTTTAAGGTAGGGTGACTCTGTGGTTCAGGGTTGAGTGAAGGGCAGGTCTAGAATTTTGACTGCTTTGGAATTGGGTTGAGCTTCGGCATTGAAAGTGAATTTAGAATCAAGGCTGGCATCACTAGTAGTGGCTGTAGAGTCCAGAGTTGGATTTAGGATCGTGTTTATGTATGAATATGGGATTTAATTGTCATGAGGATTAGGGTGGAATTGGGAATTGGGAATGACCTTGAGAAAGGGGTAAGGATCGGGGTTGAGATTAGGGTGGCCGGTGAATATAAAAATTGATTTAGGTTAGGATTAGGGATTCACTGGGGGGTTTGTTTCAAGGTTGGAATGTAGGATTGAGTTGAAGGTTGTGGGGAAATAGGTTAGGGTTGAGAGGGGCACTGGGATTGTGATGAGCGTTGAAGCAGGTCTAGAGGAAGGTTTGTTGTGGATGTAGAACTCCTGTTTAGGATGAGGTCAAGGTGAGGTCCTAGTGACGTCTATGTCTGCAGTTGGTTTGGGTTAAGGACTGGATTCTAGCTAAGATTTTACTAGCCTTAGTATTGGGGTTGAGTTTGGGTTGCAAGGAAAGGTAAAAAGTTGGGTGAGGGGTCACTTGCAGGGTGGCTGTTGGATCTAGGGCTGGTGAGACATGAATCTGGGATTTCAGTGCCTTTGGAATTGAGTTGAGTTGAGGCACTAAAGCTGGAATTGAGGCACAGTTAGGTGTAAGTGGCAGGTGGCTTTAGAGATGATTAGAAGTTTGGTGCCAAGAGTAGGTTTAGGATTTCATGTGCATTAATATTGGACTTGGCATTGACCATGGATTAGCTGTTGAGATTGGGTTGGGTTTAGGGTGGCTGTTGGGGGTTGAATAGGGCTGGTGCTAGATCTATTTGAGGTAAAAAGATTAGGTGACCCTGGCTTAGGGTTGGGATACATTGGGTTGGGGTAAAGAGAGTCAGGGTTGGATGCAGAGTAGAAGATATGTGGATGCTGATCCTCAGTGGACTGGGACATTCTGTTTCAGGCAGAGGTTGTGGTCTAAGGCTGCATTGAAATTGAGTGTGGCGTTAGGAAGGTGTTTTTGGGTGGCCATGGCAGACCCCAGGGCTGATGATGGGGGAATAGGGTTGGGGGTTGGATTGTTCATAATGGCCAGATCTAGGGGATGGCTTAGGGGCAGAGTTAGGTCTAAAGTTACAATCAGATCAGATTTGTCATTAGGACTGGACTTGAGTCTAAGAAAGTTTCCATTTTCATATTGGGATCAGATTTTAAGTGACCAGGTTATGAACTGGTTTTGGATTTCGAGTTTGGAAGGACTGGCTCGGTTTATTCACGGGATAGCATTGAGGCTTGAGATACATTAGGTTTACAGAGCAGGTTTGCTTTAGTCTAGAGGGAACTGGGCAGGTGCATGGACTCAGCTGCAGTCATGGATTGAGGTCAGGGTGGTGCTAAGACTGTGGGACCAGCCATTCCTGCAGGATGGGCTCTCTGGGGGCTGCCAAGGGAAGTCAGTCCCTAGAGTCACCAGTCATTTGAGGGAGATTGGGTGTAGGGATTGTACATCCTTTATCACATGTCCCTCTCCATGGTATCTGTCTGTTTTTACACCCTGGAAGGACCTCAGACCCAGGTATCTAAGGATGTGGAAGAGCTGGAGCTTCCCTGGACTTATCCAGAAACTCTGGTAGCTACTAACCTCTCTCTATCCTTCTTCCCACAGTCCCAGCTGATATCCCTGCCAAGGCCTGTGGTCCCAGCCCCCAACCCCCCACCCATTGGTGAGTGATGGAGGGTAGAATAGGGATGGTGACTCCTTTCTACCTTGTATGCCAGGCTGCCAGATGCAGCTCTAGCCCAGGAGTGGGGGCTCCTGTTGCAGTAGGTCACACTCTACCTCTTCCTTTCTCTTTCAGACCGTGCTGAACTAGAGGAATTCAAGAAGATGATCTTGGAATCCCAAAGGCTCCCTGCAGGCAATGCCATATCCCCACCCAGGTAAGGCGCTGGCAGGATGAGACAGTTCAGTCTCAGGGCTTTGGATGAGGCTGGGAACAGGACCAGAGCAGAGGGAAGCTCATCCCGTACTTGTTGCTTCCTTATGAGTGCCTGCTTTCTTTTTTTTTTTTTTAAAGGTTATTTTTTATTTATTTATGCATTCAAGAGCTGGGGTACAGGCCAGAGGTATGGGGGGTGAAAGTATTCACCAGAGACAGTGAGGAACAGAACAGGCAGACTGACTGAAATACACTGCTGAGGGGAGCAGCGGGCGAGACAGGAGAGGTCTGCTGCGCCATGTGGGTAGCTGCCGCGGACCAGCACAGCAGTAGACGATGAGGCCGTCTCAGGGTTGAGAGAAGCGTGCAGGGTGGTCAGGGAGTTGGCGAAAGAAATGACAAACAGACACACTTCAAGAGAGAGTGTAAATCTGAGTGTAATTTTCTTTGAGTTGGTGACCAGTATATATATGTTTTTCTAAAGGCATAGGAAAGGCGAACATCAGTGAAGAAATCAGCTTTCTTATAGGTTTAGCTTATCATTGACAGGGCAGTGATTTACATCTGGACCCAGGCGCATTCCTAAGTAGTTAGGCTATTAATTTTTCTTTTTATTTCATGTGATTACTTTTTTGTTTTAACTACTCACTATCACTAAATTACTATTAATTAGCACTGGTGAGTTTTACTTTTCACAATGTAATATTTTTATCATTAAGATTAATACTAACAAGGCTAAGCATACAACAGAGAAATTATTAAGCTAACAGTTCTATTAATACACAGAGTTTAGTAACGTTTCATTTGAATTAGCCTAGTTATTAGATTTCGTATGTTCTTTTTTAATCAGCAACCAATGACCTTTTTAGACAGAGAAAGAGAAAAGATTTTAGAAAGAGAAAAGATTTTAGAGAGACAGTTGTAGTAGAATAAAGTTTGTGGGTCTTGAGAAGGTGAGATAAGGTTCCTTGCGGTCAGCATTCCTGTATGGCTCCTTGGGGTCGTTATCTTTCAACAGGCTTCCGTCTTATCTATGTCTTCAGGGGGTTTTGCTGTTCTCCCCCTGCTTCAGGGAGTTTTGCTGTTCTCCCCCTGCGCCTGGTTCCTTGCCCAGCCGGACCTAGGGACTGTGGCGAAAGCCATTAGCCCTAAAGGTCACTGCAGGGGGAGGTGCAGCAGGTCGCTCCCTGGCTGGCCAGGGGGTTAAACTCGTGCTGCAGAGGTGCAGATTGCTTCACAGTGCTGTGCTTAACCCCTTGCACCACCAGGGAAGCCCAAGCACCTGCTTTCTACCAGGCTCTATGCCAGCCCCCAGAGGATACAGCAGTGACACAGACACATCTCTCGCCCCATTCAGGGGCGGGAAAGACAGTGAAGAAGCCATAAGAAAGGTGATGAAAGTCTGTAATAATTAGATGCCCACCATGAGCCCAGCACAGTTCTGAGCACTCTGCACAGTTAACTCATTCAATCCTCACAACCCTCATCAGTGAGTGAGTGAGTGACCTGTTGTGATCCCCACTTTCTGGATGAGGAAAATTAGGCACAGAGAGGGTGTGCCTTGTGCCCCAGCTAACAGAACAGGGAGAGGCAGAGCTGGGACATGAAACCAGATGACTGACCTCCAGACAGGCAAGGGGATGCCCCTGTGAGGAGGAGACACTGAGCTGGAAAATGAGCAGGAGCATGCCCGGCAGAGAGCAGGGGTAACCATGGGCAGGCAGCAAGAGTAACCAGGACAAAGGCCCAGAAGCTAGGCTGGGGTGGAGGGCAAGAGGGAGCGACAGCAGCTTCCGAGAGTCCCCTGTCCTCCCTGCTCACTTGGAAAAGCCTTTGCCAACTGTAAAACGTTGTCCACAAATGGCTAGAGCAAGGGCCAAGGCCTTCACCAGGGCACATCAAGGGTCTTTAGCACACACTTGGCTGTAGCCTCCTCACAGCCTCCCAGGATCTGCTCCTCTATTGGACGACACCCCGCGTGTCGCAGGGAGGGTGGCTCAGGCCGTCACCCCGAGAACATCATGTGGTCCTTCTGGGGTCTGGGCTACGGTCCCATCAGGCCTGACGGAGGAAGTGGTCTTTGGCGTTCCCATAGGCAGGATAAAATCCGAGGCTCCGAGAGGCACTCAGGACTTTGAGTCAGATCTCTCTGACCCCAAAGCCTGTACCTTCGTTGGCCTGGCCGCCTGGTATTGTCAACCCTGGGTCTCTTCCAGCCTGGGGCGGGGTGCTAAACGCAGGTCTGGGGGCCAAACTGACCTCCAGAGCTGTCGCCAACTATCCACCCAGAGTCCTCCACATCCGACTCCATCCCCACCATGCCTCTTCCTACAAACTCCCTCTGACAGGGCACTCAGCCCCTCACACGACGCAGTGCTCACAGAACGCTCTGGACACCCAGCTCTGGGAGAAATCCCACGGGGAGTCTGCAGAGAGGGCTGGCTGAGCTGGGGGTACAGGAGAGGGGACGAGATCCCTGCTCCGAGCAAACAGTTTTCCTCTCCATAGCTTGGCCCAGAGCCCTGGTGGCAAGGAAGGAGCTTCTATTATTACTAACCCCATTTCTCAGAGGAGGGAACTGAGGCCCCAAGGAAGTGACCAGCCCCGGGTCCTGCGGGTCATGCGTCAGCGGTCCGGGCTGGAGCCAGCCTCTCAGCCCAGGCTTGTCCTGGTCCCAACTGAGACCGGGGAAGCTCTTGACATTGTTTACCCCAAGTGACGTCCCCCTGCTGAGAAAACAATGCTTACTTAAGCCAGGGCCCTTCTGCTTCTCACTGCAGGGTCGCAGGAAGGGCTGCTGGGCTCCAGCCTTGATCTGCCTGCCCCTGGGAGAGGGAACGGGTGAGCAGGCGCCATCAGCTCTGGAGTCTCTCTCTCTCTCTCTCTTTACATTTTAAAAGGACAGGTTTATTAGGAAAAGGAGGGGGGAAAAGAGAGGCACCTTCAAAGTCCCAGGTGGGTAGGATGCTGCAGCTCTGGATTTTCAGTCATCACCGGACACTCCAGGCTCATAGAGTCATAACATCTAAATTTGCTATGTGCCCAATGCAGGGCCAAATCCAGTGCCCTGCATTAAACCCTCCCCTTCCAGAGCAGAGAGGGTCAACTCCTATTCCACTCCTTTCCTTTCCTTGGGGGCTTGAGAACATTTCCCAGATGCTAATGCACCCACCCTAATGACACCCTCCAGACACATGCATCTCCCATGTTCTCAAAACCAGGACAGACCTGGAGTCACCCCAACTTGATCGGAAGATCTTGCCTTTAAATTGAACATTTTAAATTGTTTTCTATTGATAGACTTTCTATTGATGGATTTTTAAAAAAGATTTTATATATTTATTTTTGTGTACAAGAACAGGGCTGTAGACCAGAGGTGGAAGAGGGGAGGGCGGATGTAAGAGGATTCACCAGAGACAGAGTGGGGAACAGAACAGGCAGACTGACTGAAATACACTGCTGAGGGGAGCAGCGGGTGAGACAGGAGAGGTCTGCTGCACCTTGCGGGTCAGCTCCCTGGCCAGGGATGGAACTCAGGCCTTTCTGGTGGGCCCTTGTGGTGGTGGTGCTGAGACTTAACCCCAGGCCACCAGGGAGGCCCCTATTGATGGATCTTCTTTGGCAATCAATTTATTTCAGTTTAAAAAAAACAGTTGATATAAAGACAAATTTTGGGTAAATGTTGGCTCTGGGGCTGCGTGGGTAGAGATGGCAGAAGTCTCAATGTGGAAGGTCAAGGGTGGGAGTTCAGCACCAGTTGTGAGCTGGCACACAGCAAATGTGCTCAGGTTCACTTGCCATCGCTATTATGATTCCTTTGTTCGTTCAGCCAAAGAATATGGGAAGGAGTGAAGGACAGAAATCCCTGACCTCGTGGGCTCACTATGGGGTGCCAGATGATAGAGATGAGTCATTTAGGACCCCTTGAGTATGAGCGAGACAGAAAAGGGATGAGATGTTGTGAGGAGGTTGGAATTTTTCATGGGGGGCCAAGACAGGGTCCCCTGATCTTGAGAGAGAGTGACATTTGAGTAGAGACTTCACAGAGCCATAGGGGGAAGGTACACCAGGCTGCCCATACAGTGCATGCAAAGACCCTGTGGCAGGACCTGGTGAGTTTGCGTGAGAGGCTGGGGTAGAGGGGCGTGAAGGAGGGGGCAAGTGCGAGGAGGTGAGATCCTAGGGTGACGCTGGGAGGCAAAGGCCAGGGGACTCACTGGTCAAAGTGAGTGATGGTAGGGGGTCAGGGGCCTCAGTCTCTGAAACATGGCAGGCCAGCGGGCAGGAGTGTGTGAAGAATGGATATCAGGACTGGCCAGGAGCCTGGAAGGGGGAGGGGGAACAGGAATCAGCCAAGGAACATGCGGCAAGTGGGGCCCCAGGGAAGAGCCAGGGAAGGAAGGGAGGGGGGCCAGAGGAAGCAGGACTTGGCTGAGGCCCCCACCTCCCCCACCAGGAAGCAGCCTTTGCGCCAACCCCTGACCCCTCATGAGAACTTCTGCCAGGCCTGGGAGGGGGAAGGGCATCCCAGACAGCAGGATGGCTTCTGCAAAGGCAGGGGGCAGAAGGGGAAGCAGTGTTAATCTTGGAAATTTGGGGGGCCTTGGCAGGGTTCAAGTCCCTGGTGGGGAGGTCTGGTGGGGGCAGAGTTGGTGGAGTCTTGAAAGCCAGGTCCAGAGGATCTAGTTTTGTCCTGTGAGTACTGGGGAGCCATACAGAATATAGGAGCAAGGGCAGGCTCATTGAAAACCCTGCCTGGAATGAGTTAGGGTCCAGCCCTGGTTGGTTCTGTGTAAACAGAAGAGGGCTGTGAGATTGTGCCTCAGGGTCCAAGGGTGGCCCAGGGACTTTGGGGCAAATTCCCAGGATCCCCAAGGCCTTAGGAAGCAAATAACAGGGTCAGACAGGCTGCAGACCAAGTCTGGGGTACGAGGTGCTGCTCTGAATCTCAGTGTCTTCATTTATATAATGGAAAGGCAAACATTTGCATCCCACCGGTCCTGAGAGTTCAACAAGCAGGAGTCTCATGGGGAGGATAGCCCCAAAGGAGCCCTAGGGTCCTTGGAAGCAAGACCAGGCCTGGGGGAGGTAAGGCTGACCCCATCCAAGGTTTGTCCTTCCAGCCTTCTGTCTGACCCACTGTTGCATTCCCATCTCCTTCCCACCCTAGTGGCTGAGGAGGCTCTGGGCCCCAAGGACCAAGGGGTGCCCCAGACTGGCTGGTCAGCAGAAACGGCACGGCAAGACACCCGCGGCACAGGATGCAGTCAGGACCGAAGTCCGCAACTTCTGCACACACAGCAAATTGGGTGCCCCTGGCCTGTGCCCCACGCTGTCCCCACCCAGCCACACCCCATAGTACTCTCACAGGCCCACACCACACCACACACCCATAGATGCCACGACAATATCACAGATGGATGCAGGGATGCCTTGGTGCCGTGGTGATAACAGCACACACGGCCAAGAGACACAGCGACAGCAATGCATGTACCCTCTGTCTGCCCAGCCCTGGCTCCATTTCACATCCCTCCAGGCACAGCATCCAGCTTCCCACCCATACACACACACAGCTTCCCGCCCATCCACACAGCCCCATGACCCCACGACCCCTCCTCCAATTCCTTATCCCCCAGGGTTTCTCACCTGTCACCACTAGAGTGCCAGACCTGGAAGCAGAAAGGGGAGACATTTATCTTTTCCTTTCTGAGGGTTTCTAGGCTCCTCACGTGGCCCTGGGGTGAGGGTAGCTCACCCACTCCCTCATGACCCTCTCTCCCCACACCCAGCCTTATAAATGTTAGTGACACCAAATAAACATTAGAAAATCCTTCAAATATTCCAGAGTCATGATTTTTTAAAAGATTTATTTATTTATGCATACAAGAACTGAGGTACAGGCCAGAGGTGCGGGGGGTGAGAGGATTCGCCAGAGACAGAGTGGGGAGCATAACAGGTGGATTGACTGAAATACACTGCTGAGGGGAGCAGCGGGCAAGTCAGGAAAGGTCTGCTGTGCCATGTGGGTAGCTCCCTGGCCGGCAGAGCTCCCTGGCGGGCAGAGGCAGAGGCTGCATATAGCTTTATAGTACTGTGCTTAACCCCTTGCACCACCAGGGAGGCCCCAGAGTCATGATTTTTGCTTTGAAAAGGTGTCTCAGGGCCTTGGGGAAGAAAATACTAGAAACAAGAACTCCTTCCCTAAAGTCCCCAGTTCAGAAGAGCATTCAATCTGGGAGTGGGGAGGGTGGGGTGCCAATGTCCCCCTTTTGCAGGTGTAGGACTCTGCATACATGAAAAAAAAAAACAGATATTTAAAAAGAGTTTCTTAAAAAGCATTTTAATAATTTGTGGCTTTTGTTTTTCTTGGTTTGCAATTGTATTGACAATTGCCAGGATGCCGCAAGCTGCTGTTAATGGCAGGAACTTCTCGACAAAATGATTCCAGGAACAGTCTCACAAGAGTCCTAGGACATTTGTTTTGTTTGGTTTTATTTTTGGCAAAATGGGATTTCAGAAAGAACACTGGTGTCCAGTTTGGCATGCATCAACTACTAGGACACTAAATTAGAGGGTAGCTGGGGAAGACATTAGTGGGACATGGGAAGACCACTTGTACCCAGCAGACTGGAGGGCTGGGGAATGTTTAAAAATCCTAATAGCCACTGTTGGTGAAGACATAAAGGAGAAATTTCCTACCAGACTGGTAGAAATACAAATCTGGTTATGGCCCTTCTGGAAATGAGTTTGGTGACATTTAATAATAGTCAAGCTGCACAGATCCTTTGATTCAGAAACCCCATTTCTGGGACTTAATCTCTGAAAATTAATAACCCCAGGAAGCAAAGCATGATGGAAAAATGACCCCAAAATTATGATGTAGAATCTCAACTGGTCCTTTCCCCCTCGGATCCCCCTCTCCCTCCCCTCCTCTCCTTCCCCCAACTCCCCCCTCCCCATTCTCTGAGACCCTGGACAGACGGGGGATGAGTCAGGCGAGCTGAGGTTGGCAACGCCACACTTAGGGCAGGCCAGCCAGGAGGGACAAAGGAGCGATATTTCCTGGATCCGGAAACACGGGTGAGAGACAGCGGCTGCAGGAAACACTCGGCTGGGGCCCCGCCAAGCCAGGGCAGGGGGTCAGCCAGGCCAGGCCACCTAGACGGGCCAGTCTAGAGGCCCCAAGGAAGTGGGGAACGTCCCTGACCTCTAACCTATTGGCTAGGCAGCCTGCAAGTCTTGGAGAGAAAGCCTAATTTGGGGTCCTGGACCCAGTCATTCTGGATTTGAATCTTGGATCAATCCATCTCAGCCTTCATTTTATCATCTGAGAAATGGCTATAGTAATAGTCACTCAACTGTCCAAACAATCGGCACAATTCTCTGACTCCCAACTGGAACATCACAGGATACCAACCTACCAACCTGGCCTCCATGACTGGACCTTGACTCAGCTGTCCAACACCCTGACTTCATCAGCCTCAGCGTCCAGTACAACTCCCATACTGGTCCAGAGGGGCCCTCGGCTCTTTTGTGCCCCCTCCCTCCACACACAGTACAGCACTTGCTCTAGTTATTCTAGACACTTGCTTCCTCTTCCAGGCAGCCCTCCTAGATGTCCCAGATGTAGTCCCCAGCCCCATTCCTTTCTCTCCTGCTATGACCATATAGCTCTGACTCCCCCAGGCTGATGGCTTTCCTGAGGCCCCAGCAGGGGCTGAGTACCAGCCAGAGAGCAATTGGCTGACCCCCTCCCCGACCCTGTGGTCCAGCCTCCGGGTGAGGTTCTGACTCTTTGGGGATTTCCTGTGACCTCTATAAATAACCCCCATGGCTACTTCCCACAAACTGCCTCACCCTTCTTGGAAAAAAAGGATTGTAGCCAAGGACCTCAATGCAGCTATGTGCCAGATCCCAGGGGAGGTGGGTGGGGCACATGCATCCTGCCCCAAGAGCATCTCCCTCCGCACCCAGACCCCACTCACCCCTCCTAGAAGACCTCTGGACAATCCCAACACCAGACCCACATTATTTTTTTCTTCCCTCTGGGTATCTATTTTCCTGCCAAATGGGTATAACAGTTAATATCCATGGACTCGGATCATGGAGTAACCCCATGCCTTAGGGAGCCCCCTATTCACAAGTGACTTCAACTGCTGAACAAGCAAACAGATCAACAAACAGTGACACCATGCAATGAAGTCTGTGAAGAGTCTGGGATCCGGGTTAGTTGGGAGATCCTGGCACCTTTGTGGGTCTGAGACCCATCCCAGCCTGTGCTCACATGTTCCCCAAAACCCAAGAGCGTGTAATTGCAGGTGGATATTTTTTCCTGATTCTGGAAAAGATCATGATCCTTTTTGAGATGTTGTTTCTGCTGCTGGCAAGGTGGAAGCCTTCATCCCAGGAACCTGAGGCTTTGCTGTATTGATGGGGAAACACCCAGAATCTGCTTCATTAGAGCATGGCGCCCCCTGGTGGATCTGCACCGCCACATCAGGCCCCCAAAGTCGCAGAACCACTCGCCCCAGTCCTGATTCACTTATGTTTATTTTATTTTTTTTAAGATTTATTTATTTATTTATTTATTTATTTATTTATTTATTTATTTATTTATTTATTTATTTATTTATTTATACAAGCACTGGGTACAGTCAGAAGCGCGGGAGGGTGAGAGAATTCGCCAGAGCCAGAGCGGGGAGCAGAGCAGGCAGAAGGACCGAAGCACATTGCTGAGGGGGAGCAGCGGGCTAGAATGAGAGGTCTGCGTGCCACGTGGGCCCCTCCCTTGTGGCCGGGGATTGAACCGGCGCTGCAGAGGCTGCAGGCAGCTTCGCAGCCCAGCGCTAAACCGCTGCATCACCAGGGAGACCCTGTTTGGTTTTTTTTTAAGATTTATTTTATTTATGCATACAAGAACTGGGGTACAGGCCAGAGGTGTGGGAGTGAGAGGATTCACCGGAGACAGAGTGGGAAACAGAACAGTCATATCTACTGAAATACACTGCTGAGGGGAGCAGCAGGCAAGAAAGGAGAGGTCTGCTGTTCCATATGGATTAGCTCCCAAGCCAGGGATCAGGGATCAAACTTGTGCTGCAGTGGCTGTGGCTATCTTCATAGTGCTGAGATATAACCCCTTGTGCCACCAGGTGTTTTTAAAACCCTTCCTTTTCCTCTTCACAACTATTTTCTTCTTTTTTTTTTAAGATTTATTTATTTATTCATACAAGAACTGGGGTACAGGCCAGTGGTGTGGGGAGGTGGGGTGAGAGGATTCATCAGAGACAGAGTGGAGCACAGAACAGATAGACTGACTGAAATACACTGCTGAGGGGAGCAGCAGGCAAGACAGGAGAGGTCTGCTGTGCCATGTGGGTAGCTCCCTGGCTGGGGATCAAACTCATGCTGCAGAGGCTGCAGTGTCTTAACCCCTTGAGCCACCAGGGAGGCCCCAACAACTATTTTCTTAATAAAATTTCTTCTTTCTAGCTTAATGCATTGTAAGCATGCAATACATAACACAAAATACATGTACATCAACTGTTTTATGTTCCTGCTAAAGCTTCTAGTCAACGGCAAGCTAGCAGCATTAAGGTTTTAAGGAGTCAAAAGTTATATCTGGGGGCCTCCCTGGTGGCGCAGGCGGTTGAGCGCGCCGCTGTGAGGCTGTCCGCAGCCTCTGCAGCACTGGTTCGATCCCGGCCAGGTGGCAAGGGTCCCACATGGCACAGTGGACCTCTCCTGTCGCGCCCTCTGCGCCCCTCAGCAGTGTATTTCAGTTCATCTGCCTGTTCTGTTCCCCACTCTGTCTCTGATGAATCCTCTCGCCCTCCCACACATCTGGCCTATACCCCGGTTCTTATAGGAATAAATAAATAAATCTTTTAAAAAGAAAGTTGTATCTGGTGGGTCTGTTGTCCCTAACTCCTGCATTGTTCAAGGATCATCTGTACCCCACTGTAATTTCCTTCCACTTCCCTTTCACTTCATATCCTTCCTCTCTCCCCTTCGCTCACTCTGTTCCAGCCACAATGGCCACCTCTGTTGTCCCTGCTCCCAATTCAAAGCCTTTGCACACATTACGTTCCCTGCCTGGGACACTCTTACCAGCCCCTTCCATCAGGGTTCCTTTTCAACATTAGGTGACCTATGTAGGGCATGTGCCCTCAGATATCTGCCAGGTCAGATCTCTTCTTTGTAAGCTCACACCACAGTCAGAGATCTCACTGTAAGGATGAGCCTCTTTTTTTTTCCATCAGGCCAAGGGTGAACCTGCTTGTTCCACCATATTTCCAGTACCCTGGCCCTGAGCTCAGATTGGAACTGAACTGACCTAAGTACAAATCCTAAAGCTTGAACCATGAGCAAGTGACCACTTCTCTGAGCCCATTTTCTCCTCCATAAAACAGTGACTAAATACCTACCCCATTGTGCTAGTGTAAAGAGCCAACAAAATTATGTGTAACAGGTGCTTGACAGTCACCGGGTGAATGAATGGAGTGAATGAACTTGCAGAGGAAGTTGGGCCCAGGATTTCATGAGTTACTTTTAAGGTACGAGAGGCAAAGTTCTAAGATTAATACTAAAAAGGGAATGAAAACTTGCAGCGCAATATACACACAATTTATGTACAAAATGTAAAATGTATTTGATTGGTGCATCTACAAGAATGCAAACGTAAGCGCACAGAGAAAGTTCTGGAGGGACACAAGCTGAGCTGGGGAGAGGGGAGATTTCCACATTTCTGGATCAACTGAGTTTCTTACATGCCTTTGGTATTTGAATAATAAATTAAAAACTATAAAACAAGTACTCCTGAGATCTTCCTTCCTTCGTCCCAACCCTCTACTCCTGATCCTCCAGCTTTGGGGGCCCAAAGAGACCTCCACTCAGCCCCTCTCCAGGGCTTGAATACCCAGAAATCCCCAGAGAGATCTAGCCAGTCACAATTTGATAATTGCCAGCAACTGGGAGCTTACTACCCATGAAGGCAGTTACTCTGGTGACAAGATCCTCCCCAAGGGATAGAAAATCCCGCTTGGCCTAAGCTGATCCCAGATTCCTCAAAGCTTCCAGGTGTCCACCCAGCCTGTGTCTGAGATTGGCAGTTCCCTTACTTGCCCACACAGAAGTCCCGGAAGATGACATCCAGGATCTCTTCCGTGCCTCCACCCCCTGTGAGGTAAGCCAGGTGGCCCCGGGCAACCCGAAGTGCCTCAGCTGCCAGGGCTAGGTCTTTGGCCTTCTTGTATTGACCGAGGGCATCCAGGCATCTCTGCAGGTGATGCTGGTGCCTGGTGCGTGTCAGCAGTGGTGGGCCTGCAGACGGGTCACCACACCTGGAAGGGAAAAAGCACATGGTCTCTCTACCTTCAAAAGCAACACTGGTATCCATTCCCATTCTGCAGATACAGAAACTGAGCCTGCCAGACAGGTTTGTGTCCAAAGTCATTGGCTTATGCCCACTTGAATTTGGATAAAATGAGGCTATAGAAAGAGTGAGGGGGCTCACACTGCAGCTAGCTCCTTTCGCAGTGCTTCCAAGAGGCCATCCAGACCCTCCCTGGTCAGGCAGGAGAGCAGCAGATAGGGGGCCAGCTCAGGACTGGGGCCTGGGCCCCCCTTGGGGAGCAGGTCTGATTTGTTCAACACCAATAGGAGCCGCTGTTTACTCCCACTGGAGCTCTGGGCTCGGGTGGTGGTGATAATCGTGTCCAGGAAGCTGCAGCTGGATGGAGAGGCCAGATCAGAGGCGTCCAGCACGGCCAGAATGAGGTCAGCCTGTTCCAGCCTGGGGGAATAAGGAGAATCAACTGAGCAGTGACCCCCAGAGTTGAGCAATTAAGGACACAGGGTGGAATAAAGCACCTGGGACACAGCAGGAGGGTGAGGGGGCTGGTAAAGAATAAGGGGCAGGGCCAAACATGTGGGAAAGAGCTGTGCATTAAGGGGAGGAGCAGAATGCTGGGGGTTCAGTAGGAGAGAGCTGGCCAGGGACAGAGGTCCAACTCAAAGGGCTGCCCCTCCCCCAAATTACCAAGTCCCCAAGATTAAGGGAGCTTAGTAGCTTTTTCTGATTCAGGAAGAATGAAAAGTAAATGCAACAGGAAGAAACATGAGAGGATAGAGTCGTCTCCTCCCTCTACTTACCTCCCAGGCAACCCACCTCTCTCGGGCTCGCCGCACGCCCTCTCGCTCCACTGGACCCACGCCCTCCCTCAACCCTGCTGTGTCACTCAGTAGCGCTGGGAACCCAGCCAGGTCTACAGCGGTCTCCAGCACATCGCGGGTGGTCCCTGGTTCTGGAGAAACAATAGACACGGGCTTCCGGCCTAGGGAAGTAAGCATGAGGGACCAGGTGGAGGTGAAGGACCCTCCACAAAGCTCCACCCCTCGTGGCTGAACTGAGCTTTTGCCCTACTGGCCCCTTTCCCATTTTGAAACAGCTCAGTTCCTCAGTTCCTGGCCCCATCACCAGTCTCCCTCCTACTCACTGAGCAGGTTCACCAGGCTGCTCTTGCCAGCATTGGGGGGTCCCGTGACCACAACATGTGCCCCTGAGCGGAGCCTCTGCCCACGCCTGGCATCTCGAAGATGCGCGCCCAGTGCCAACTCCAGCTCCTGTACTTGGCTGTCAGCTGTGGGTACAGGAAAGCAGAGGGGAAGGAAAGTGGGGCCTTCAGGTAGTGGAAATGGCAAGTGTACTCATACCCCCATCTCCAGGGAGACCCACCTCGCTCCAAAACTCCTTCCTCCAGGTTGTCATCCTCACCAAAGTCAATATAGGCCTCCACGTGAGCCAGAGCCTGAAGCAGAGGGTAGGTAGAGTCATCACCTAGGAACCCACTCCCTGGCCCCCCATGTACCCGGGCTCAGCCCCACTAAGGGGCCAGGTTGGAGGCTCACAGACAAGAAACTCTCACTTCAGAGCTGGACAGGCAGGGATCTAGTGCAGAGGATGGGTGAATGGGGGATTCACCTTAGTGAGGGTCTCTGCCCAGCCATGACAGAGGTGGCTCAGCTCCCCATCCAGCTGCCTTAGGGCCTGACGCCGCTGTGCCTCCGTTTCGGCATGGATCAGATCGGCCAAGCCTTCCACTTCAGTCAGGCTCAGCTTCCCGTGAGCAAACGCCCGCCTGGTGAACTCTCCCGCCTCTGCTGGCCGAAGTCCTGGCACACTGCCTGCGGGAAGGTCCTGAATCCTGAGCCTCCAGGTCTATACCCACACCCACTGGCAGAGTCAGACCTCCAACCCAAGGCTGCACTCACCCAGGGCCTGCAGGACGCCGCTCACCACGGCCGGGCCTCCATGCACGTGGAACTCCACGCAGTCCTCACCCGTGAAACTCTGGGGACCTAATGTGGCGAGGCGACAAGTCAGAAGGAGGGCACAGCATGAAGAGGGTAAACTGGGTCATGGGAGCTACAGGAGGTTCAGGATCTGGAGTTCCTCACCTGGGAACCAGAGCACCAGAGCGCGGTCCAGCGGTTCCCCCGAGCGGGGGTCGCAGAGCAGGCGCAGGCTGGCGTAGCGAGCCCGGGGCAAGTCCTGGGGCGCAGTGAGGCTCCGGAGGGCGTGGCGGCTGGCGGGGCCGCTAGTCCGAATCACAGCGATGCCGCAGCGGCCTTGGCCCGAGCTCAGCGCGAATATGGTGGCTCCGGAACCCGGGGCCGGGGCGCCGCTGCCGTGGCGCGTGAACGGCCCGAGACTGGACAGGAAGGAGAGTCAGTGCACCTGGGAGGCTCTACACAGAGTGGCAAGTAGATCTAGGGCTCGATAACAGGGAGGTGCTCAAAGTGGAGGCTCTCTGGCTGGGAGGGACGCACCGACCGGAGGCCTCAAGATGACCTCATTAAGGTCTCAGAGCGGGCGATCCAGAGGTGGGTTCTGCGGCCGAGGGATGGACAGACAGGACTTGGAAGAACGTGACAGACGGCACCGCCGCAGGGAACTAGGGCCCCAGATCCCAGGGAGGTTTGGGCCCCAAGCAGCGACTCAGTTTGTCACACCCTTTTCCCCCGGGTGTCCCACCTGCGAGGCCCGCGAGCCGTCAGGGTTGCCAGGGTCCAGAGGCCCCGCCACATGGATTCACAGCCCGCCGCGCGCCCGCCCGCCCTTCCTTCCTGGGAGGCTTCAAGTCCTGGCACGAGGCCCCGCCCACTCGGCGGAGTGACTGGCGAAGTACTTAACGAGTCTTGGCTACCATTGGGCCCTTTAGAAAACGTCCCGCCCACCCACTGAAGGTCTTCGTTTGTATTGGCTGATTCTGAGGACGCCCTCTGGGTGCAGTGATATGACATTCCCCCGGCAACATCCGATCGGGGTCGTGGGATTCTAAAGCTGCGGCTCCCCGAGACCCCGGAAATGAGGGGTGGGAGGGGAGACCGGGTCTGACCGTCGGAATGACCGCGGAAAGAGCGTTTGAGCTTATTCCATCTAGCCACTCCGTAGCTTTGGGCGAAGCCAGAGCACCTTAGTGGCAGGGAGGGGTGCGTGCCGGAGAGCCCACGCGCCACCGGCCTTGGGAAAACGGCCAAACTTCTGGGGAGATTACTATTCCTATTTGTTTTCTAGGACCACTCCAGCTGGTAGCCCATCCCCGCCTTTCCCTCGGCCGTTCCCTCAGCCTCGGACGCCCCTCCTCATTTAACAGACTCATCCTTAAGGGGCCTCCATCTCCAGGGTCTCCTCCGCGAGGACGCCTTTCTGAAATCCCCCCAACACAACCCTCTCTCCTCTCTGGCCCAGGTCTGCTCCGGCAGAATTGTGTCTGGTCTGTCTCTGGCTCCCGAAGAGGCAGAAAGGGGAGTCGCGGAGATTACTTTCAGGTTAACCTAGGACAGCGCAGGATCGCAGAATAAAAGCGCTGATGATGGAATTCCCGGCGCCAACGGGGCGGGTTCTCCCAGTTTCGCACGGCCAATTTTCTGGTTCTTGGATAGAGCGGGCGGGCGACGCACCTGCACTTTGGGAAGAATTGGTGGGACTGATTAGAGTTCTAATCCTCCACCCCTCACCCCACCCCACCCCCGTCCCCATCCTCCCGGGCCGGCCCTCTCAACTTTTTCATCTGTAAAAGAGGAACGATGACATTCGCTGACGTCGAGCTGTCCCATCTATCACAGGTATACACTAGCGTCTAGTATTTGCCTTATGAGAACCCGATCTGACCCCAGTCTCGCGGAGGAGGCTACTCCTGATGATCTGGGATCCGGGTGCCAGACAAAATACCAAGAATAAAGTTTACGTATAATTATGTCCTATGTGATATTTGGGACACACTACTTATTAATTTATTTGAAGTTCACATTTAGCTAGAAAGACTTAAACATGACAACTCTGAGGAGTTTACGTCGCAAGGAGCAGGGGTTAACTAGATGAAAAATGGGTGGGTGTCCTATGCAATTGAACTACGCGTGCTGTGCAGGACTTGGCTATAATTATTTATTCTCTTCTCCACAATAGTGGTTGACTTTACTGCTACTAGGAATCTACTCTGACCAGGCGCACCCTCTCCCATCTCGGGCCTTAGTTAATTCCGCCCATCTTATTCCAAACCGCGCCTTTGCAGATGGAGAAACGAAGTCTCGCAGGCGGGGACGAGACCCAGAATACAGCAAGAGCAAGGTGGAAACTGCAATTTAGGTGCGGGCAGGGACGAGCACCACAGAGTGAGGTGGGCGGGCGAGAACGAAACCCAGAAAACAACTTGGGCGGAGTGGAGAACTCGAGTGACGTGCGCGGAGCCAAGGAGAGTCGAGGTTCGGCGCGGGCGGGGACGAGAAGCAGCGCTCTGGCACGCGGGGACGGCGGCCGGCGCGGGCGGGCGCGGCCTTTGTCTCCTCCTCCGGCGCGCTCAGCCGCCGCACCGGCTGCATGAACCCGCGGCCCGCCACCTCCCGGGTCGCCCGTAGCCCCTGACCTGATCTGCCCTGTCCTCGCTATGGCCGAAACCGCCTCCGGCGCTGGGGGCACATCCCTGGAGGGCGAACGCGGCAAGCGGCCCCCGCCGGAGGGCGAGCCTGCAGCCTCGGCGTCTGGAGTTTTGGGTATGTGTGCGGCTGCTGGATCCGGTAGGGTTGCAGGTGCCTTGAGTGCGCGCGGAGGCTGGACGGGTAGGGGATTGGGGTCAGCTTTCCCGGCCTGGAGTCCAGTAGAGGAACCAGCTACTCCCAGCACTGCAGCCGCGGTCGGCGGGAGCAGCTAAGACGGTGCGGCGGGCAGGGGTCCCGGAGCAGAAATGTGGACACACCCCTCCGGGAGCCCCCCCCACCGAGGGGCTGAGCCAGGTCACCCCCCTACCCTCGGGCTACCTAATCGCAGCTGGGCAGGGATGCGCTTGAGAGATCCTCCGCGGAATATACAGAATCACCCTGTCTTGGGTTCGAATCCCAGGTCAGCTGTGTGACCTTGGGCGCCTGACTTAAACGCTCTGAGCCTCAGTTTCTTCACCTGTGAAATGGGGGTAAGAACCGCACCCAGCTGTGAGGTAGCTGACATAATGTGGTGAAGCGCTCCGTGCTGCTAGTGAGTGCCCCATCGATTGTGGTTTGGAGGCGGAGTTGGGCCTCAAGATGAGTAAGATTTGTATGTGAGGACCTGGGGCAAGGGCATTCCTAGAGGAGGGCCTGACTGGTGCAAGGACGTGGAGGGAAGTAAAGAACCCAAGGCCAGAGTTCATGGGGTCTTGAATGACATACTGAGTGCCAAGGAACCCTGGCGAATAGAAAAGGGACAGGACTGGAGTGATCAAGACTGGAGGTGGTGCAGGAGTGGCCTGACCCAAGTTTGCCCTGCCTGCCCCCCAGATAAGCTTTTTGGGAAGAGGCTCCTGCAGGCAGGTCGCTACCTGGTGTCCCACAAGGCATGGATGAAGACGGTGCCCACAGAGAACTGTGATGTGCTTATGACCTTCCCAGGTATCTGTGTCCCCCCATTCAGTGCCCAGACAGGGCTCCCCTGAGCTTCGTTCCCCTGAGTGGGAGTCTGTAAGAAGCCTCAGACCCCTTGTGGCAAAGAGCCATGGGTACCTGTGCCCCTTGGCAGACACCACTGATGACCACACGCTGCTATGGCTGCTGAACCACATCCGTGTGGGCATCCCTGAGCTCATCGTGCAAGTCCGCCACCACCGCCACACGCGTGCCTACGCCTTCTTCGTCACCGCCACGTATGAGAGGCGAGTCCTTGGCCTCTTGCTGACCTTGCCATCTGGCTCCCTGCCCTTCTAAACACCAACTTGTGAGGTCCAGCTACCCTGTTTGCCCCAGGTGGTCACCAGGTAGCCAGTGTTCCTCCCATGATCCCACCACCCCTATCTTCCCAGCAGCCTACTCCGAGGGGCCGATGAATTGGGTCTACGCAAAGCAGTGAAGGCCGAGTTTGGTGGTGGCACCCGTGGCTTCTCCTGTGAGGAGGACTTCATCTACGAAAACGTGGAAAGTGAGCTGCGCTTCTTCACATCCCAGGTGCACCAGCTGGCCCCCAGCGCACATCCCTAACTCGTGGGTGGCTGCTCCCTGTGCTCACACCCTGTCCCCTGCAGGAACGCCAGAGCATCATTCGCTTCTGGCTACAGAACCTGAGAGCCAAGCAGGGCGAGGCGCTGCACAATGTGCGCTTCCTGGAGGACCAGCCAATCAGTGAGTGTCAGATGGGGCTCCTAGAGAACTATCTATCACGGGAGAAAGGCGGGGCCTGGAGCCAGACCAATCAATGGGTTGAAGGGGCGGAGTCTTAAGGGAGGGGTGGGACTTGCTCCCTGGAGTCCGTGAGAATGCCAGGGCAGGACCATGGACAGCGCCCCGGTAGCCTTGATGGTGTGGCCCTGGGTCTCAGTTTCCCCTCCAGGAAACCAGTCCCTGCAAGTCACCTCCTGGCACCAGCTTTGCATCATTCCTTAGATGTTGAGAGCAATGACTTGAGGCCCAAATGGCTTTACTTCAAAGCATGGCTCCCCATTGGGACCCACCCTCCCAGGATTCCTTCGTGCCCTCCTACCTGCCCCTACCCCTCCCAAATTCTGAAGGAGAACCAGATGTACCATCCACCCAGAACTCCTCTGGGAAGAGCCTCTGCTGGTGTAAGAGCAGGCAAAAAGCCCAAGGTGGGGAGGGGCTAAGGGAGTGATGGGGTAGGTAGACCAGGAGCAGGCAGAGAAGCAGGAATCCCCCATTCTTGTCCCCTAACAGTCCCTGAGCTGGCAGCCCGTGGGATCATCCAGCAGGTGTTCCCAGTCCATGAACAGCGTATCCTGAACCGCCTCATGAAGTCATGGGTGCAGGCCGTGTGTGAAAACCAGCCCCTGGGTACGGCCTGGACCTGGGGATGGGCGGGGATCCAGAAGGTGGGCAGGTCTGACCAGCACTCCCTCTTCCCCCTGAAGATGAGATCTGTGATTACTTTGGTGTCAAGATTGCCATGTACTTTGCCTGGCTGGGTTTCTACACTTCAGCCATGGTATACCCAGCTGTCTTTGGCTCTGTCCTGTACACATTCACGGAGGCTGATCAGGTACAGGGTGTGGGCTGGGCTGGGGCTAGGGCACCCTAGATACCCTAATCCCTGGGACAGCCCATTCAACACCTCAGCCCCCCTCCACCACTCTAGACAAGCCGGGATGTATCCTGTGTGGTCTTTGCTCTCTTCAACGTGGTCTGGTCAACACTGTTCCTGGAGGAGTGGAAACGGAGGGGAGCAGAGCTAGCCTACAAGTGGGGGACTCTGGACTCACCTGGGGAAGCCGTGGAGGAGCCACGACCCCAGTTCAGGGTCAGTTTTTGCAGGGGGTCTGAATCCAAAGACTCCAAGAATGGGGTAAAGGAGAGAGAGCACTTTGGGTGGGGGTCAGGGAGGGGCTGCATGCTCAGAGGAGAAGGAGTAGGAAATCAGATTTGAGGGAAGTGTGCTTTCAGCGGGGTCACCATGAGAACAAAGGCATGATGGAGGGAAATTGAGTTTGTAAGGAAGGGAATGGTATATGGGGCAGAAGACCCCCTGGTCTTATACTGGACCTTCCCCTTGCCCCTTGCTAGGGCATTCGACGAATCAGCCCCGTGACCCGGGCTGAGGAGTTCTACTACCCGCCTTGGAAGCGGCTGCTCTTCCAGCTTCTTGTGAGCCTTCCCTTGTGCCTCAGCTGCCTGGCCTGTGTCTTCCTGCTCATGCTCGGCTGCTTCCAACTGCAGGTGAATTCCAGACCCCAGCCCTGGCTTTGGCCCCAACCTGGTGACCCCTCACATAGCATAGCCCAACCTATGCCCAGCTGCTGGGGTAAGCTTGACTCGCTGCTCCTGCAGGAGCTGGTGCTGAGTGTGAAGGGGCTGCCGCGTCTCATCCGATTCCTTCCCAAGGTTGTGCTGGCGCTGCTGGTCAGCATAAGTGCTGAGGGCTACAAGAAGCTTGCCATCTGGCTCAATGACATGGGTATGTCCTGTGGGGGCAGTCCCTGCCTGAGCAGAAGGTCCCACTGCTCAAGTGGGGCCTGGGCCTCACCCCTCACTTGCCCCCTCGGCCCCCAGAGAATTACCGGCTGGAGAGCGCCTATGAGAAGCACCTCATCATCAAGGTTGTCCTGGTGAGTGTGGTGGCCAGCTGGTGGGCAGGGGTATGCCAGGGAAACCTTGATTCTGCATGAGGCACAGCTCTGGGCACAGCGGTGGCAGGGTGACAACCTGCCTGTCTGCTTCCCACAGTTCCAGTTTGTCAACTCGTACTTGAGCCTCTTCTATATTGGCTTCTACCTCAAGGATATGGAGCGTCTGAAAGAGGTGAGACTGTGGCCCAAGGTAGTGCCCTCCAGTGGTGGCCAGTGGGGGGCCAGCCCCAGCACCAGGGGTCCATGGGCTCTCCAGCCCTTCCCCCCCCTCCTCCATCCTTCTCTCCTTTCTGTCCGTCTGTCTGTGCGTCCTCTCTGCCTGTTGCCCCCCCCATCTGTCTGTCCATCTGTCCGTCGGTCCCTCCACAGCTCCTGCTCGTCCTGTCCCTGTCCCAGAGCCTCGAGCGGCAGCTTCGAGCGGTGCTGGTCCCGCTCGTGGCCCTGCGGTTCCGCCTGCTCATCCTGTCCCTCCGGGGCCTTCTGCTCGTGGCCTGGGCCAAAGTATGGGCAGGTGGCAAGCCCACAGGGCCTTGCCAGTGTGGGCAGTGTGCTGTGCTGGGGTCTCATGCAGAACCAGGGGTGCATGCTCAGAGGGGACGGGGCGCTGCTGGCAGGGGGCACCTGCTGAGCTCCTGGGAGGTGCTTAAATCTGGGAGGAGATGCAATTTGGTTGGCTGGGAGTGCTATGGCCTGCAAGGCTATGGTTGGTGGCAAGTGAACTGTGGCAGAGGCTGAACACTGGGGCCTCCATATCCAAAGGGGTGGATTCAGGAATAGGGTTCAAGGCATGTGTGTGGAATCATGCTGCAGAAGGGGCCCCTAACCAGCAGGCTGTCTCAGTGCCCAAGGCCCCGCCCACCCCCACGCAGGCTTTCTCACCCCTTCCTGCCCCCAGATGCTGGCCACACTGCTCATCACTCGCCAGTTCCTCCAGAACGTGCGCGAGGTCCTGCAGCCGCACCTGTACCGGCGCCTGGGCCGTGGCGAGTTTGGCCTGCAGGCTGCCTGGGAGCTGGCCCAAGCCCTGCTCAGCCTGCTGAGCCTCCGGCGCCCTGCACCCCACCGCCTCGAGCCCCAGGCAGAAGAGGGATGCAACAGCAGTGGTGGGGGAGGCCGCAGGTGTCTCAGCGGGGGCTGTGGGGCTCCTGAGGAGGAAGAGGAGGCCGTGGTGGAGCGACAGCCAGTGGGCGAAGGTGGAGAGGTGGGGGACGGGCCCAGGGGGGGCGAGGAGGAGGAGGAGGAAGAGGAGGAGGAGGACGAGGAGGACGAGGAAGGCGAGGAGGGTGGCCTCCTGGACTGCGGGCTCCGTCTGAAGAAGGTCAGCTTTGCCGAGCGGGGAGCCAGGCGGCAGCGGCCTGGCCCAAGCCCTGAGGCGCT
Source organism: Talpa occidentalis (assembly GCF_014898055.3). Classification (NCBI taxonomy): domain Eukaryota; kingdom Metazoa; phylum Chordata; class Mammalia; order Eulipotyphla; family Talpidae; genus Talpa; species Talpa occidentalis. Next base: position 46,421,414 of record NW_023601212.1, on the reverse strand, counting down.
CCTGGAGGAGGGGAGCCCCACCATGGTGGAAAAGGGGTTGGAGCCAGGAGTGTTCACACTGGCTGAGGAGGAGGACGATGAGGCCGAGGGGGCTCCTGGCAGCCCTGAGCCAGAGCCGCCAGCTGTCCTGCTCCGCCGAGCGGGGGGTGAGGGCCGAGACCAGGCGCCGGATGGGGGCCCAGAGCCAGAGCCAGGCTCAGGGGACTCTGCTCGGAGACAGCGGCGACAGAATCGGGCATCTTGGATCGACCCGCCAGAGGAGGACCATTCGCCCCAGCTCACCCAGGCCGAGCTGGAGAGCTGCATGAAGAAGTATGAGGTGAGGAGGTGCCTTGAGAGCAGTGGCAGGGTCCTCCAAGGAAGTGGCACGCTGTCCCAGGGTGGAAGGAGGTGGTGGGGGTAGGTAACAGGGCCTTTGATGTGGTAGGAAACCTACTGGAAGGACCTGAATGGGATATTCTGAGGGAGCTGGACTTGGTAGAAGAAGGTGACCTAAGGCAGGAGGCTTTGCCGTCTGAGGGTGGCCAGAGGCTGTACCCAGATTCTCTCTGCAGGACACGTTCCAGGACTACCAGGAGATGTTTGTTCAGTTTGGCTACGTCGTGCTCTTCTCCTCTGCCTTCCCATTGGCTGCACTGTGTGCTCTGGTCAACAATCTCATTGAGATCCGCAGTGATGCTCTTAAGCTCTGCACAGGGCTGCAGCGGCCTTTCGGGCAGCGGGTGGAGAGCATCGGCCAGTGGCAGGTGGGGGGAGTGCCTGGGCTTCAAACTGATGCCCAGAAGGAGAGGGGGTACAGCTGGGAATAACAGGGCCCTAGGGGAGGGTGGCCCGCCTGGCCTGAGCTCCCTGTATCCCCCTGCAGAAAGTGATGGAGGCCATGGGTGTCCTGGCCATCGTGGTCAACTGCTACCTAATCGGCCAGTGTGGACAACTGCAGCGCCTCTTCCCCTGGCTCAGCCCGGAGGCAGCCATCGTGTCTGTGGTGGTGCTGGAGGTGGGACGAGCAGTGGGTGAGGAACCTATGGGGTGGACATACTGGCAGGCACCCCTGAGCCTGCAGCCTCCTCTCTGTCCCTTCAGCACTTCGCTCTGCTCCTCAAGTATCTCATCCATGTGGCCATTCCTGACATCCCGGGCTGGGTAGCCGAGGAGATGGCCAAGCTTGAGTACCAACGCCGGGAGGCCTTCAAGGTATTTTCCCAGTGTCAGTTTACCCCACTCCACAGGGTTCCTGCACATCTGGCTGGTGGCAAAGATGGAGCACATCTCAGTGGCTGAGTCCATAGCAGGAGGGCAGATGTGCCGAGCCCAGGGTAATAATTAGCATCAGAGCAGGCCTGGGCCCTTCTTGAATCCCAGTGGCATTCAGCACCAGGCTGGCACTAATGATATTAAGCCATCGGCTAGCTCAACCAGGAACATCCTGTTAAGGACCAGAAACACAGCTGAGGCTTCCTAGAAGCCCAGCCTCTGCCACCTTCCTCAGAGAACTGCAGAGCTGGCCGAGGAGCTCTCCATGATGATCTTGCTGCCCATTCACCCTCTCGCTCCATGGCGAGTAAGTACTTGAAATAGGGCAGAGGCAACTGGGAAATGGAAGTTTTGTTTGATTTTAATTATGTCAGTGGACATTGACAAGGCATGTGTGGCTACTAGCTTCTGGAATGGCCAATGTGGACTCTGGTCTGCACCCATCGTGGTTCTCTTGCTGATTCTCCAGAAACCAGGGGATCTATGGAGGCCCAATATTTGTTTCCATTCTTCCAATTCCTGAGAGTACCTGGCATGCAGCCAGGGACAGAAATGGTGGCAAGTAAACATTCTTTCTCTCAATTCTCAGAAAGTACCGGCATGGGTCCAAGGATGCAGTTGGTGCCCAATAAGTGTTTAGATCTCTCCCCACTTCTACAGAGAGCCCCAGTGTGGATCCAGGGATACAGTTGGCACCCAATAAGGGTTTGGAACTTGCCCCACTTCCAAAGAGGGTACCGGCTCACAGCCTTTTTCCTAGTCCTGTTAATGGCTTTACTCTGCCTACAGAGACATGAGCGCCAGGCCCAGCACCGCTTCCAGCAGCAGCAGCGGCGCCGGCGGGAGGAGGAGGAGCGCCAGCGGCATGCTGAGCATCATGCCCGGCGGGAACGGGATACCAGTGGCCGGGAAGAGTCCAGAGCCGAGGGCTCTGGGCTGGACCCTGCTGCCCCTGAGAAGGCCTCAGCCAAGGCCAAGGGCAGTGGGGCAGGTGGCCATGGGTCAGAGAGGCCCAAGCGCCCAGGGTCCCTGCTGGCACCCAACAACGTCATGAAGCTGAAGCAGATGATCCCACTGCAGGGCAAGTTCCTGTCATCAGGGACTGCTTCCTCGCTAGCTAATGTGGGGACTGGCCCCACCACACGGCCGCCACCTGCCCAGTCGCCCACGGGCAGCGACACTCGCCTGCCAGCCTTCCTCAGCTTCAAGTTCCTCAAGTCACCTGAGACCAGGCGGGACCCTGAGCGCAGCCACTCGCCACCCAAGGCCTTCCACGCTGGCAAGCTCTTCCCCTTCGGTGGGGCCAGAGCTGAGGCCGGGTCCAACGGGGCGGGAGGGCAGGCCCGGCCGGACGGGACCCCTGGCGGTGGCAGCAGCCGGGTTCAGCGGAGTGGGCCGGCAGACGAGGCGGCGGCTGAGGAGCCAGATGCCCCCCGGCCTGAAGAGGAAGGCTCAGGTCATAAGCTTTAACTCGGGGGTGGGGACTCTGGGCTGGGCTTTGGGGATAGGGGTGGGGTGGCCAGGTCTGGGGAGAGGTGCTGATGGGATAAAGACCAGTAAAGGTCTGGTCTTGGTACTGGTTGGGGACCTGGGTGCACGGTACTTGGAGCCTGTGGGTCAAAGTCTACTCAGTGTCTCCAGGACCCTTGAGAGCCTGGAGCCTTGTGCCTGACCCTCCTTACCCCCAGGGAGGGATGCCAAAGCCCCCTGTCCTAGTATTCCACCCAGGGTGTCCCTGCCATGCTCTGGTGCCAGGAGAGATAAGGGAGGCCACCTTGCCACCTGGCCCAGCCTCTCCTGTCCCCATAAGACCCCACACCCAGCTCACTCTGGGGGGACTGAACTCCCCCCAGGCCTCTATGCAAGTCCCTACCCTGCAGCCCAGCTGTTCCAGGAGAGCTTCCCTGGAGTAGGGACTAGGGCTGCTCAACCAGGGAGTTTGGATGCTGGGCCCACATTTGTGCTGAGCAGGGGCCTCACTCCGGCCCTCCTACCCTGCCCTGGGCAAGCTGCCCATCCCTAGGGAGCCCTAGAGGTAGCAGCTGCAGCACCAGGGACGCAGGTTGGAAGTTAGAGGGACTTCCTTGGTGTCCTCCCTGTGATGGGCAGGGGCCCAGGCAGGGGATGCACCTGAAATGCCCACCCATCACTGATCAGAAGCAATAAGGCCCTTGATGTGCCTGGAACTCCAGGAGGGTGCGCGGGGGCAGGGTCCTGAGTGGGTCCGGCAGCGGGGACGGCATCCCCCCGGAACGGCCCCTCTCGCCTCCGCAGGGACAGCACTGGCCCCAGTGGGCGCCCCCACCCTCTGCACCCGCCGTAGCCGGAGCCCCGCGCCACCGCCATCACCAACGCTGCTGCCCAGGCCCCCGACGCCGCCCGCTGGCTGCTGGCAGTGGGATGGGCCATGGGGCTGTGGGGGCGAGGGCGCTGCCCCCCGCCAAGCCCCCACCGATGCTGCCGAGTGCCCGCCTTGTGCCCTGGCTGGGCCCCCGCCTGCCCTTCAGCCCCTGCCAGGGGACGCCAGCTTCTACAGCCTCCCACCCCCAATGCTGCCACCCACCTCCGAGCCCCCTACACCCTCACCCAGCCCTAGCCCCCAGGCTGTGTGCTGGCCTACTGGCTGGCATTAGCCTCCTACCCACTCCAACTGTCACCCCCACACTCTCTGTTCTGCTCTCATATGCAATACTGACAGGGTGGCAGCCACCACCCAGAAAACCTACTTGGGCCCCAGTATTGGTGACCCTATCCTGGGGCGAGGGCCTGGGGGGGCTGCCCCCCATCTGCCGTTTACCTTTTGACCAGGATGGGGGAAACAAAAGGAAACCCAAAAACCCAACAAAATACACAAACACAGAATAGGCGATTATTTATTTGTTTTTAATTTATTTTGTCATATTTTTGTAAAACGGCAGAAATGCAATAAAAAGTATATTTCAACAGTGCCAGAGGATGGAACCGTGGAAGGGGAATCAGGGGGCCTGGGTGACGAGGTTGGCACTGGGGATGCCCCGCCCATTCTGTGACCCTTGGGGGCCTCCTCCTAAGAACTGGGTCTTGAGGCCACAGATGGAAAACTCCAGACTGGCCGCTTCCGAGTTGGCCCAAATTTGGGGGCTGACTTCAGAACTCCTCCCTGGGAAGAGCTGCAGGGCCTCAGGCCCTGCCTTCAGCCTCCTAGACAGAAAGAAATCTCAAAGTACTGAAAGGACTCAGCAGTTTGGGAGCTGGGCCTGGGCCCGAGCCAGGCTCAGCCCTGCAGGAGTGGGGCTCAGTCCTCTTGGCCACAATTGCTGGCATACCCACCGCCAGGGCTGCCATCTAGAACCAGGGGGTAATGGGAAGAGACTGGAGTGTGAAAACTGGAAGGCATCTGGTACCCAGGTCACTGTAGTGAAGATATGGCACCTTCAGGGGTCCCTGGGTGGCATTAGGGAGTGGCCAGGGTGCCCCACTGTGGGTCAGGCCCAAGTCCCTGGCGCTCTGCTGTGTGATCAGGGAAGACATCACCTCATACGTGTCCAACAGGGCCCTGCCCAAAGCTGGAAGAGCCCAGGGAGAGCCATTGTAAGGAAGGGGCACTTTGGGGGGGATGGTGAAAGAGACATCAGGGTTTACTGGAGGCAGGAGAGCAGCCTGTGCAAAGGCACAGAGGTGTGGGAAGGCAGAGTTTGGTGTTTGGGGGAGCAGATGGGGTGGGGGCACCAAAGGCAGAAGTGGGGAGGTCAGCTGAGGGGCCTGCACAGCCGTGGGACCCCCACCAATGCCACAAATAGCAGTGGCAGGAGGTGGAGTCCAACGCCCCAAGGCGAAACTGAGGCACAGAAATACAGATGAGCAGGGTGTGCCTGTTCTGCTCCAGCTCTGCCTCCTGGCCTTTAAAGCTGAGGTCCCACCTATTCAGTCACTAACAAAGGGACTAACCACCTGCCCACCCAGGTAACCAGATCGGCCCTGGGACTAGGAACTCCATGCCCAAGCGAGGAACTGCCCAGAGCTAGAAGGCAAAGCCCCCCCTGTACAGCCAGGCAACCAGCCCTGGAACCTTCCACCTGGGAGGTGACGGGCACCCCTCCAAGGCCTGATGTGTCCTCTAGTTACATGGTCCAACACTTCACCATTCAAAGCCCTGGCACTCAGCTCCGACCCCTAGGCCCCACTTGGGACCAGTGAGGCGGGTAGTGATCTTCCCCTACGGCCCTGAACCCACTGCCCAGAACCCAAACACCCTCTAGGGCCCTGAGCTCAGCTCCAAACCCACCCCAGCTGGAAGCCCTCATGGTCGTGGAACGCGCAGAACTAACATCACCCAGGCATCCATGTGCCTGCTCTCTGAGCCTGAGGCTGTCTCCACTGCGGCTGGCAGGTATCCCGGGAGTGCAGTCCACCACAGTTCCACCCCGGGCAGCTTGACTGTCTCTTGGGGACATCCTGATCCTCAGGGACACCTTGACAGGTGAAGCAGGGGGCGGCTCCAGACAGGTGTCAGCTCTGAGTGAAGCAATCACAGCAGGCCCATGAGAGAATCCAGCTGGTCCCAGGGCCCCAGTGCATGGGGTTCCCTCTTGGCTCCTCTTGGTGATGATGGGATGACTCTCAGGGGCTCCGTCCTCTGGGGCTGAGGCACGCGGAGCAAAGACGCAAGGTCAAGTAGGAAAGACCCTTTTATTGGGGTGGACATGGAGCACGCACTAGTCCATGATAAAATGACAGGAGAAAGATCCAGAAGGGCTGACTTCGCCTTGCACACGCTCAGAGCAGGATCTGAGCACGGAATAGGTTCCAGTGGAACTTGAGAGACAAGGCCAAGTCTTAAAAGCCCGGACGAGCAGGTGGGAATCGGGAAAAGGGCCCCCACACTGTCACCTGATGCAGCAGGCCTGGCTCTAGACCCTCACAGACCCGCTCTGGTGTCTGGAGAAGTGGGGAGAAGAGGGAACGGGATGGAGGGAATAACAATGTTTAAAAAGCATCTACCAATATCACACTACTGTGTCTGACGGCCCCTTTAACCATCACTTGGTACATTTACAGCATAAATAAAAACTCAAGGAAAATAAATACATTGGCTCCTATGAGGTTGGAAGTGGTGTGGGCAAGGCAGGGTGCGGGCAGGGAGCGCTTACACACACGGTGGGAGGGGAGCACAGAAGACAAGAGGCGCCTGTGGGGGAGTGTGAGTCTTAAGTGTCCTCGTGCATGTCTGGGCTATCGGTCCGAGCCACCTTGCGGGGGGGCGCAGAGCTCTCACCCTCGAGGTCCACTTGTTCCTGGTCTCTCTTCTTGGCGGCATTCTGGGGAACAGGAAAGGGAGAGCTCTAAGTCTCTGATGGCCAAAGAGTCAGAGAGAGGGGCCTTGGAACCCTGGTTGGGCAGCCCCTCTGGTACCCAGACCTGTCCAGATCCCTGAGGCCACTGGTGTGCAAGGAGTCACCACCCTGGCACGGACCCATACATGTCTGTTTCACAGCAGAGGGCAAAGTGTGCGTTCCCAAGCCGGGAAGCCTACAGGTAGCCACAAAAAAGGAAAAGTGGGTGGTCTGGGAAGATCTTTCCCTGCTGGTAAGAATGAAAGCATGAGGGGCTAGGGAGGGGGACAGGGTAAGCCAGGCAGCTCACACTGTCTGAGCTATCACTTTATCATGGGGCCCCTCCAACCTCACCCAGGGCAGGTAACCATTCGATGGTCAATGTTAGAAGCAAAAAATCTAACCTTGCTGTACAACACAATTGCTCATTAAAAATTTTATGAGGGGCCTCCCCGGTGGTGCAGGGGTTAGTCTCAGTACTATCAAGGTATCACCAGCTACTGCAGTGAGTCTGATCCCCGCCAGGGAGCTAACCCACATGGCACAGCAGACCTCTCCTGTCTCACCCACTGCTCCCCTCAGCAGTGTATTTCAGTAGATCTGCCTGTTCTGCTCCCCACTCAGTCTCTGGTGAATCCTCTCACCCCCGCCCCCCACCTTTGGCCTCCACCCCAGTTCTTGTATGCATACATAAATTAAAAAATAAATCTTTTTTAAATATTTCATTAAAGGAAAAGAAAACACAGTGCATATTAGGAAGGTAGTCTCTGGGAGGGGAAAGGGAAGATTAATTTTACAGTAACTACAGCCACTTCTATTGCCTGGGTTTTTGGTTTTTTTTTTTTAAATGAGATTTTTATTTATTATTTATTTATTTTTAAAAGGTTTATTTATTTATACAAGAACCGGGATACAGGCCAGATGTGCAGGAGGGTGAGCAGATTTACCAGAGACAGAGCCGGGAACAGAACAGGCAGACTGACGAAATACACTGCTGAGGGCAGCAGCGGGCGACACAGGAGAGGTCTGCTGCGCCATGTGGGTTTCTCCCTCGCCGGCCAGGATCGAACCCACGCTGCAGAGGCTGCAGACAGCTTCACATTGTGGCGCTCAACTGCCTGCGCCACCGGGGAGGCCCTGCCTGGGTTTTTATCATGTATACATTTTGCCATTAAAACAGATAATCTAGATAATAACATGAAAGCCTACCAGTCCCTAAGGCCATGCTGGCTACATGTTCTCTCCTCTGGAATGCTCGTCCCTCTACTGGATCATCTGGCGAACTCCTATTCAGCCCTCAAAGCCCCACTTAAAACACTGTTCTCACAGTCACCTATGTCCTTGCCCCAATGAGAGCCCTTCTTCTTGGTACTGTAACCCCTCTATTCCCAGAAACTGAACCCTTCATGCCTTACCTTTTTGTCCCATTGCTGATGTAGGTAACGCAAAAGGATGTTTGTCTTTTCTGTCACGATGACTGAAGAGGAAAGACAGAAAGTCGCTGAAGAGGAAAGACAGGAAGAGGCTACAGGAGACCCTGCCCCCATCCTGGCCTGCGATGCCTCTTTTAGGATAGGTTTTCACCCCTCCCTGGCATCCTGACCTGGATTAAGCTTTGAGTGGTCTTTCTGGGACTTCCAGTCTGTACCCTAACCCAGAAGAAGGCCTCAGGAAGCCCATGTTTTTGCATTCCTGAGGTCACAGCCACTACTAGGCCACAAGCCAGCACTCCACTAGGTCCTCACTTCCCAAGGAGAGGCGGAATCCTCTATCCTGTGAGGAATTCTTGCCACAGGCGGAACACCCCCGAATAGGTCCAGGCTAACTGGGGGCACAAATCCACACAGCCACAAGACAGGAACCACACAACCCAGCCAGGACACAGGGTGGCGGGATCTTTCTCAAGTTAAAATAAAACACCTCAACCACTGGAAATAACCTCAGAGTCCTTCTGCTCTGTAAGCTCCAGGCCTTTCTGTGAACCCTGGCACCTGGTTGCCTACTCCCAGCAGCTGCCCACCAAAGTCCATGGCACTCATCATGGACCCTGTGATGTGCCAGCAGGGGATGTATGACCTGATGGGAAGTGTGGGGCAGAGGGCTGGTGAGTGGCAGGCGTGGGGCTGGATGTGGAGAGCAAAAGGACACTGGTGGTCAGCTGCCCGCTGCTCCCAGGGACACGGGGTGGGCCAGGGCTCTTTGGGTTACCTCCCACACCGTACCGTGGCCCTCCCCTCAGCAGCCAAGCTGGAGCTGAGAGTCCACTTACTCTGTTCAGACGGGTATTCCCGCGTGGGCAGGTAGACTGAGGGACGTCGGTTCTGCAGGAGGGTCCAGAAGGTGTAGGTTAGGGACACACCTGAACCCCTTTACTTGGCACCCGCCCCACAACACAGCGCAAACCATCACCATGCAACATGGGGCTGGACCCTGTTCCTTTTTATACCCCAATTGGGAGGTGAGCATCACCACCAGCCCACCCCCATTACTCCCCAACCCGCAGAACACCCACTCACCGAGGCTTTACACACAGAGTCTGCATGAAATCGACTAAAATTGCTTTTGTTGTAGACGGGCAGTCCTTTCAAAAAATCTGCCTAGAAGACAGGGAAGATGGTGAATGAGAAACTGGTCAGCCCACTGGGTCTAGGCTAGGCCTCCAGGTGACTTCAGGATTCATCTTTTCTGTTCTTATTGTTCCAGTTGTGTTGAATGCACCCTACAGCCGGCTACCTGATTTGTACACTCATGACGAGAGAGCACAGCCAATCTCGGGAAAACACACCTTCTCCGCAGGACCCTCACGACAGCACCATAATCAGGCAACAGGTAAGAAAACTGAGGTCCAGAGAGAATGGGCTTCTTGTTTAGTCAAGAGCAAAAGCAAAGCAGAGATCAGACTTAGGTCTCCCAACAGCAGGACTATCTTTTGTGCCAGCAGACATATTAATCTCCTGGTTTCATTTCCATTTATTCACTTCGATAGAGACCAGGGATGGAAAAGTCTTCTACCCTAGGCATCCCCCCCAGACCAGAGTAACAACAAACAGGATAGGGGAGCGGAGGGCTGGATGCAGGGGAGAGGGAGGATGCTACTCCAGGGAGGCAGCAACAGAATTCACAGCCCCACCCTTCAAAGAAAGCTCTGGAGGGGAGACCCTGACTGTGGGTAGGAGGCAAGTCTCAGCAATAAGACATGGGAATAAAAGCCCAAGAGAGCTAAGAAACTGAGGTCCAAGGTCCTGGGATGCTCAGGAAGGAAGGATGGCCAAGAACTAGGAGCAGGGAGTGACCTCCCAGGAGAGCAGGTAGGAGAGTGACTCTGTAGTCAGAACTGGGGTGGGACAGCCAAGAGAGGCATGGCCAGTGCAGGGTTCCTGTTTGCCCCGCCCTAGGCAGAAGTTTCCAGAGCTATTGTCACCGAATCATCATCAACACAGGGCTACTAAGTCACATGGCACTTGTCTGAGGTCACTGGGCCCTAAAAGAAAATGAGGAAGTCAATTTGAACCTGCATTCACCCAATCTGAGAGGTCAAGCTCCTTCTATTATAAGACATACCAGTGTCTGTTTTCCCAAGGCTCCAAACCTCTGCAGGTTATACCCTTCCCTTGATGGTTAGTACCCATGTCTAAATCCAGCACTGGACCATATCACTTTCTGGGGCAGGTGTCCCCACTTCTGTAAGCTGTGAAGACTGAAGGTCAGGTCAGCCAGGGAGTCTGGAATGTGAAGTGTCTCCTACTCCTACTCAGGTGACCTTCAAATTCAGGTGACTTCAAAGCCCAGTTCAAAGCCCCTCGAATCTGCCTCCCCCATCCCAGGACCTCTGTCCTAACTCCACTGCAGACTACCCATCCAACAAGGTCTTCTCAGGCCCTTACACTGTGACAGGCCCCAAGCCAGGCACCAGGGCACTGGGGAGTCACAACAGAGCTGCTCTTGGCCCTGGGAGGCCTAGAATGCAGAGAACATGAGTGTGGATCAGAAGCTGCAAAGTGAATGCAAAGAGGTCATGAGGACAGAGTGCCATGAGGGGCTTTGTGAGGCCCAGGATAGTAGGGGGGAAAAGTCAGGCTGGTTTGAGGATCAGATAAGGCACCCAAAAGCAGTGATGCAGGTACTCAGATCTGAAGAGTAAGGAGGGATCTGGTCTCTGCTCAAACCCTACCATGTTCCTGGTTCCGTCAACACCCCCCAACCCCACTCTAGCCACACACTCCTTGACCTGTGCTATGGCACCCTCCAGGAATGCCCCTCAACTTTCTATGCTGGAAACACCCAACAATCTCTTCACACCTGGCACCTTCCCTTTCCCCATACTTTTGGAGCCTCTGCTCACATGTGGAAGAGATCATTTGTTTTACACATCCACCTCCCTGCTAGACTGGCACCTCTCTGAGGGCAGATGGCAGGAGCAGGCTGATTCAACACTGGGCCCTGTGTGACGAGGCACCAGAGTGGGGAGAAATACACTCAATCTTGACTGGTGACCTCCCATCCCTGCCACCTTACAGTGAACTGGGATTACAAGAGGGACCCCCCCTGCCAAGTTAGTTTTAGTCTCAATAACACAGGGAAGGAGCATCTCAAGGAGCCCCCTTGAGGGCAATTGTCAGCATCAATGAAATTTGTGCCAAACAAATGAAACAAGGCTCAGATACAGGAGAAATCCTCATCTCAGTTAGACAAACCCTAGCAACAGCGGGGCCCAAAAGCTGTTGACTCTATCAGGGATGTCACGGGACATCCCTGTGCCAGTCCTGTGCTGGTAGCCCACCACAGACCCAACTACAGTGAGATGAGGAAAAGAAAAGTACTAAGAGAGGGGAGAAGCAAGGGCATCCCAAATCAGGATGGCGTTGTTCACAGGAGGAACAGTATTCCAGAAGGAACAGCAGGTATAATGGTTCTGGGGTAGCAGGGATTTGGAGTGTGATCACATTAAAACAAGGCCCATGTGGCTGGAGCTCACAGAGGGAGAAGCAAAGAGGCTGGATATGAAGTCACAGAGGGGCAGGGACTTAAGAGGTTAAGGGGGTAGTTGGGGTTTCAGCTAAGTTAAAGATGACCATGGAGTGTTTTATATTCTAGAAAGTGGTGTAATCTTATTTGCATCTTTAAAAGCTCGCTCTGGTTCCAAAATTATAAGTGGGGAGAGGAGGAGCAGGTGGAAGGATGGGGATTAAGATAGAGGCAAGGAAACCAGTGAGGAGGTTGGGGCAGGTATCTGGGGGAAGGTGTTAGTGCCTGGCCATGATGGGGAGCCACAGACAGATTGACACTGTTTTGGAAGCAAAGCCAACAGAACCCTTCTATGGACAGGGTGTGCACAATGGGCTGCACTGAGGAATCAAGGAGATAACACCCAGGTGTGGACACCCACATGTCAGGAACCCATTTTCCCATTTCCTTCCAGATAGGAAGTCTCTTTAGCCAATTCCCCACCACATCCATAGTTGGGAACCTGGGATAAGGAACCAAGGGGCTTTCTGACTTGCTTAAACCAAACTCCATCACCCCTGAGAGCCCTGGGGATGCTAAATAGTGAGGAACGGGGAAGGGCTTCTGCCCTACTCAGAGGCTGGGCCACCATGGCATTCTACAGGTGGTGAGAAGAACTCCAATGAACAAGACTCAAATCCCAGTATGATCTAGCTCACGAAAAGGGTCTTTAACTTCCCAACAACCAGTTGACATTATCCCCATTTCTAGATGAGGAAATGGCTGGAAAAGGATATCAGGGGTCTGAGTCGCCAGCTCATCGGTTGAGTATTCACAGTCCTTCACCATCGCAGATCCCTAAACTGTCATTAGTCTGTAAGGTCTGGACCACTGTTACCTCCATTTAACAGGACAGAACCTGGTCTTCGGTGATGGAGTTGCTTCCTCTTAGGGGCAGCTCAAGACGGCGATGTTGGGGTCAGGGATCTGGGCCACTGGGTCAGTCCGCGATGTCGCACTTCTTTTGGTCACAAAGCCCCGCAAGTGTGGATGTCAAGCCCCCTTCCCCGTCCCCACACCCATACCGGTCGCCCAAACCCTCTCAAACCCTCCTGAACTGGACAGATCCAGGTCCGGGATGCTCAGGAAGAGACTTGAAACTGGGGGCCTCAGGGGACCCCAACCCCACCACCCCAGGCGATTTCCGGGAGAGCAGAGACCCGGAAATGAATGACTAGTCAGGGCCTGGAAGCCAGGAAGGGGTTAGGGGTGGGAAATGGAGGAGGGGCGGAGTAAGCAGGAAGCTCACAGCAGGGTCCCCCGGGTCGAAGGTCACAGGTCACAGCGAGGGGCGGGGCCGAAGCTGAGGGGGCCGGGCAGAGAGGTGAGGGGCCTCGGGGATTACTGAAGGTGGGTGGGCCCGCGGCGCCATTTTGTGGAGCGGAAAGGGAGCACGGGCCTCGCGGCCGCTCTCACCATCTTCTGTTTCCTCCGTCGCCGCCTCAGCCGCCTCCTCAGCCGCCGCCGCCGCCACCACAGCCGCCTTCTTAGCCGCCGCCGCCGCACAGTAACTTCCAGCCACGACACAGCCTACACTGATGATGCCGTCGCCCTGCCGTCATTGGCCCACCCTCTAGCCCCGCCCCCAAGATGCGTTTCCTCTGCGCGCTCCCACTGGCCAGATCAGGCTAAAATACATGCCCATTGGTCCCCACGCCGCCTCCCCTCGTGGTCAAGTTCGGTTGAGAGCGCAAACCCCGCCCGGGAGTTGGAAGCGAAGGGCTGCGAAATCCGGAAGTAGGCGGAGGCCGCGCCCCTGAAGCCTCTTGGGAGTTGTAGTTCACAACTTCGGGAATTAGGCTGGTTTCTTTCTAGATGCTGCTACCTTTTTCATACTATGTCTCATGGGAGTCTCACGGCAACCAAGAAGACCGGTACCCACCATAACACCACCAGCCTCCTCCCCGGGATTTCAACCTTAGGTTTGGTGGTATCTAAACCATTGTCGCACAAGCTGCTTGAAAATCTTTGTAAGAACAACTCAAATTCTCTTATTCAAATCCCTCCTACCGGGGCCTCCCTGGTGGCGCAGGGGTTAAAGACACATTGCCAACCACAGCAGCACAAGTTCGATCCCCAGCCGGCCAGGGAGCAACCCACATGGCGCAGCAGACAGGTCTCGCTAGCTGCTCCCCTCAGCAGTGTATTTCAGTACATCTGCCTGTTCTGCTCCCCACTCTATCTGGTGAATCCTCTTACCCCTTGCACTTCTGGTCTACACCCCAGTTCTTATATGCATAAATAAGTAAGTCTTTTTTAAAAAAAAAATCCCTCCTGTGGCTCCCCACTGCCCCAAGTTTCCAGTCTCAGCTCCTAGACCCCAAATTCTGGGCTTCTGCGGCTTCCCTCACTCAACTTTTATGGGGACTCCTGTCCAATCCCTTCTCCCTTTGGGCCCTCCCAGACTCTGCCACCGCCTTTAAGAAGCATTCCCTGACTGCATTCTTTCCAAGAGCAAGTCAGTTGCCTCCTCTGGATTCCCACAGCCCTCACAGCCCATCTGCCATCCAGACTTCACTAAGTTGATAATGCCTAGGCACAAATTCAGTCTCCGTTCTCAACACACCACATCAGCAGGCCTTCCAGGGCAAGGGCCAGGCACCCAGTGTTCAGAAAGCATTCAATGCATTAATAGGTAGAAAGCTACTAAGTATTATTACTCCAGAGACAACAAAGCATTGGAGAAATAAGCATCACATTTCATAGTAGCCTGAGTCTCAGATAGCTAAGGCCTTACTCTAGTTCACACAGTCCATCCCCAAAGGGAAAGTGAAAATTCAAACCCTCCCTCATCTCTGCAAGCTTTCCCAGGCCTATGGAAGTTATGACATATATGACAAGTGGAAATAAGGACATTTATTAGATATTTAAAGGTATTAGAAAATTTATGGGGGGGCGGTGAAAAGTTTTGTGGTTCTATTTCTAAAAGTCTTTATCTTGGATAATACATTCTAAATAACACCGTGTCTGAGATTTGCTTCAAAATAACACAGGTGGCAGGAGTTGAGGGTAACTGGAGATCAGAACTGTGCACTGATACACAGGAATTCATTGTGCTAGTCTGTGGATTGTTGCGTATGCACGAGTTTCTTCCTAAAAAGGGAACTAGCAAAATCTGTCTTTGCACTCCCCCTTCCAGTCCAACTCCAGATTTCTCCCCCTAGGCTAGCCCCCAAATTTGAGTAACACTTTTGTCTGAGTAGTCCTGCTCCACAGGGCTTCCCTCCTCTATCCCTCCCCAACACACACAAAACAGCAGCAGTTAAGTCTGAAGCGAGGGAAATGTTCTAACGGGCATCCTGACGGCGGCCTGGCGTTCCTCAGTGGCTCAGCGACTTTCGGCCCTTCAGCATGCGGCGAAGGATCACCTGAACACCTGCCGGCGTGCTCAAACGCCGGATCCAGCCATGCTTGTGTTTGCGTTTGATGTTGCTCGGCTGATACTCGTTCCCGCGCGCTTTGCCCCGGTTCTGCTGTACGACGGGGAGATCCCGGGGATCAGGGAGTCCCATCCGGCCCCAGGGTTGCAGCCACCTGCGGGGGAAGAGAGAAGTCAGAGAAAAGTCGGAGGTGGCGCTGTGTGGCGCCCAACCTCTCGGAGTCTTAGCTTCCCGATCCTTGTCGCGACAAACCCTGAATCCAAAAGGCGCTCCACAAGTGCACAAGTAGTCACGAGGTGGGGAAACAGCTGGCGCGAGCCCTGACGCAGCCCTTATTCCCAAATTTGAAGAAGTCCCCCTGTGGACTCACCTGCCACCCAGAAGCGCTGCCGACCTACTGACGGGTCTCAACAGACAACCCAAGGAGCCGGTCAAAGGTGCCATGTCCAGCCGTGGGTCACGCCGTCCCCGCGCCAGCTCTAACGCAGCCCATAGTTTCCGCAGTGGCGGAATGCAGACTTCTGGGAAATGTAGTATCCCTTGGAGCGCCGTGCTCATTGGCGCGGAGGCCTCCGGAAATTGTAGTTCTACATTTGCGCACCATAGGTGTGAGAGTTCTTGCCTATAAGGCGTGTAGTTCTTCGCGTTAACCAGCAAGTGGCAGGCGAGAGCTGGATCTTCAGAATGCGCATGCGTACAATACATTAGATCCCGGGGTCGGTTGGGTATTGTGGTCCCTCCTATCGCCCAGCGTAGGGTGCCGTGGGGCGGCTGTGGTGCACCTGGAGGCAACCGCAGGAAACGTCTGGTTGATCCTCCCACTCCCCTAGCGGGAGTCGGGCAGATGGCACACAGCTGGCTGGCAGCTTTTCCTAGGTCCCAGCCAAGTCCCCGCCCCTTGGCGGGGATCCCCGGAGTTCCGAGTTCGAATTAACTGGACGTCCTTGGGGTGGTCCCTGCTCTCTCCCGGATTTAGTTTCTGAATTTGTAAAACTCGTGGGTTGCAAACTTGGCGCTTAGCTTGCCACCACTCGAGTTCTGGAAGAATTTTTCTAATACTCAAATCTAAGCACCGTCCCTCTAACACACCATCTATGACTCCCATTGCCTCAGGGAAAATACCCAGCTCTCCAGCAAGCATGCGAAAACACACACACACACACACACACACACACACACTCCTCTTCTAGGTGTTTCCCTATTGATCTTTTTAAAATCCTCTTAAAATACCGTCCTCTCCCCCAAACTTGTCCCACCCTCTGGTTCAACATAGTCCTGTCCTAGTAGCTGGCTCTCTCCCTAGACTCCTCAAGCCCAGGGGACCCTAAAGGACCAGGCCAGGGGCTAAGTCCCAGCAGACAACCCAGCATCTTCCAGCAGGAAAGGCCCAGAGAGGGGGGAAGGGTGTTTGCTGCATATATAAACTGTAATCTCACAGGACCGCCCTGAGCAGGCAAGAGTGGGTGGCTGGATCTAATCCAGCTATAGCAGCAAATTCCAAGGGATAGAAGTGGGCAAATACTTGTTTAACCCCCCAGTGCTTAAAGCCCATTCCACCTGCACTATCATCTAGCAAATCACTACAATACTACACCAATACAAAAAAAAAAAAGCCAATAATGTATCAGCATTTATGGTGCTGTTTTACCTGCATGGCAAATTCATGAGGGATTTATTTCATAGAGAAATAAATAGAGTCTTGGGAAAGTGACTTGTCCAAGGTCACAGATCAGCAGAGGGTAGATACTGGCTTTGAATGTTGGTTCCCTGAGGCTGGGACCAGAGTCACCAGCTACACGGCCCCATCTGTGTAAAAACTACAATTCCCTAATTACTCATAGCTCCAAGACTTCTATTTAAAGGTTTAACAAACCTTTTCCTGTTTCCAGGACTGGGAATCACGCAGCACACAGCCCTGCTTTACCTGTGCCGCCTGCCCTCCCCCGAGTGTTTGCCTTGTAACCTTATTCCCTTTATGCACCTCAGTTCTCCGCTTTAATTTGGAAAGCTCTGGGAGTCTCTAGAACCGAAATGTCAGCATAGAGAGCGGGCAAATGGGGACTCCATTTGGAGGGGACAGAGAAGTTCGGAGGCGCGGGCTAGCTGAGGAAATCCTATTCGCAGTGAGGAAGCTTCAGGTGCCGCATCTCCCCACCCCCACGACCCCACGTCCCCAACCCCAGCTAGAGCACAGCAAAACCCAGGTAGCGACCCCATCTTGGCCCAGAGCCACGCCAGATGCCCCAGCCACCTCCAACAGCCCTTAAAGTGGGCAGGGCCGTTGCTTCCAGAGCCCGCCCCCATCCCAGAGTTGCTACCTCTGATAGGCAGTTTAACTAGGCCAGGTGTGTCCCCATCTGCGATTGGGTGAGACGCCCGTCAGTCGGTAAGTCTCCCCGCCACCCCCCCGGGCACAGCCTTAAAGGGCCGAAGAGCTCTGCGGCCACAGGATGCCCCCGCGCTGACCACCCAGGGTTCGCGCTGCCCGCGTGGACGTTCCCGGCTCGATCCCGCGCCACCATGTAAACGGCACCCGCAGGCGGACGCTGGCTACTCCGCCCCGGACCCCTCCGCCCTTCCCCGGGCCTCCGGGCCCTAGATGAGGTGAGCGGAGAGCGGGCGCTGAGAGGAGGATAGCGAGGCCCCCAGGTCTTCCTCTTCCAGGGGGGCCGTTCACAAAGCCTGCATTCGGGCTCATATGAAACCGCGAAGCCCCAGTGGACTCGACCTGGTCACGGGGCCGACGGGTACCAAGGAGGTGGGGGCCTGGCTCTGGAGGGCGAGGCTGACGTGGCGCATCTGCGCCCCCTCCGCAATTTGGGGTTGGGACCTTGCCGGAGGGGGTGGGGGGCGCGGCCTGCTCCCTCTGCATCAGCAAATACAAGGCTACTACAAGCCCGGCCTTCGGCGTGCGTTATCCCCGCGGCGCCCAGGATGGGGAGGGGGAAAGGTCCCATCTTCAAGCCCTGGACAATGGGGGTGCGATGCGCTGGTATCCCCCTTGAGTTATGTAACTGCCTGCCGTTGCCATGGACACCAAGGGGGATGGCCCAGGGAGCAGGATGGAGGCCTGGAGGTCCCCAGTCAGGGCTTTACCTTCTCCATCCTCATCTCCACCATTGGGAATTGTTTGACATCCCCCTCACAACCTCCCTCCCTCCACTGGCAACCCAGGGTACTGACCAGGGGAGACAGAGAACAGCTTCCTGCCAGTATCTGGGCCTTAGCTTGAGCCCATGGTGGTTGTAGAGAATAAGGCAAGGCCTTCTGGAGCTTAGAGCTTGGAGCTCAGTCCCAAATTCCCTCTCCCAGGCTTCAGAGGCTTGGGGTATGGGCTTACTGGGTTCCATATCTTTTTAGATGCCTTCAGGGGCCCTCAGGACAATCTAGTGAGTTAATGAAAGAGTGCATAACTAACTGGGCATAGGAAGGCATGCTGATATAAAGCCCAGCTGGTGGATCCTCAGAGCTGGACCACCTTTGCCATAAAATCCCCTTCCAGGAAGTCTCCCCTGACTCCACCACTTTCCCTATGGATACATCTTGGGGTCAGCCAAATCCAGGTCCTTCCCTCTGGAATAGACTAGGATCACACAAGAGGATAGCTGACCACCACAGCAAGCACTAACCAAAACATTTGGTGCTTGGTTGATTCTGGCCCTCCCTAAACTAGAGCCTTGAAGGGTGACTCACCTGATCCAGGAGTGGGGCAGTGGGTGCTAATGGAGGTAGATGGCTTCCCATTAAACTGACCACAGCCTCTATTCACAGGACACACCATGCTGACTGGGGTGACTGATGGGATCTTCTGCTGTTTGCTGGGTGCACCACCCAACACAGTGGGGCCCCTGGAGAACATCGAGTCCCGCGATGGCTACACTTTTGTGGAAGTCAAGCCTGGCAGAGTGTTGCGAGTAAAGCATGCGGGACCCTCCCCAGCACCCACTCCTCCTCCACCACTGCCTGAGGCTGCGCAGGGGGACCTATCCGGCTTGGTCCACTGCCAGCGCCGGATCACCGTGTACCGAAATGGGCGGTTACTGGTAGAGAACCTGGGCCGGGCCCCAAGGGCTGACCTCCTGCATGGGCAGAACGGCTCTGGGGAGCCGCCGGCCGCTCTAGAGGTAGAGCTGGCTGACCCAGCAGGCAGCGATGGGCGCTCAGGCCCCGGTGGCACCAGCAGTGGGAGCAATGGTCGGCGACGGAGAGGTCGGCGCCCCAGGCGGATCATCCACATTGACTGTGAGAAGCGCATCACCAGCTGCAAGGGTGCCCAGGCTGACGTTGTGCTCTTTTTCATTCATGGCGTTGGAGGCTCCCTGGCCATCTGGAAGGAGCAGCTGGACTTCTTTGTGCGTCTGGGATACGAGGTGGTGGCACCCGATCTGGCTGGCCACGGGGCCAGTTCAGCGCCTCAGGTGGCCGCAGCCTACACCTTCTATGCACTGGCCGAGGACATGCGCGCCATCTTCAAGCGCTATGCCAAGAAGCGAAACGTGCTGATTGGGCATTCCTATGGGTGAGCCCTCGCAGGGTGGGGGAGTAGGGAGTGGCGGTGAGGGGTGGAGTTGGGAGTGAGGGTGGAGGCGAGGGTTGGGGTGAACCGGGCCTGGCAGGGACTAGACACTTAAGTCATAATAGGCTGATATGCTCCTTA
The DNA here is from genome assembly GCF_014898055.3 of Talpa occidentalis. Classification (NCBI taxonomy): domain Eukaryota; kingdom Metazoa; phylum Chordata; class Mammalia; order Eulipotyphla; family Talpidae; genus Talpa; species Talpa occidentalis. The sequence goes on along the minus strand of NW_023601212.1, from coordinate 46,401,807 downwards.
AAAGATTCCATTAACAAAGTGAACGAACAAGTAAAACAAAAGCAAAAACCCTTAGATTCTGACAACAGCATGGTGGTTACCAGAGGGGAAGGAGGATGGTGGGGTTGGACCCAATAAAGGGGGTCCAATTGGATGGTGGGGATGGAAACTACACCTTGCTCTTGGTTGTGGTGCTACACACAGGTGAGATGGAGGTTTGAAACTATACCAGAAACACTATAGTATTGTAAACTAGTGTTACCTCAATTTTAAAAAGAACCCCATTAACATCTGTAACAAAACAAGGATTCCTGCCACCACTACTGTTGTTTCACATTAATTTTTTTAAGTGTATTCACAGGAGATTTAATTCCTTTTTTTTTAATTCTTTTTTTAAAGGTTTATTTATTTATACAAGAACTGGGGTACAGCCAGAAGCGCGGGAGGGTGAGAGAATTCACCAGAGACAGAGCGGGGAGCAGAACAGGCAGACGGACCGAAGACACTGCTGAGGGGAGCAGCGGGTGAGGCAGGAAAGGTCTGCCGCGCCATGTGGGTTTCTCCCCGGGCGGCCAGGAATTGAACCCTCACTGCAGAGGCTGCAGACAGCTTCACAGCAAGCGCTCAACCTGCTGCGCCACCAGGGAGGCCCTGTTTCACATTAATTTTAAAGCAATCATTTCTCAATCCCTTATTATTGTCATTTGAGTCAGGTGATTCTTTTCTGTGAGTGTGTACTGCAGGACATTTAACGTGTCCCTGGCCTCTACCTACTAGATGATCATGACAATGAGAATGTCTTCAGACTTGCCAAAGGTGCCCTCATAGGAAGATCAGCCCTGGCTGAGAAACACTGTCTTGAACTTAAGTTCAAAAATTAGTTGCTCTGGAGAGCCAAGGACTCCAGGGAAGGACTAAGTGAATCTAAGTTTTGTTTATGAGGGCATAGATTGCTATAATTCACTCTCCCTGGAAGGGGGTGATACCACTAGCATTTACTAAAGCCATGGAAGGCTTTGGGACTGGGTGCCTAGTTATCACCAAGGGGTACAATTCCCACTTTTACCCAGGAGGAAAGACATAAGCCAGTCATCCCACCAGAGTGAGAATCACTGTTTTCACAGTTGTAATCCATGCAATTAGACACCCAAAGGGAATGTTACATGCTCCTGGAATATGTTTATAGTACAACATTCCAAAATGTGCATGCTTATGATAAGTGATTATTCCAATGAAAGGAGTACCCATCTGTGGCAGTTCCTGTGAGCTCACAACAATCCTCTGAAGTCAGCACAATTACTATTTCATGAACATGAAGAAGGAAGCTCAGAGAGGTTAAGTAACTTGCCTGAGGGCACAGAGTCATTAGCACAGTCAGATCTATCTCACCCCTACCTGTATCCTGTCATCCCCCTTTACAGCAGGGGTTGGCAAACTTTTTCTTAAAACATCTGATTGTATACAAGAGCTGGGGTACAGGCCAGAGATGGGGGGAGGGATGAGAGAAGTCACCAGAGACAGAGTGGGGAACAGAACAGGCTGACTGAAATACACTGCTGAGGAAGCAGCAGGTGAGACAGGAGAGATCTGCCTTGCCAGTATGCATAAATAAATAAATCTTTAAAAACAAAAACATCCGATTGTATCTCTAGGTTTGCCAGCCATTAGGTCTGTGTTGGAACTTTCATAGCAGGAAAGCAGTCATAATTGTAAACAAATGGGTGTGGGTATGTTCCAATAAAACTATTTACAAAACATTTTACTAATTTACAAAACTGTAAACTTAATTTACTAAAAGCAGTGGCTGGTCACAGGCCACAGGTCTGCTAAAGGGACACTGCTTTGGAGGAAATGAGGAACTAGATTATGGGGGCTGCCGAAAGGCCCAGAGGCCAGTGAGAAAGAAGATTAAAGGGAAGGTATGGCAGGAAATAGTCACTTTCTCTGGCAAGCTGAAGGGTTTGTTTAATCTGATTGCTTTCTAACACTTGGAAATATTAATTCTTACCCCTTTGAGGGGTTGTGATGACTTAGGGTATCTGATGAAAGTTCTAGATTTTGATCCTGTCTCCAAAAAATAATCTTCCCTTGACATACAACCAATCTCACAATTTGGTGGCATGTGAGAACCCTCCACCCCACCCCATTGGGTACCATTTGACCTCAGGGGAAGAATCTTGGCTTTCAAGGACCTGCCTCTGGGGTGAGGGGAGAGCATTAACCCCCTCAGCGGCAGGATCCTGCTGATCACCACCCTCCAACCCTCCCTACCACCCCACCACTGGGCAGTGTCTCCTTCTGCACGTTCCTGGCACATGAATACCCGGACCTGGTGCACAAAGTGATCATGATCAATGGCGGGGGTCCCACTGCACTGGAGCCCAGCTTCTGCTCCATCTTCAACATGCCTACATGCATCCTGCACTGCCTGTCGCCCTGCTTGGCTTGGAGCTTCCTAAAGTGAGTGACCTGGAAGACCCAGATATCTCCTAGGATTGTGGGTGGGGGGAGGCAGCATGGTATGGGCAGCAGCCTTGTGGTCCTGCTTGCACAAGGGCCTCAGTGGTGCCTCCTCTTCATTAGGGCTGGCTTTGCCCGCCAAGGGGCCAAAGAGAAGCAGTTACTGAAAGAAGGCAACGCATTCAATGTATCCTCCTTCGTGCTGCGGGCCATGATGAGTGGTCAGTACTGGCCTGAGGGTGACGAGGTCTACCATGCTGAGCTCACTGTGCCCGTCCTGCTTGTCCACGGCATGCATGACAAATTTGTGCCAGTGGAGGAAGACCAGCGCATGGCTGAGGTAAGGGTGTGGCACCGCAGCCACTGAAACCCTGAATCACCCTCGCTTAGCAGTGGAACTGTGCCTTAGGCTCTAGCCCCAGTGAATTGGAAGCTCAGATCAAGAGTCAAAGGTGGAATTGAGAAAATGGGTCTGCCCTGGACAGGTGTTAAGGTTATACACTGTCCCCTCTACACATAAAAAGGTGCTCTTTACAGTTGGGATTTGTGTCAGTGATCACTGACAAGCTACATAATGCTGGGATGGGGAAGACAAGGGACTCTTTAGGTCATAGACTCTCTTGATAGGTTCCTTCATATTTGGAAAAGTTTTGGACAAATGGTTCTTTAACAAGTATCATCCTGCTCCTCAGGGAGCACTTGGAAATGTCTGTAGACTATTTTGGTTGTCATGACTATAAAGGCGGGGGTGCTACCCGATAGGTGGAGACCAGGGATGCTACTCAGCTCCCTATAATGAACAGAATGGCCCCACCCCAGGGAAGATCCAAGCCCAAATGTCAGTACTCCCGAGGGTGAGAAACCTTAGCCTAACACGAGGGATGCTCTGTCTCAGTGATTTACATCCATGGGCGAATTTTTTCCTAGGGACATTTGGCACTGTTTGGAGTCACTTTAGGTTGTCACACTGTGGCAGCCAGTGTGTCATTGCTACTGGCATCTCACGCGTGGAGACAGATGCTGTTCAACACTACAATACTGAGGATGATCCCTACCCCAAAAATGATTCCCATCCCAAATGTCAGTAGTGCCAGTGTTGAGAAATCTTAGCCTGGATATATTGTAGGCAGATGAATGCAGATGAATTTTCAGTTGAGCTCCAACAGAACAACAAGGTCATCTTCCAACTCTCCCATGGGTGGAAATGGAGGGATGAAGGGTAGACAGCAGGAGGGACTTCCTACTGCAGCTCATGCAGGGGCAGCCTAGCCCCAAGGCACCCTGAGCCTGTATTCCCACAGATCCTGCTCCTGGCATTCCTGAAGCTCATCGATGAAGGCAGCCACATGGTGATGCTGGAGTGCCCAGAGACAGTTAACACACTGCTCCATGAATTCCTGCTGTGGGAGCCGGAGCCCTTGCCCAAGGCCCTGCCCGAGTCTCCGCCTGCACCACTGGAGGAGAAGGAGAAGAAGTAGGTGCTGGGTGGGCCAAGGCATCACTTGGTGAGCTGGAGGAGCTGCAGGAGTAGGCCCAAAGCAGGCGCTGGGTCTGCAGAGTTGACCACCTGGATCGCCAGTTCGCTCAGGTGGGCGGGGCGTTCGCTCTTTTGGGCGGGGTTAGGTCTGGGAGACGCCCCCAGGCCGACTGCATTGTTCCTGGGAAACCAGAGGACAAGCTGCTCTCCGCTTGCGTCCTGCTGGACCATCAGTGTTTTGGGACCGCAGTTGGGTCCCCCGTGGAGGATGACCTTGTACAGAAGCTCCCTCTCCCCCCGACCCCCAATGCCACGGCCAAGGAAGGACCCCCAACCCGCTCTGTCTTCCGTGTCAGCCATGCTTGATCTTGTAACTCACGAGCCCCACAAGGACACTTAAGTGTCTCACCCCATTTCCCAGAGCACCCCCACACCCCGTCCCTCAGCGCTGGGAGCTATTGTTGCCCAAGGGGGTAGGGATGGGGGCACTGGCACCATTGAACCTGCACATCTCAAATTGTAACTCAATAAAAAATAACAATCTGAATCTCCAGACTTGTGCTGGATGACCACAGGGTAGGGTGGCCCTGACCCTCAGTTTCCCCATATGCAGACAGGGCTTGTTTCCAGAATAGCCGCTTTCACAATTAATGCAGGGACCACTTGGGTAGTATTCCCAAAGCAGAAGGCAGAGAGTGGGACTTAGGGTGTGGGTGAGCTCCCTCTCCCTGGATCAAGCAAGAGGTCTAACAAGTTGAGGGTGAGGATAAGCAGACTGCATGAGATGAGAGCAACCACGAATGAGTGCCAGCTATACGCAAGGCCCTGTGCTGGCTGCCTAATGCCATGGGTTCATTGAATCCCCTTCACCCTATACCAGCCAGGGAGTAAGTACTTCTTACTAGCTCCACTTATCTTTCAACATGGTTTAGGGTGACTTTTGTCATCAAGCTTTTATTCTGAAGGTACTGAATCTGGCTTTTCCTTTTATGTCTGGTGGGCTTCCCTGCCCACCATGGTCATGTTCTAAAGTAACATTTTCTTCTAATGTATATATAGTTACCTGTGGTTTGTGAGAAGTGTAAGAGAGAATTGTCCCTCTGTTGCTGCACCTTCAGTGTTTCCCCACTGGTTTGTTAGTTCACCTTTAGTTTAGACCAGAGCGTCTCAGGGGAGCAACTGTCTATTATGAAATTCTGGAGACAGTTTTGACTGCCACAACTGCAGCGGACAAGCTACTGACTTCTGTTGGCAGGAGCCCAGGGGTGCTGCCTGACATTCTGCAATGCACAGGTCTGCCCCAACATCAAACAGTAACTTGGCTTCAAACGCTAGAGGGAAATAAATCCTATCATTTTTGGGTCTCTGCCTTCTTTCCCAGTGACTCCTTTGTGAATCCCTGGGTGATGGCACGTGGTTTTCATTGTTATCGCTTTATCAAGTGACTTCGGGTGTGGACCTTCCTGTTTTACATTTAAGAAATGGAAGATCAGAAATTTCTCCAACTTGGCTACAGTGGTAGAGCCCAGACCTGTCTCACTGGTAGTGGCCCCTAATGTCAAAGCCATTCCCAAGGAACCAGGGGCCCAGCAGAGAGGAACGGGGGCAGGAGGAATCAGCTTCCAGTTACAGTCCATCCCCAGAAGGACTTATTAGCTGAGCCTCAGTAACGGGCAGGTAATGAAGCAGCAGATCCCAAGTCCCTAAACCTATTGGGCACTTTGAAAAAGCAACTTTTGGAAAACTTAAAAGATCCTGCCAACACCTTATCAGGAGGGTGACTTGACACTGAAGCTCTTTGCCTGTGTGAGTAGTTTGAAATCACAGAACCAGGATCACCAGGAAGTCAGAGTTACTGATGCAATTTTACAATGGAAGAAGTGGTTCAGAGAAGCAACTTCCAAGTCACACAAGTCACACAATGATACCAAGGAGAGCTGGTTTTTCACCTGTACACCCCATAATCTCCCAGGGCTGTCCGTCCATCACCACAGACTTTCCATCTGAGCTGCAGGATGGCATCTGGCTTAGTACAGGACTCTGGGTCACGCTTAACCCTAACAGCCTTTGTTTAATCAGCTCTCCACAGAGCTAAGACCTCTCACTGTTCACAGTGTAAAACTGAGGGAAGTGAGTCTCAGACACAAATTACTGGTCTGAGGAACCATAGCTGGGAAGCAGCAAAGCTTGGCTCTTCAGTTGGGCAGATTCCTGAGTCCATCCCAGAATGTGGGCCCCCTTTGTCTGGGAGATAATCGTGAAATCTGTCCACACAAACAGGACCAAACTAACAAAGCACACCATGTTCTGAAGCACCAGAATGTTCCAAATAACCTTCCGGTCCTTACTTATTCTCCTATGATAGGGAGTTCATTGCCTCTCCAGCAGTTCTGTCTGTAACAAAGTCCTCCCTCAACCTGACAGGGAATTAGACTGCTGCATATGTCCCCCACCCCAGCCTTCTGGAGCTGGAGATCAGGAATTGCTCTTTTTTCGTGGGGCAGTTGCAATAAACAACTCTGACCTCTCAGTCTAGATGGCCAACCCCTCAGTGTTCAACCACGGGCCTGGATGTCCTGGGGTCTCAGTTCTCGTTCACCCTCAGCCAGGAAGACAAGGAGGGCACGGTACAGCAAATGCACCCCCAAGCGGCGCCGCCGAGCAGGTGACCAGCCTGCTACCACTCCATAGCAGTGTCCTTGTTTCTGGTTGGTCAGCATCTGGATCCCTGAAGAGATTGACAGTGAGGTCACAATTAATGACAGTTACAGGGACACCCCAGCAAAGTATATGATAATGAACTCACTGTGTATTGCCTTTAAACAGGGATAAACCAATATGTGCACATGCAGGTACAAAGTTGGTACTCAATAGTTGCTCATAACAATGAATCTAAAGTCCTGAGAGGGAAGGGCTGAGGGAAATGGTAGACCAAATGACCCCTATGTGACTCCCACCCCATGAGCCAAGCACCCACCTAGAGCATCCACAAGACATGCCTCTCTAGTATAAGCCTCCACAGCCACCACATGCTGGAAGCAATGCAGAGAGATAACACCATGGCCACTGGCCCAAATGTCCAAGATCTGGCGTACCTTCGGGCAGGCCTGCAAGGTCAGGATAGGGTCAGGCGTCTGCCCCAATACCTTCTTTCCTCTACCTGGCTACCCCTGGCATGACCCTACTCTTTATCCCATACCTGCTTTCCTGGCTGCCTACGGTGGCTGAGGGCCTCCCAGAGGTGGACATTGGGGCGGGCTCGTGTCCCCTTGCCCACATAGAAGATGGCACGGACAAAAGTTCGAAGGCGCTCCACCGGGGTCAGTGAAGAGGCCCGGGCTGGCAGGTCTTGAGTCTCCCTGGATGAAGTGGGTGGTTCAGAGAGGAAAAAAATGAGAAGACTCTTCCCAGATACATTCTCTAAAGTAAGAGAGCAGGGCCTCCCTGGTGGCGCAAGGGGTTAAGCACTGCACTATGAAGCAATTCGCAGCCTCTGCAGCACGAGTTTGATCCCCGGCTGGCCAGGGAGAAATCCACATAGCGAGGCAGACCTCTCCTGTCTCGCCCACTGCTCCCCTCAGCAGTGTATTTCAGTCATTCTGCCTGTTCTGCTCCCCACTCTGTCTCTGGTGAGTCCTCTCACCCCCCACACCTCTGGCCTGTACCCTAGCTCTTGTACGCATAAATAAATCTTTAAAAAAAAAAAGGGAGCAAACTGGATCCTCATCTAGTAGCCCCCATTTTATAGGGCGATAGAAGTGCCTGCTCCCCAAGGACAGCATGAGTTGTCAACAGTATGAGTTGAGTCCAATTGCCTCTTGCAGATAAAGAAGCTAATGTCTAGAGAGGGTCAGTTCACTTCTTAAGGACACAGAGCAAATAAGAATCAATCACAGAATTTTCCAGTTCCCACTTCTAGATCATTCCCGCCCAGTACCTGGGGTCCAGCAGCAGATAAGTAAAGCTAGACTTCATGATCCCCTCCCTCCACCTTCTGGTGGGATCTGGCTGCTCAAACTGCTGGGCAAGCACATCCTCGTCTGCCTGGGCATTTGGGATCTGGCCTGTTCGTAAGGCCTCAGCCAGCTCTGGACTGTGTCCTGAAAAGTTTAAACCTGGGAGGAGAAACTGAGTCAAGGAAGACAGAGGGGGGAGTAGTTCCCAGAGATGTATAATTGAGAAGTAGGTACAACTGAGAGCTAGGGGCCTCTGGGGACTCCAGGAAGCTCCATGGGCCCCAGAAGCCCAGAAGGGACTAACCAGGAGCAATCTGGAGCTCTTTCAGTCGCTGGAGGTAGTACGGGCGGGTGAAGGGAGTGACAGGCCCAGGGTTCTGCCCAAGTGCTCGGAGGCCCTGCAGCAGCTCCAGATCAGACATGGTGGGGACCGGAAGGCAGCAAGAGGGGATGGGGTCCTTGCCACTTGTGGAGTTTGCCTCATCTTCCGTCAGCCGGAGCGCAGCCACATCACTGTTGAGGGACGAACGGTCCTCTTCCAGGAAGTGGGAGTTGCAGGGGTCAGGTAGTAGTTCCCTAGGTGGGGCAGGGACTGGGCTCTGGGCTGGGAGGGTTGTGGAAGAGGGGGAGGCATCTGGAGAGGTCAGAGTCAGGGCCTGAAGACAGGCATTTAGTTCTGTTTCTCTGCCCCCCATGATGGCTCCATGTGACAGCTGTGGGGTACCCAGAGAACATGGCTCACTCAGGAGCCCCTGCCTGGTCTGAGGCATTGACCCAGCCCAAGGGAAAATGCGTGGGGCCAGGTCGTCAGCTCCAGAGGACTCAATTGCAGTGATAAAAGAGACATCTGAGCTGTCGTCCCAGCACTCTGGAGACAGCAAGCTCCCATCTTCATCAGCAACTTCAGGGTGGGCAAGGAGACTCTGGGGTCCAGGGGCGGCCTCTAGGCCCATGACCCTGACGTCACCTCTCCCCAGTGCTGTAGATTCCAGTGTCACATGAGGAGGATCAGAGGGGCTGTCATCCAATCCCTTGCACCAGGGCCTGGGTTCTGAAACAGGGAATGAAAGAGGTCAGAGAGGAGGGAGAGACAGAGATGGGAGTCAAGTCCAAACAGAAAGAGGACACAGAAGTCACAAAGAGGAGGGAGATAGTACGATGGAGAGAAAATTGAGGGAGACATGGTGGCGCAAGGGGTTAAGATGCAACCTATGAAGCTATCCGCAGCCACTGCAGCACAAATCCCATCCTGGCCAGGGAGAAACCCACATGATGCAGCAGACCTCTCCTGTCTCGCCTCCTGCTCCCCTCTGCAGTGTATTTCAGTCGATCCACTCTGTCTCTGGTGAATCCTCTCACCCCCTGCACCTCTGGCCTATACCCCAGTTCTTGTATGCATAAATAAATAAATCTTAAAAAAAAAATTGAGGGAGACAGGACGACAGAGTCAGAACTAGTGGGAGACGGGACATCAGAGACAAAGTCACAAAAAGCTGGACCAGAAGTTAAGTCCTCCCACCGTGCAGACCCTACTCACCGCCAGGCTCGCGCTGGGGATCCTGGGTCTCTGCTTCGGTCCAGGTCTGCCCCTCCAGCTCCTGCAGGACATGCACGCAATCCTGGTGTCCTTGCTGCTCTGCCAGGTCCAGGGGGCGGAATCCGTCCTGTCGCACCACAGTCAGCAGGGGGCATCCGAGGCCCTCTCCCTCTCTTTCCTCCCTCCCTCCCCTTCCGGGTGCACCCCGCAGCTGTCAGTGTAGGACAACCTGATCGCGCAGCTCAGGGTCCGCTCTCCGGCTCAGCAGCAGCTTCAGGCCGCGGCGACAGCCCCAGGCGGCAGCCACGTGCAGCGGCGTCAGTCCCTCGGCGGATCTGGTGGCAGATGCGGAGGAGGGGTTAGCGGAGGGTACTCAATCTAAGCCACAGAGCACCCGAATCTTGGCCTTCGGTCTCCTATCTTCGCCGTCCAGTCCAAGAGAGCACCCTCGGAACCTAGAACCTACGCCTTCGGGCTGGAACATAAACCTGTTCTCTTACCCTAGAGTTTCTATCCGCAGATCCGAATCTTTGACCCCCCATTCCGGACCCAACGCAACCGCACACCCCACCTTTAATCAGAGACACTAGTTCAGCCCTTGGACCGTCACGATCCCTCCCCAAGACCCCCAATCTCAAATCTGGGTGAACAAGTTCCGGCCTTCGTACCGTGGGGCACCCTTTTCCTGACTCTAGGTCTAGCCTTCGGAACCCGGAGACCCCTCTCTTGCACCGAAGAATCCGCCCGGGCGCAGACCCCGCCTCCTCACCTGGCGTTGGGGTCCCCGCCGTGGCGCAATAGGGTCTCCAGACAACGAAGACTGCGCGGGTGCCTGGCTCTGGCGGCCAAGTGCACAGCTGCCGCGCCATCGTCCAGTACCAAGTTGGGGTTGGCGCCTCGGCGCAGCAGCTCCTCCACGGCTCTGCGGATACAGTGTCAGAACGGACCGCAACCCTCAGTGCCCACTGCCCGCCCGGGCCCCGCCCTCACCGCGGCTCCTCCTCCCGCAGCGCCACCCGCAGGCGCCGCGACAGGGCACTTGCCGAGCCCATCTCCGGCGTGCTCGCCCCGCCGCAGGGCTCGCTGGTTTCCAACTTCCCGCGTTGTCCTTGTGCGCACGCGCCGCCCCGCCCTTCGGCGCCAGGCTCAGCACCCTAGTGCCCAACAGGGTCCGCAGCCAGGCTGCCCCGCAGAGCATCGGGGCTTGAGTGTGGTTCCCGCCGGGTCCCGCGACACTGAGTGGCGCTTAGGTCGGGTCTGGGGCCGCTGATAAGGACCCGGGCGGGTGGCGGCCACCGGCTGTGCTCTTATCTCAAGACCGGGACACGCGGACGCACAGGACTGGGGGGAGTGGAACCACGATCCCGGGATCCGGGGGCACCCACAGAACGTTAAACAGCTTCCATTAGGAGGCTCCAGCCCTTGTGCTATCTAAGGCTGTGATGAACAGCTCGGGTCTCCAGAAGCTGTTAGTAACCCGTTTTCAGTCCCGCGAAGCCGGGAGTCCTTTACTTTGGAGCGCTGGGTCTTTGAGAGCCCGAGTTTCATCTGCAAAATGGGAAAATCTTCGCAACTGGTGAGTATTGAATGTTTTTCACCACAGATGCCCAGTCAGTGCTGTTGCTCAATAAAGTTATTTTCAGCTCATAGGGATGGGGATCTAGCTGGCACTCTTTCTCCACAAAGTTCATTATCCTGGAAGATAGTGGAATGGTGGCCTTCTATTCTCTTCTTCCCTTCCTCTGGGGGCTCCCACAGTTTTGTTTTGTTTTTTTTCTTGATGGAGCTGTGCTTCCCCCTCCCCACACAATGACAACCTTGTTATAGGACATGGCCAATCAGAACAGAGCTCTGCCCAAAGAATAAGGCCCAGGCAAGACAGTCATATGGGGTGCTGCGAATACATGGGGTTAAGATGCAACCTATGAAGCTATCAGCAGTCACATGGGTTGGGTTTTGGAGAGTTGCCACAGTCATCTCACTCCTTTCCTGGTGATTCAAAGGAAAGGAGGGAACGCTGAACCCCAATCACAGAGTATTTCTGTCCTCCCCAATGGCATGGTTGTCTCAGCACCAGGATGTAGCCAAACCTGAAGCTGCCCCTTGATTTCTCATCCACAAGAATGAAGCCATTACCCGTTCCACTCAGTGGGTAGGTCTTGTGTCATTTGCATTCTAATAGGTCCCAATTAATACAAGATGAGTGTGCAGACCTGAGTTGGAGATTTTTATTCTGATGACAAAAATCGTAACAAAAACTTACAACTGACAAACTGGGAGTGGGACTTAGGCTGGGAAACATGAGGCATTGGGTGCCTAGAGTCCCTGGCATGCTTCCTAGAATCCTGGGCATCTTTCAGGGCCCCAGGGACCCTGGGTATTTCCTGGAATCCCCTCCTGGGGGTTCCCAGAGAGCCAGCACTCTAGGCCAAGGCTTTCACTGTGCAAGAAGGTTGAGAGGCACAGGGATGGTTCAGACGGTGGCCTCAACCTCAGTGGCTTCATCTTCCTCCTCCAGTAGGCTGTAGGAGGCATGACTCTGGCAGGGCCTTTGCAGTGGATGAGCCAGCAGCTTGGCCATGCAGTTGTGCAGTTCCAGGGCTGGCCCAGCCAGTGCCACCTCATACTTGTAGCTGGTACCCTTGGTATCCAGACTGCCCATGAAGGCAAACATGTCCTGGGGGCCAGGAAAGGGCTGTTTAGGCTTGGATTCCCCTGAGAGGCTCTCCCTGACTCTGGAGGGCTTCCCAGAAGAAGGAGCATTAGGTGGGTTCTGAAGAATGAAAAGGAGTTTGCCAGGCAAAATATATTGCCTTGTTTAACAAATGTTCTTTGTCCCCCCTGTCAGTGTTGGGGACCCCCAAGAGATCAGTTCTGGAGTCCCGATTCAGAAGAGACACCATGGGATGTAGACAACCTCCTGCCCTCATGCTAATATTACCTAAAGATCAGGGAAAGTTTCCCAGAGAAGTGATTTTGTTTTGGGTATTGAGGTATGGGTAGGAATTGGTCTCAACTCTTATTGTTTGCAGTTGGGTAAAGTGAAACTCAGAGCAGTAAACAGCCCTCTAAAGGTCTCACAGATAATTCAGGGCTGGGGCATGAAGACTCAGCAGAGCCTAAGGAAGTAGGGAGGGAAGGGTGCTATAGGCAGAGGACACAGGCAGAAAGAGAGAAGCAGGAGGTATTGGGGATGAGGCAGGTGGGACTCTAAGTGCCTCCAGGGCCACCAAGCCAACAGCCCCCATCAACTCACAGCTGACATGTGAGAAATGGTTGATGACTGACTGATTGACCATGACCCTCCACACACAGGGTAGGTGGGTTGTGAGACATCCCATCTACATCCACTTGCCACCCATAGCCACCGGGGCCCCTCACCTTCCAAGTCATCTCCTCTTCCTTCTCGTCCGCACCATTGTGGATGTAAACGACGTCGAAAAAGAAATATGGGCACTGGAACATTTTCTACAGTGAAAGGACATCAGCCTTTGGGACTTGGGTCACCCCACACCCCCGATTCCCCGGCTTCTGCCTTGAACTCTGGGAACCTGCCTGAAGGTTCTACCCCAACTCCTGTGGTTAGGAAGATTACCCCTGGTGTTTACCCATCACCCTGCTGGCTGCAGGCAGTCCTCCCTCTTGCACGCCTCACTAACCTTCATGGGCTCCGTCAGAGTGAACTGGGGCTGACAGGGTGGACGGCTATAGACAAGGATGATCCGGACCACGTACGGGGGTGGAATTGTCTGCACATTCTCTGTGACCGGAAGCTCGGTCTTCTGCTGGCTGCACACAGTAGGGAGGGAAACAAGTCAAACCACACTTTGAGGCTCAATACACCAGAAAACCCAGCTCCTCACAAGGCAAGCAAGGCCTCACCTCACCTCAAGTTCACTGTTGCCTCTCAGCCTTCCCAAATGTCATGCCCTCTGTTCCAGAACCTCCCCAGTCTCACCCTTCTGCCTGACCTCTCTCCTGTTCCATCAGGGAGATTTAGGTGACCCTCAAAGAATCCCCCATCCTGAGTTGGACTGCCTTATCAGGTTTGGGGTCTCTGGCGAGGACTAGATTTTATATGTTAAGTCAGTTCCCACGTCTGCACTGTAACATAGCTGGATCTCATGTTACCCAAGAGATCTTATGTTGGGCATGTTCTTAATATGTAAAAAGCAAATCTGATCATCAACAAGAAAAAAGCTGATATCCCCTTAGAAAAATAAATAGATAAAAATAGACAAATCACTGAAGGGAATCTTAAATGGATTAAAAGTAGATAGAACACAGCTTAAAGGATAGCACAGCCACGCCACATATGGCCTCTTCCTACTATCAGCTAGGCAGAATTTTCAATGGTATCATCAACCCTGATGCTGGGGGAGATGAACAGGGTTACTTTCCTGAGCAAATGCTTTGGCAAAGCCTAGCAAAATAAAAACACACGCTTTGATGTCCTCCACTGAAAAGCCACCCCCTTGTTTCACTTGCAAAATTTGCAGAGTTGGCTATACCAGGTTAGTCACAATGGAAAAGGCTACACAAGCTCCAAGCCCACCACTAGGGGGCTGATGAAAACAGTCCATAGCTAAGTCTGGTTTTTCATTGTTAAATGAAGGAGAAAAATAACCAAAGAATATTTCATGACATGAGGAAATAATATAAAAATATGTCAGTGCCCATAAATAAAGTTTTATTGGCACAAAGCCACATCCACTAGAGAATGTAAGGCCTGTGGCTGCTTTTGTTTTACCATGGCAGGATCCAGCTGTTTCAACAGAGAGCATGATACTTGTAAAGTGGAAAACATTTACTATCTGGGTGAAAAGAATAGAATGAAGAGTGTGGGGTAGAGGGACTCACATGAGGCTGAAGAGACCTTCCAGATCTGGCAGGGATGCTAAGGAGAAAACTGGTGGCAGAACACAGGTAGGCAGGGGTGGGTAGCTTCCCTCATCCTAATTGCCAGGAGCCCACTGCCAGGAACCATTGTGCCAGAGACAGTGGTACCCAGACTGAACTTCTTGGCTTCTCTGGGTCTCGGTTTTCCCATAGCACAGATCACAAAATACAGGACAGGCACTGGTTGCCCACAAGACCTTCGTGACTCATCCCCTTTCCCTCAGGGCCAGGGTCACCCTCCTTACAGTGAAAAACCAAAGTGAAAAACCTTATCCTCCCAACACTCACTCGTGTATTGTTTTGTTTTGTTTTGAACTCACAGGGATCTTATTCTATTTGAATTGGGAGCTGCAGAGGAACCTTTAATATTCACATTAGCATAGAATGTGCTGTGCCAGGGTTGAAGGAACCTGTAATGGTGATTGCAACTTTTCAGACACATATTGCCATTCATAGAACACTTACTGTATACTCAATGCATGAAGTGCTCCCCAGGTAGATGAATTTTGACACCCAGAGTCCAAATGGCTGAAGACAACTTTATCTTCACAGCCACCCTGTGGAGTAGGTTTTGTGACCCATTTTACAGATGAGGAACTGAAGCTCAGGGAGGTGACCTGTCCATGCCTGTCTCAACTCAGCTGGACCTGAATCTACTTCCTCCCTGGATCAGGCTTCCCAGGGTCCTCAGAAAGGGTGGCCCCCTCCAGGGTGTCCCTGCTTGGAAGGATACTGAATGTGGAACAGGAGGCCGTCTCCAAGTCATAGAGGCAGCTGCAGAGTTCACGGGGGTCACAGGTCAGGCCAGACAGCTGCAGGGAAGCACAGGTTTCAATGAGGTGCTCCCCAGCACCCAGGGGACCCCAGTCTGGCCCTAGCCTCACCCAGGCTGTGTCGTCATTCACCACCACCAGTGCAAACTCATGACTCTTGTCGATCTTGTGTTTTGTCCTTACAAACATCTCAATCATCTTCTGGGACACATTGAGGGCATTGGTTTTGGAGCTAAGGAAGGATGAAGAGTGAAGGATGTGGTTAAAGCAAGGCATCCTGCCTGGGGGACATCCCTTCACTGCCCATCCTGGGAACCCTCCACCAATCCCAAGATGAGGCTCAGGTTATACAGCAAGAGGGTGGTGGAATACCCTACAACACTTGCCTTCTGGCCCTCTCTTTCCCAAATGGGTCCCTCTGGCCAGCTGGGTCTCACAGCTGATCCACTGAGAACCCCCTACCCCCATCTTCGTTCAGTCACAGATGAGGCCTTGCACATAACCTCAGAGAGACTCCACTATTCAGGAAAAGGGTTTTGTAGTCAGCCAAGACTAAGTGTGAACCTAGCTCTGCCCATTTGCTATGATGCCTTCAGCAAGTCACTTTGCTTCTCAAACTGTCCAAGTCACTGCTGTGGGCAGGGAATGACTGCTCTCCCATGCATGGAACAGATGGGCTGTATCACTATGAGTTCCTATTGCCACCCTCTGATACCATCAAGTTCCAGGCCAGGCCAAGCAGTTGTGAGTTTCAGAGAGAGAACCTACACTTGGGGGCTGGGTCTCTCCCAGCGTGGCTGCACATTCAAGCCCCCAAATGTCCCTCTCACCCATTGAAGGACTCCAGCTTTGGCAGTGACATTTCCTCTGACAGGTCCAGGCAGATGATCTGCAAGGAGGCAGGAGAATGGTAAGAGCACTGTGACTGGCAGCCAGCCTGACCCCCATACCGTTCTCTCAGCTCTCTAAGCAACCCTTTCTGAAAAGACACTGAATTTTCTCCAGTTCCCAGCCAATCTACCCACCCACTTTGGAAGGCACTGGCTCAGGGGAAAACCACCTTGATGAGCAAATAAATAAATCAGAGAACATCTGACACGGAACCAAAAAAAAAAAACCAACCTGGTAGAATTGTGACCCTGCCAAAGATATGTCCACCAAGAATCCCAAAATGTGACTGTGTTTGAAATTAGGGTCTTTGCAGGTATAACTAAGATAGGATCACCTTGTCTCAATGACAAATGTCACTATATAAAAAACAGAAGAGGAAGAGACACACAGAGGGGAAGGTCAAGTGAAGACAGGTAGAGACTGGAGTGATACAGCTACGAATGCCTGGAGCCCCCAGAAACTGGAAGAGGCAGGAAGACTCCCTATGGAGACCGCAACAGATTGATTTGGGATTTCTAGCCTCCAGAAACTACAAGAGAATAAACTGTTATTGTTCTAAGTTACCCAGTTTGTAGTAATTTGGAGTAGCAGCCTTAAGAAAGTAATATAAAGGGAATGTTTACAACTGATGCCCAAAGGGCAAGAATGACTAACCAATGGTTCTCTAATAGCTTGGAACACAGGCCAAGCTTCCCACTTACCACTTTCTCTGGACAGTTGACTCTTGGTGTCCGCACCTGGACCTCAGGAGCTGGTGGGGGCACCTTCCAGGGCTTAGGGCCAGTTCCTGGGACATTAGGAGTCCCATCATCAGCACTAGCTGCCTCGCCCTCACCCTCACTGCGGCTGCCCACACTGGCCTGGGCCCCAGGTGCCCGATCCTCAGCACCCTCAGGGTTGGACCGTGTACGGGGCCTGGGTTCAACTGACTGCTCCTCTTCTTCCTCTTCTTCCTCAGTAGGGCTGCTGGACTCTGCCACCTCCATGGCTCCTGACTGGCTGGATGGAGCAGTAATAGGGGAAGCCAGGATGTTCCTCTTTAGGGTGTTAAAAACATTTGGTTACCAGACAGGATAGTAGGGCGTGAGCTGCTTAGTGCCTATAAGAGTCACTCCTCTGGGGCCTCCCTGGTGGCGCAAGGGGTTGAGATTCAACCTATGAGGCTATCCGCAACCACTGCAGCACAAGTTCGATCCCCGGCCAGGGAGAAACCCCATGGCACAGCAGATCTCTCCTGACTTGCCAGCTGCTCCCCTTAGCAGCGTATTTCACTCAGTCTGCTTGTTCTTCTCCCCACTCTGTCTCTGGTGAATCTTCTCACCCCCCGCACCTCTGGCCTGTACCCCAGTTCTTGTAGGAATAAATAAATTAAAAAAAAAAAGTCACTATTCTGGACCTCAGTTTCTTCATCTGCAGAATAGGTGCCTTTTAAACTTCTCAGTCTGCCCTCCACCCTGATGTAAGTAATATTCTCCCACCTTTTCCTGTAGGGATAACCCTGTAAACCCCACCCCTCCTGGAACAATGATCATATCAATGACCAGCTCAAAGATGGGCAATTATCAGACTTCCAATAGTATTAGTAGGGAAGAGGGACTTGTTAGAGTCGCAAAGCTGTTAGGATAGAAATCAAGGCCTACCAAGGGCCCCTTCTGACTCCAAAAGGGGAAAGAGAGCCTGCCTGAAGTAACAGGACATAGAATTCTGAGGGCCTGGCTCCAGCTATCCTGAACCAGTCCTCTTACTTCTCTTTCTTGTCTAAGCCAGATTGAGTTGGGTTTTCTGTTACCTGAAATTGAAAAGGCTCTAATGAATAATGGAATAACGACCGCTCTGACTTTCCCCAATAGGCGCTCGGCGCCTAGAGGGTCTCTGCACAGGGAGGGCCGCGAATATGGGTATGACAGTTCCCTTTGAAGAAAGAAAAAACGCCAATGGAACAGCTGCCTATCTGGCCAATGGCTGCGAGTTGCCCAGGATGGTCTCTGACTATCTCGCAGTCCTTCACAACCTCTAGGGAAAGAAAGTCTGAGCTGCAACAAAAGGGATGGAGATTTGAAGAAACCAGACCTGAAGACGGAAGCCTCAAATGAGGCGACGGGATGGACCTCTGGGACTGGGGAAGCTGGACCTCTCGTGATGACAGGGATGGGTCCCGCAAGCTTTCACCATCTAATTCTTCCTCACCGTAATCTGAGCCAGCCTCCAACTCGACTGCCGACAAGTCAGGGCGCCGCCATCTTCGCAGCCCGAAATGGTGCGTGCGGTCGCGAGGCCTCCTGGGAAATGTAGTTCAGAGGACTACAATGTCCGCGGGACGACGCGAGAGAGCCTTGGAAACTGATAGGCTGGGACTGTATTGGGTGGGATTTGGAAAGTGATGGACAGGAAGTGAGGCGGGACCTTGAGTGTGATTGGCTAAAACAATAATAGCTTTTCTGTTTGTGGTTGCTGATAGGCTGGGACGAGATAGCGTGGAATAGGGTGTTCAAAGGAATAGAATGGAGAAGACCGAGCATGCAATCTGACAAATAAGTGGGACCGAGTTGGGCCCGGGCGAGGAGGCGTTTTTGATTGGTGATTGGTGAGATTAGTGGAGTTGGGGGGCGGGGTTTTGTAGACCTGACCCAAGTCCAAGGGTCACTCCCGGTTATTTATTTACACTCCTTACTTTACATATATTTGCAAAAATCAAAAAATACTATACCCTTTCTTCTTTATAGACACTTGTCCTCTTAGCCCAATTACCATTTTTTAATTTTTAAAAAATATTTATTTATTTATGCATGCAAAAGCTGTGGTGCTGGCCAGAGACGTGAGAGGGTTCACCAGAGACAGAGTGGGGAGCTGAACAGGCAGATCTACTGAAATACACTGCTGAGGGGAGCAGCGGGCAAGACAGGAGAGGTCTGCAGCACCATGTGGGTCACCTCCCTGGCAGGAGATCGAACTTGTGCTGCAGTGGCTGCAGATAGCTTCATACATAGTGCCTGCGCCATCAGGGAGGCCCCCAATTACCATTTTTAAAAAAGATTTATTTTTGGGTCTCCCCTGGTGGCGCAGGTGGTTGAGCGCCACCCTGTGAAGCTGTCCGCAGCCTCTACAGTGCTGGTGCTATCCCGGCCAGCCCGTGAGGGTCCCACACGGCGCGGCAGACCTTGCCTGTCTCGCCCGCTGCTCCCCTCAGCAGTGTGTTTCGTCAGTCTGCCTGTTCTAGTCCCCCTTCTGTCTCTGGTGAATCCTCTCACCCTCCCGTGCACCTGTTCTGTACCCTGGTTCTTGTATAAATAAATAAATAAATCTTTTTTTAAAAATAAAAGAAAATGTAAAAAAGATTTATTTTTAATTTATTTATGCATACAAGAACTGGGGTGTAAACCAGATTTGGGAGGGTGAGGGTGAGAGGATTCATCAGAGACAGAGTGGGGAGCAGAACAGGAGAATCTACTGAAATACACTGCTGAGAGGAGCAGCGGGCAAGACAGGCCTGCACCATGTGGGTCAGCTCCCTGGCGGGGGTTCAAACTCATGTCACGGTGGCTGGCCATAGCTTCACAGCCCTGAGACTTTAACCCTTTGCACCACCATTACCATTTAAAAATCAATCTGAGGGGGCTCCCTGGAGTTCAATCCTCGGCCAAGGAGCTAACCCACATGGTACAGTCCTGCCTCGCCAGCTGCTCCCCTCAGCAGTGAATTTCAGTGAATCCGCCTGTTTTGCTCCCCACTCAGTCTCTGGTGAATCTTCTCACACCCCCACTCCCCAAACACCACTGGCCAATACCCCAGTTCTTGGATGCATAAATAAAATCAATCTTTAAAAATAAAAATCAATCTGGGCCTTTGTTTCTTTACTTGTAAAATAGTTAAGCCTGCCTGCAGCAGCAGAACTCTGATTCAATGATAGGCAAGAGGGGCTGTGTAATTTGAACCTTGGAGGATGGAGAATTTGTGAGAAAAGCAAAAGGGGAAGCATTCTAGGCTGGAAGTAAAGGTCTGAAAGTTTGGAATAGCCTCGGAGAAGTGGTACATTTAACAGGTTGATATGAATGGAGCTGAGAGTGTGGATCAATTCCCTCTGGGTACCCTCAAGTCAGAGAATTGCAGCTGCTCTCCCTATCACCTTTTTTACGCAGAGAAGGAAGATTCAGCCTTCTAGGATCTGTCAGTGGGACCAAGAATATTCCTGCTGCTCCAGTCTCTACATAGTTTAAACCAATTGCAGAAGGGAGGGAAAGGTGTTTCAAGCAGAGATAACAACCTGGCCAAGGGCCCCAAGTTGTAAGAGAACCCTCAGCTGTCCTAAGAGGCGGCTCATCCTAGCTAAAGCATGGTGTATACATGGGTGCAGGTACTAGGCATGATTTTTAAGAACCTTGAACTCCATATTGAAGAGCTCCTAATGTCTCCCAAGGGCAATAGGGAGCGATGGAGGATATATGAATAAGAAAGGTGAATAGTGAGATCTCCGTCTGATGCCTGAGTAGAGAAGGGAGGAACTTTGGGGAGCTAACGAGGGGACTGGGCTGACCCAGGTGAAAGAGGGGAGTTTTGGGCATGACTATGGAGAGAGAGGAGAGGTCCATTAGAGGTGGATGTCGGAAAAATAGGCAGGATGAAGAGACCATCTAGGCTCTGAGGAATCTAGCATTTATGCAGGGTAAACAGCAGCTGGCATAGGAAGCAGAAATAGGACAGCCAGAAAAGGCATAAGGAGCAAGAGGAGGCATTATAATTCAGTTGCCTGATGGTGCCTGGCCATGTGCAAATTGCTTGTTGAAATTCCCGTGAGACTATAGAAAAATGCTATAATTACACCCACCTCAGGAAACTAAGATGGGGGGGGCAGAGGCATCACTTGCTCAAGATTACCCATTCCAGATCTGTCTTAATTGGATGAGCACTGTGACTGACACTAAAGGGACAAGTGAATAAGTTCACAAAGGACCAGGTGACAAGCCTCAGCCCAGTGGAACATTCTGGCAATGAAGTCCAAGGGTTAGGGCCTCCCTGGTGGTGCAGGGGTTAAAGACACAGTGCTATCAAGCTACTGCCAGCCACTACAGCATGAGTTCATCCCCTTGCCAGCCAGGGAGCTAACCGACATGCGCAGCAGACCTCTCCTGTCTCACCTGATCCTCCTCCCAGCAGTGTATTTCAGTAGATCTGCCTATTCTGCTCCCCACTCTGTCTCTAGTGCATCCTCTCACTCCCACACCTCTGGCCTACACTCCAGTTCTTGTATGCATAAATAAATAAATCTTTAAAAAAATAAATTATTAAAAAATATAAAAAAATAAAGTATAAGGGTCAGAGGTGGAGGAGCCATGGGCTGGGAAACTGTGATGAGGAGGGATTGGCATCTCAAGAGCTGGACACATATTCCCCATTGGGACCATAGGAAGCCACTGTCCTTGAAGAGGAAACTGCACAATAACAAGTCATGTGATGAGGGGAGGGGGCTTCCTGTTTCCTGGCCCCTCCCAGCCCAGTCTTGGCCAGCCCAGACCTGAACAAGCAGTAGCCAGAGTGATCCTAAGAGAGTTCAGAGAATCAGGCCTCTGACCAAGGTACCCCCAGAAAGATAGAGAAAGAGAGTGAACTGAGGGGATCCAGCCCTCAGGATTGGGAACTCTAGTTCAGAAGGTCCCTGGGAGTGGAGAAGGGACTCTTGAAGTCCATGTCCAGATAGGGGAGGCAAGGGAGCAGAGGTATGAACCATAAAGGAGGCAGAGGAAGAGGAAAAGGACAGGGAAACCCTGAGAGGTAGTGAGCTGCCTGTCTAGGGTGGCATTCAAATGTGCCAAATCAGCATTTTCCCATTCAAGACCCTTCTGGAGGGAGAAATGCCCATTTCACAGAAGAGGAAATAGAGGCTACCATTTGCTCCAAACAACAAAGGCCAGATCAGGTTTTAACAGGTGAGGAAGGAGGAGGAGTCTAAGGACATTGATTTCTGGACAGCAATGAGCACCCGGGCAACACGGCCCCGAAGCCGGCGAGGGAGGCACGCCCTGCCTGTAAGTGTCACCTCTCTCTGCACACCCAGCTCTGTGAGACCCCAGGGTCCAGCCCTGCCTGGCTTAGAGCTGGGCCCTGGGGTTCATTTGCAGGCTGAGCTGGACCCTGTGGAGGAGAGTTCAGAGGAGGCAGAGGCAGCCAGCGGCAGCTCTGAGCTGGGCCCTGCACCATTACAGGAGGGCTGCAAGCTGGAGCTGCCAGCCCCTGAGGCAAAGGCTGGTGGGCAGAGCCTGGGCAGCAGGTAAGGCACTCTAAGTCTCTGCCCCCCACTCCAGCTCTGGCACATTTCCCCTCCTCCCCCATGGATCTGCCTGTCCTTTCCCTGTTTACACACCCACACCATGGCTCCCTGTTGTCCTCCTCTGCCTGAATTTCATAGGCCTGCATGATGCAGCCTTGGTCCCTGTGTGCCAGCCACCCCAGCTAACTCCATTTCTAAAACTTTCCATCTCTCATCACTTCATAGGACTAACGAAGAAGCTGGCGGGGATGCTAAGAAGGACCTTGCCTCTGCCCCCAAAGGGCCCCATGAGGCTGCAGAAGGAGCCCACCAGGCCCCAGAGGCAGCCCACCAGGACAAGGAGACTGTCCCCCTGGAGCCTGGGGACATGTTTCAGACTTTGCATCGAGCTCTGAGCTCCCTGGAGGCCACTGCTGCAGCCTGGCGCCTCCAGAACCAGAGCTGCCCTGGGCCCATGGAGGTGGAGGGCAGAGATGAGGGAGGACCAAGGCTGTGCATGGAGCAGGAGAGGGCAGGGGGTTACCAGCGGGAGGCGGCCCGCCTAGCAGAGAGGAATGCCTGGTTGCGCCTGGCCCTCAGCAGCCGTGAGAGTGAGCTTGCCAGAACGCAGGTCTCCCTGCAGGCTACCCAGACCGAGAAGGAAGAGCTGCAGAGAGAGGTGAGTGGGGAAGGCTGCTTCCCAGGGCCCCTTGTCTGAGGGAGGAGGCAGGCCAGTACAGGCAACGTTCAACTGTTCTTCAAAAAAACATGTATGGAGCACTGACAGTTGAGTTCCAGACAGGGGTCCCTTGCACTCATATTTAAGGTGACCAGAGAGGTCCACCTAAGAGGTGACACTTGTATAAAAATCACAGAGGAAGTAGTGGTGCAAGGTTCTAGGGAAGAACATTTTGGGCAGACGAAACAGTCACTGCAAAGGCCCTGAGGTGGGAATGTGATCTGCATTTCCAAGGAACAGCGTGGAGGCCTGTGTGGTGGTGAATGGGAGGAGAACAGGGCAGGGAGTAGAACAGGGCAGGAAGCTGATGGGTGGGGAGCCCGGCAGGGTCTTGTGGGAGGATTTGAACTTTTGCTCTGAGTGAGGTGGGAGCCTTTGAGGATTCTGATCAGGGGATTGGTGGGGACCTGACACAGCATTCACTGACGCCCTCTGGCGGTCCTGTAAGGAATAGCCTGTGGGGAAGCGAGGTCCAAGACGTGGCTCTGGTCTTAATTTGGAGGCAAAAACACTGAAAGAGGGACCTCCCTGGTGGCGCAAGAGGTTAAGCGAAGCACTGTGAAGCGATCCGCAGCCAATGCAGCAGGAGTTCAATCCGGGGCCGGTCAGGGAACTACCCACACGGCGCAGCAGGACCTCTCTCTTGCCTGCTACTCCCCTCAGCAGTGTATTTCAGATCCGCCTGTTCTGTTGCCCCTTCTGTCTCTGGTGAATTCTCTCAGCCCGCCGCACCTATGGCCTGTACCCCAGTTCTTGTATGCATAAATAAATAAATATTTAAAGAAAAAAAAAAAAAGACTGAAGGAGAAAGATGGGAAGGCTGTTGTGGCAGGGGGTGGGGGCAATGACCAGAAGCTGTTGGGCCCTGACACCCATATAGGGACCATTCTCTGTCCGAATTCAGAGCTGGGGAAGTCCTCAGGATGGGAGGGACACATTTGGGCATGCTCAGCATCTACATGGAATCTAAAACAATGAGGATGAATGAGATTTCAGGACCAAATGGCAGGACTGGGAGCCCAGCGCAAGGGATGGGGCCCATGTCCCCTGTTAGGAAAAAGAAGTCTTTTTTTTTTCTTCCATCCCCTCCCATGGTGGCCCCGCTTGCAATCACCAATCAGTTCTCAATATCTGGTAGATCTTTTTGTTGTTGTTCATTTATTTTTATTTATTTATTTTTTAAGATTTATTTATTTATGGGGCCTCTCTGGTGGCACAAGGGGTTAAGACAGAACCTATGAAGCTGTCTGCAGCCACTGCAGCACGAGTTTTATCCCCAGCCAGGGAGAAACCCACACGGTGCAGCAGACTTCTCCTGTCTCACCCCGCTGCTCCCTCAGCAGTGTGTTTCAAGAGACCTGCCTGTTCTGCTCCCCACTCTGTCTCTGGTGAATCCTCTCACCCTCCACACCTCTGGCCTGTACTCCAGTTCTTGTATGCATAAATAAATAAATCTTTTTTTAAAGAGAGAGATGGGAATACAATAATAAATAAATAAATACATCTTTTTTTTTAAAAAAAGATGTATTTATTCATACAAGAGCTGGGGTACAGGCCAGAGGTGTGTGTGTGTGGTGGGGGGGTGACAGGATTCACCAGAGACAGAGTGGGGAGCAAAACAGGCAGACTGACCGAAATACACTGCTGAGGGGAGCAGGAGAGGTCTGCTGCGCCAAGTGGGTAGCTCCCTGGCGGGCTGGGGATCAAACTTGTGCTGCAGAGGATGCGGACAGCCTCACAGCACTGTGCTAACCCCCCTGCGCCAGCTGGGAGGCCCGTTTAGTTTTATTTTTTTAAGATTTTTTTTGTTTATTTATGCATACAAGAAATGGAGTGTAGGCCAGAGGTGCAAGGTGTGAGAGGATTCACTAGAGACAGAGAGGGGAACAGAAAATGTAGATTGAGTGAAATACATTGCTGAGGGGAGCAGCAGGCAAGGCAGGAGAGGTCTGCTGAGCCATGGGGGTTTCTTCCTGGTCGGGGATTGAACCCATGCTGCAGTGGCTGGCGATAGCTTGATAGCGATGTCTTTAACCCCTGCGCCACCAGGGAGGCCCAGTTCTGCCAACATATAAGATGTGTGGTACAGTCTATATGCCCTTCTTTGTCGATTGAAACGTTATGCAGTGTGTTACTCTATACTACATTATCTTTTTTTTTTAGAGGCATGTTTTTATTTATTTGTTTATTTGTTTGTTTTGTTTATTTGTACATGCACGGGGTACAGTCAGAAGCGCGGGAGTGTGAGAGAATTCACAAGAGCGGGGAGCAGAGCAGGCAGAAGGACCGAAGTACACTGCTGAGGGGAGCAGCGGGCGGCAGGAGAGGTCTGCGCGCCATGTGGGACCCTCCTCTGGTGGCCGGGGCGCAGCCGGGGATCGAACTGGCGCTGCAGGGGCTGCGGGCAGCTTCGCAACCCAGCGCTCAACCGCTGCGCCACTGGGGAGGCCCTATACTACATTATTTTTATCCATTGACCCATCAATGGGCACAATGCTTCCATTCTTGGCTATTGTGAAGATGCTGCAATGAACTTGGGGATACAGATATCTTTTCGAGTTAGTGCTTTCACTTCTTTCGGATAAAATATCTAGAACTGGAATAGCTGAAACTCCGCACTGTTTTTCATAGTAGCTCTACTACCTTATATTCCCATCAATAGTCAAGTGACTGAATGCCTTGCCCGACATGGTGAGGGAGTTGGCATGAGTAGGTGAGGCTCCTGCCTTCCAGGTGGGACACTTGCCACTGCTTCTGGAACAGGTCTTAGGAAGGGCTGGCAGGTGGTTGGAGCTCCCAGGTCTTATATTCCCCAGTCTTTCCCCAGATCCAGGAGCTACAAGATTCTTTGCTGAAGCTGGAGCCCTTCCCACCTCCCTCCCAAGGCCAAGCAGGTGGCTCAGGCAGTGGTTCTAGCAGCTCTGGGGCAGACGGAGAACCCTGGGGGACTCAGGTGAGTGTGGGAGACTAAAAGCCATGATTTTTTTTTAAAGATTTATTTATTTATGCATACAAGAGCTGGGGTACAGGCCAGAGGTGAGAGGATTCACCAGCGACAGAGTGGGGAACAGAACAGGCGGATCTACTGAAATACACTGCTGAGGGGAGCAGTGGGCGAGACAGGAGAGATCTGCTGCCGCCATGTGGGTTGCTCCCTGGTGGGCCAGGGATCGAACTTGTGCTGCAGAGGCTGCGGATAGCTTCATAGGTTGCATCTTAACCCCTTGCACCACCAGGGAGGCCCTAAAAGCCATGATCTTGAGAGCCTTAAGGTTTGGGATGAGATTCAAATCCTGGCAAGGGGTTGGAGGCCTCCCTAGTGGTGCAGGGGTTAAAGACAGAGCTATCAAGCTATCACCAGCCACTGCAACACGAGTTCGATCCCTGGGCAGGGAGGTGACCCACATGGCACAGTAGAGCTCTCCTGTCTCGCCCACTTCTCCCCTCAGCAGTGTATTTCACTCAATCTGCCTGTTCTTCTCCCCGCTCTGTCTCTGGTGAATCCTCTCACCACCCTCCCACATCTCTGGCCTACACCCCAGCTTTGTATACATAAATAAATAAATCTTAAAAAAAAAAAAATCCTGGCAAGGGGACCCAATAGCTTCTGGGGATGGAAAAGGCCTAAATCTAAACCATGCTGGCCTCTGACAACCTGGGTGAATCCAGTCCTTTCTTCCTACCAGGACCCCTTCTCCCTCGCTCACCCCCTGCTCCGGCGTCTCCGCGGTGACTCCGGCACTCAGATGGCTGGTCCTCTTCCCTCCCAGTCTCTTGCCCCTGAGGTGCACATCATGGAAGCCCAGATGGAGCAGCTCCGGGGGTAAGAGCCACAAATGCTAAGCTCATAAGTACACCAGCACCTCCCCAGCTGGGAGGTCAGGAGTCTGGAGCTGGAGCAGAAATAGAGAAGAGGGTGAAAATCAGGTACTGACTGCCCGGTTAGGGACTCACTTTCCCTTTTGCCCACCTTCGGAGGCAGGAGCATTGAGAAACTCAAATGCTTCAACCGTCTGCTGTCAGCTGTGCTCCAGGGATACAAGGGCCGGTGTGAGGGCCTCAGCATGCAGCTGGACCAGCGGGAGGCGGAGGCTACTGCGCTGCAGCTGGCCTTGCAGTACAGGTCTGTGTGTCTGCCTGTTGATGATGTCGGGTTGGGCAGGGAATGTTACTCAGATCCACAGAAAAAGGCAGGGCGCTCGCTTCCCCCAATCATAGAAATTAAGGCAATTTATGGGCCTCCCCGGTGGTGCAGGAGGTTGAGCGCAGTGCTGTGAAGCTGTCCGCAGCCTCTGCAGTGTGGGTTCAATCCCAGCCGGCCAGGGAGATACCCACATGGTGCAGCAGACCTCTTCTGCCTCGCCTGCTGCTCCCCTCAGCAGTGTATTTCAGTCACTCCTCCTGTTCTGTTACCCACTCTGCCTCTGGTGAATCCTCTCACCCTCCCGCGCATCTGGCATGTACCCCGGTTCTTGTATACATGAATAAATAAATCTTTTAAAAAAAAAAAAAAGAAGAAGAAATGAAGGCAATTTTAGGCCAAGGGTGCTGAAGCAGTGTGCATGCTCATGAGGGTAGGAGTAGAGAGAGGAGTGAGGGGTCCAGGGTGGGGATGTCACCTATACAGCAAGACAGGTGAGCAAGAATCTGTCCCACAGCGAGAACTGTGAAGAGGCATATGGAGCCCTGCTCACTCTCCAAGAGGTGGACTCAGGAGCAGAAGTTCCCGTGGGAGATATGGAGGCAGCTGAGACGGAAGCTCAAAGGCTGCTGGCACAAGAGAAGGATTCCCTGGATGGACAAACACTACTGGATCCACAGCCCAGGTATCCCTGGAAATCTGGGACTGGTGGGTCAGTGAGGAGGGTCCTGATTGAAGAAAGAGGCTGTCAGAGCTAGTGTGTTGGGGGGGGGGTGGCATTACTCACCATGGGTGGCAGGAAGCCTGACTAGAATGGCCTGGTTGCTGCTTAACAACATTGGCTTGGTGATTGACAGCCATCGGGATGGGTATTGGACCACAAGCTTTTTCTTGAAGGCGGATGATGGCAGCCCTTTGATTAGAACTGACTGTGATGGTGCTTCATGGTTTGACCTGATGTTGGTGCCTACTCTGGCTGGCATGATGCTGCCAAACAGGGTTCACAAATTGAGCAAATGTGCCTGTTGGGTTGACTTGAGGGCATCAACCACATTGTAATGAGTGATAGTGCTTATTGGTTTGGTGTGATGTTGTCTACCATGTTGACATGAGGAATGGTGCCTGTTGGTGCACTGGCATTCAAAATGTTACCCTGATGGATGATGTGCCCACTGGGGTTTACATTATGGAACCCACTACTTTGGTATGACAGTGCCCAACAGAGATACCATGTGATCCATCATGGTAAGATTGAAGATAATGGAGCCCACTAGAATAGGCATAAAGTCATCACAACCATGCTCACCAGTATTGACATAGACCCCTCTTGTTTCTTGTAGCACAGAGGGTAGCAGTGTGGATAGGCCCACACCACAGGAGGTGGTTTCCCAGCTCCGAGGCTATGTCCAGCGTCTCCAGGAGCGCCGAGCTCTGGTGAAGATTCCCCCAGAGCCAGGCCCCACCCTGGCACCCATGTCCACCATACCCCGTGCAGAAGCCATGGTGCAAGCCATTCTGGGGTCCCAGCCTGGCCCAGCTCTGCCCCAGCTGGAGAAGATGCAGATCCAGCAAGACCTGGCAGCCACACGGGTATACATGAGCAGTGGCTATGTGTCAGTCTTTCTTGGTGGGACAAAACCACTGCTGAAGCTGAGAGGGATGTGATTGAGGGACCAAGCAACAAAGGAATGTTTTGCTAGGTTGAGGGCAGGCTTCCTAGAGGAAGAGGAATTGGAGTTAGAGTTTTGAAGGGTGAAAAGGAGTTTTTCTCAGAAATTCAGTTTCTCCTCGGGCTCTGAATCTGGCTTTCCACAATTCCCTTCCTATAGAAAAAAAGATGAGAGCCCAAAACCTGCTCTAAAAGGGAGCTATGCTCTCTGCTTACCACCAACACCACCACCAGGACATGTTCTGGGGGGGGGGGGGTCGGGTTTAGCCTGCAAGAAAGACCTGAGGTTCTGGGTTTGGAGAAACTCCAGACACTTCCATAGAGCTGCTACTTGACTTTTTCTAAGATAATTCTTTCTCTGAACTGCCATTTGTACAGCTATAGTTATTTTTTTTAAGATTTATTTATTTATGCACACAAGAGCTGGGGTGTAGGCCAGAGGTGCAAGGGCTAAAGAGGATTCACCAGAGACAGAGTGGGGAGCAGAACAGGCAGATTGACAGAAATACACTGCTGAGGGGAGTAGTGGGCGAGACACGAGAGGTCTGCTGGGCCATGTGGGTCAGCTCCCAGCCTGGGGATCGAACTCATGCCTCAGTGACTGCCAATAGATTGATAGTGCTGAGACTTAACCTCTTGTGCACAGCTATAGTTTTTACATGAGAATGATATTTCCTATGATGCAAGGTCATGGTGAGGGTCTGAGTTCATGCTTAACCAGCCATCAGTGGGTGCCTCCTGAGACCTCACTTTCCCCAGTAGCTGGTCCTAGAGAAACAGACTCTCTGTCTTCTCTTTGGTCCCTCAGGAGACCCTGGCAGACTTGATGCTGCAGCTACAGCTTGTGCGGCGTGAGAAGCGGGGCCTGGAGCTGCGGGAGGCTGCCCTCAGAGCCCAGGGGCCAGCCCACATGCTTCTGCTGGAGCAGCTGCGCTGGGAGCTGGCACAACTCCAGACTGGTGGGGCCAATAGCAGTGGTGGAGACAGCAGTGGAGGAGGGAGCAGCAGAGATGAGGAGGAGTGGTCTCAGGTGAGCAGCGCTGCTAGGAACAGGCAGGGATGGCAGGGCACTGTTGACTCTATGGCCCTGGTCAGTTGGCCCCTCTGAGCTTTGGGTTCCTTTTCTACATAAAATAAGGAGTTGGATACTCAAACTGCATATCAAAGCTCACATTTGTACTTTGGGGGTTCTTTCTTTCTTTTTTTTTTAAAGATTGATTCATTGATTGATTGATTGATACATACATAAAAGCACCGGGTAGTCAGAAGCACGGGAGGGTGAGAGAATCCACCAGAGCCAGAGCGGGGAGCAGAGCAGGCACAAGGACCGAAGTACACTGCTGAGGGGAGCAGCGGGCAGCAGGAGAGGTCTGCGCGCCACGTGGGATCCTCCTCTGATGGCTGGGGAGCAGCCGGAGATCGAACTGGCACCGCAGAGGCCGCGGGCAGCTCCGCAACCCAGCGCCCAACCGCTGCGCCACGGGGGAGGCCCCTGGGGGTTCTTTCTTTGGGGATATTGAGCCCAATAAGTCCCAGAGGGTTTGGTGTCTTCCACTCAAACCTGGATCTCCTCCTTCCCACCCCAGGGCGTGTTCATACTCTCTCCCTTCCACATGCCAACAGCCTCATCCTATACTTCATCTCTTCATAAATTTGGGTCCTCCCTGGGCCTTGCTTTTGTCCCTTCCTGTCTAGTTAGACAGATTAAAGCCTTCAGTGGCTTTTGGAGCCCTTTGAATTCTCTCTCCTTCCATTATACGTGCAGTGCCGCTGCAGGCAACATGGGTCATGTCCCTCTGTCTAATGAAGTCCTCGACTTCTTCCAGGTCTGACTCAGACATTCTCTCTTCCAGGACAGTCTTCAGATGTAATCCTGTTATTTACTTCCTCATTAGGGAGTAATTTTATCTTATTGGGGTATCTCCCCACACTAATAGAGGCAATTTCAGCATCCAGTGTGGTTGGCTAAGCATATACTCAGCCTGGGTCAAGGACACTTTCCTCCCTTATGCTTCCCACAGGGTCCTCTTGCTGTCCCCAGTGGGAGCAGGGGCATTGATGGAGGCCAGGCAAGCAAAGTGAAGGAACCAGAGGAGCTAGCCCAGGAACTGTCGGCATCGCTCACCCGGTGTGTGCTTGGATCTCGGGTGGGGGCTGGATGGCTTACGGTGGTGGGCACATGCGAGTCTGTGGGGTCCTATTCTGCATGGGAGGACCGGGTATACACCTGAGTGCACATGTGTTTACACAGGAACACCTTGGGTAGGTGGGTGGGAAGAGGGAAGACAGATTGGTTGTGGCTCTGAGCCCCTCTACCCCTATCTCTGCATTAGGGCTCTGAGTCTGCGGGAGCAACTGCAGTCTCTTCGGGAAGAGCTGGAAAAGGTGGCTCAGAAGGGACGAACCAGACATGCTCAGAGTGCTGAGTTGAACAGTGATTTATGCAAGGCTCACAGGTGGGTCCCCCTCCCTTGTACCTCTGCTGGTGACTACAGAAACAACCTGGCTTTCTCTGGGCTTCAGTTTCCCCCCTGTAAGACAGGTGATAGTTTAATTTATCCCCTTCCCCCGACCTCCCCAACTTCACCTTCTCTGATCCCCAGGCCCTGGTGGTGGGACCCCAGGAAGACCCAGTCTCACACAGCTCCTGTCTGGGGCCAGGAGTACATAGCTCCTGGGGGTGGGATAGAGAAATGTTTTACTGGCTAAGCCCCCTACCTCCTCCAGCTCCTTGGTCCTGGCCTTCCGCGGAGCACATCGGAAGCAGGAGGAACAACGGAAGAAGCTGGAGCAGCAGTTGGCACTGATGGAGGCCCAACAGGCAGAGGAGTTGGCAGGCTTAGAAGCCATTGCAAGGGCCCTGGGGAGGCCCAGATCACCCCCTCTGCCTTCCCAGTCAGGGGAGACCTTTCTGTAGGTCCTGCACCTGGCCATGTCAGGACATGCTACAGTTGTGGCAGGCCATGTCATAAACTATCCTGGAGTGGTGTTATGTCATGTGGCGTGACTTTGCATGTTTAGGTATGTTTGGCATCATGGAACTGATGAACCTGGGTATCTGATGGGAGGTGACCAGGCACTGGAGATAGATTCAGGGTCTCTAACCTGGTGCTATGTGGCTTGTGAAGGTGAACATACCAGAGGCAGTCTGGCCTGTGGCAACAGGATCTGTGGTGTTGGAGAGAGTCAGGGGTCAGTGAGGTGACATAGCCAGAGCTGAGATCCCAACTCTCATCTGTCTCCATAGCCCTGGGAGGGGCCCCTGGGAACAGGGCATAATTTCCCTCACCCACCACCTTCCCAGGAAGATGCTGGATTTGGTGCTTCCAAAGGGAAGATGCCATATCCCAGAAGAAAGACAGAGACCAGAATGGTTTGGGGTATAAAACTTCCACTGGAAGAGCTCACTCCAGCGTGGAGGAATAGGCAGCGGCTTTAGAACTTGCACTGGAAGAATGTGTAGCTTAGGTGCAGGGCTTCTGGTGGGTGGCATCTGGGACCCTGCAAGTGGGAACTCAGGAGCGGGCAATGAGTTTTTTTGTGGCCCTACAAGGACTGGAGGAGCCCATGCCAGGGGGAGAGGTTCAGGCTTTCACCTGTGGGAGGTGGAGTTGAGGGAGGTGTTAGTTTCAGGTTAATACAGGCAACTGATTAGCATTATATTTGAATAGGCCACACCTTCCAGCTCTCTACTGGGGTTCAGACAGATCTAGAAGTTGGAGGCGGGGTACCGCTGGGAGCCACCCAGTAGAGCCCAGATTAGTAGCCTGCTGACCCTCCTCAGCGGTAGCTGAAACCCAAGATGGGGATTAGAAAGGCATTCGTCCCAGCCTGTGGAGGGGGGGGAGGCGTTTTCCTGGTCGCACCTGTGCAGGTGTGTGCTGGGGTGGCTGGTGGGGGCAAGGTGAGCCGCCACTCAGCAACCTGGACTCAACCCGGACTTCCTGACCCACGGATTCCTTGGGTGGGCAAGTGCTGGTGCTGGGGACCTTCCGACCCCTTGCACTGTCTTTGGATGGTGGCCGGCTTTGAATAAAGCAGGGAAACTGAGGCGGGCAAGGTCACCCCTAGTGGTGCGACAGTGCGTCAGAGGAACCGTCCTTATGCTGTACAGTCTGTTTCCCAGCCCAAGAATGACCTTAGGCCCCAGTCCCGCCAGGTTGCCGTGAGGGAGCCCTTGTCACAGGGAGACAAGGTCACCTGTTGGAGGGCGGGGGAAGGAGTTGGCGCCAGATGAGGGGGCGGGGGCTGAGTTTGCCGCACGGGCGGGGGTAGTGGGTGGGGGGAGGGCAGGGACAGTTTCCCAGGCCGTCGTCCGCAGGGCCTGGCCGTTCCCACGGGTGCCCCCGCGGCAGATGGGCTCTGGCCTCTTTGTCCCTGGCCCGCGGCCGCCGCAAGGTCAAATGTCACCGCGGGGCCGCGGGCAGGGGTCAAGGGGGCGAGGCCGGGCCTCTGTCCGCCCCCTGGAGGGCCCCAAGGGGTGCCGGCAGGGAGGGGCATGGCCGAGCTAGTGGGCAGGCGAGGAGGCAGGCGCCGAGAGGTTAGACCCGCTTGAGGTTCCGGGTTCCCCTGGTCTTCAACTGGAGCCCAGATCATCACTTCTGAGCGCCCCTTCCCCAGACTCCTGTCCCTCAAACCTCAGTCCCAGCCCCCTCTCCACTGACTCCCTCCAATCCTTTCTTCCCTCTAAGTCTCCCTTTCACATTCCTTCTCTAAGACACTCCTCCCCCTGGATCTTGGAAAGTCCAGGTTAGGGACCTAAAATCCCTCCCTGTCCTCAACCCAAATAACCAGACAGTGCCACTGCATTCCCTAGCGGTTCCAAAGTGAAATGACTTCTCTAACCACCCAGTATGCCCTCTCCCAGCAGTATTTACAGAGCTGAAATCAACTTCAGCAAACCCTTGGGAAGTCCTTGCTCATGTCTAATACTAGTCCTTCCTGCTTTCTATACATTTTTTTTAAAAGATTGATTTATTTATGATTCAAGAACTGGGGTACAGGCCACAGGTGTGGGAGGAAAGAGGATTCACCAGAGACAGAGCCAGGAGCAGAACAGGCAGATAGACCGAAGTACTCTGCTGAGGGGAGCAGCGCGTAAGACAGGAGAGGTCTGTTGTGCCATGTGGGTAGCTCCCTGGCCGGAGATTGAACTCGCCCTGCAGAGGATGCAGATAGCTTCACAGTGCTGCACTCAACCCCTTGCCACCAGGGAGGCCCGCTTTCTATACTTTTATTTTATTTTATTTTTTTTTAAGATTTATTTATTTATTTATACAAGCACTAGGTACAGTCAGAAGCACGGGAGGGTGAGAGAATTCACCAGAGCCAGAGCGAGGAGCAGAACAGGCAGACTGACGAAATACACTGCTGAGTGGAGCAGTGGGCACAGCAGGAGAGGTCTGTGCGCCATGTGGGACCCTCGCCTGTGGCCAGGGATTGAACCGGCACTGCCGAGGCTGTGGGCAGCTTTGCTGCCCAGCACTCAACTGCTGCGCCACCAGGGGAGGCCCTGCTTTCTATACTTTTAAACCCTTGCACACAGTGGGTCCCAGGGCTCAGGGTGTTTTTTGCCTGGCTTTCTCAGAATCTTGGTATCCTTTCAAGTGTCACATGATCTCCAAGCATCTTCTGAGCCACGCCCTCCCCCCCAGGATGCCCCCTCAGAAGCATCTGGGGAAGGGGATGCCTTTACCCCAGATCCTCTCCTCAGAGAGGAGGCCATAGAAGCCAGCAGAGGGCAGAGGGCAGGGCCTGCAAGCCTCGGGAGCCCAGCCACGTGCCCTGGTGTCCAGGGTGTCCTGTTCTGGGCCTAGGGCAGGACGGGAGATAAGACTGGGTCACTGGACCTAAGGGACTCCAAGGTGAAAGGTCACAGTAAAGGGTTTTTCCAGCCTGTTAAACGTTAATAGGCCCAGAGCCAGCAGCTCAGCTTCTCCTGCCCTGGGCGACCTGGGGTATATAAAGTTTGCTTAATAAATGCTAGCTGCTGGAGCCCAGAGTGGGCAGAGAGGTTAGTGGTGACAGTTGGGAAGCTCCAAGGAACTTGGAAGAAAACATCTGCGGTCCAGCCGGCTGCCTGACCAAGCCCTTTCAGTAAAGCACAGAGAGAAAAGGAAATTAAAGGGAAAGAGGAGCAGCGATGACATTCCTGGCGCCTCTAGCCATGCCGGGCTGGTGGGCGCCCTGCCCCCAGAGGCCTGAAATCCAGGCTAGGGGCCCCCTGACCTCTCGCCCCGCAGGTCGCAGATCACAACATCCCTTCCCCCTGGAGAATCCCAGTACCAGGTGTTAGCCCAAGCGGAGAAAGGGTGGGGTGGAGGTCGGACGTAGCGACTTTCTGGAAGAGGAAGCAAACACAATCCATCAAGCAACTGTGCAAAGAAATGCCCTAGGGTGCGTGCGTGTATTGCGCAGGGGCGTGCCCCCCCGGGGGCACTGGTCCCCCATTAATGCTTCTGCCGGGAATGCGGGGGGGGGTGGTGGCGAGGGGCACCTCGAGGGCGGTCGAGCGACGCAACGTCCAAGGCCGGGGGTGGAGGGGCGGGCCTGGGAGAGACATCTTGGCTAGGCTGCGGAAGGGCAGAGGGCAGCGGCGGCACTGGCTTTCGCCGCCGCCCAGCAGGGGTTAAGGCAAGAGCCGAGAGAGGCCAGGGGGTTGGTGGGGAAGGAGAGGGAGGGGAAAGGGGAGGGTCAGGTCGAGCGGCCCCGCGCTCCGCCCTCGCCCCTCCCGCCAGCCCGGGCGCCCGGCGCCGCGCACGGCCACCCATGCCCTTATAAGGGTGGCCGTCGCCGGGGCAACGAGCGCCCGCCCCCAGCCCGCGGCGCGCGCCCCTGCCCCCGCCCCCGCCCCCCGCCCGCCCCGCGAATGGAACGTTGTGTGTCAAACCGGCCGCAGCGCGAGGCCGGCGCGCGGGGTCGGCGGCGGCGGCGAGAGCGAGGCTCGGGCCCAGGCGCAGGCCCAGGCCGGGCGGGTGCGGCCGCAGCGGGGGCGGCAGCTCGGGAAGCGCCGGCCCGCGGCCCTGCAGGCCCGGAGCGGCCGCCTGGGGCCCCAGGGCCCCAGGGGGCGCGGCGACCGGCCCCGGCGCACGCCCGCCGCCCCTCCCCCTCGCTGCGGGCGGCCGCGCAACTTGCGGCCAAACTTTCCCCCCGGCCTCCCGAGCGCGGATGGCGGCCCGCTAAGTTGGCCGCATATCCTGGCCGTGCGGCCGCCAGGCCAGAGGGCGCCCCCTGCGCAGCCTGGGCCGGGCCATGGCCAGCGCGCCCCCGCCAGGGCCCCAGGGCGGCGGGGTGCGAATCCCCGGGGCCCCAGGTCCGCGCCTCTAGCGCGCCCCTCTGGCCCCGGGCCTGGCCCCGCGCACGCGTGGGAAAGTTGGCCTGGAACCGGCCAGACCAGTTCCGCCTGGGCGCGCGGACCGGCCGCAGGAAGTTGCTGCAAAACTTTTTTTGGGGGTGCAGCCGGTGCCCCCCGCGCGCCTCGGCCGGATGCTCGCCGGGTAGGGTCCCCCGGGCGGAGAGGGGTGCCCGGAGGGAGGATCGCGGAGGGGGCGCCCCGGCCCCGCTGCCCTGGGGCTATGGCCATGGTGACCGGCGGCTGGGGCGGCCCCGGCGGCGGCGGCGATACGAACGGCGTGGACAAGGCGGGTGGCTACCCACGCGCGGCCGAGGAGGACTCGGCCTCACCCTCGGGCGCCGCCAGCGACGCTGAGCCGGGCGACGAGGAGCGACCTGGGCTGCAGGTGGACTGCGTGGTGTGCGGGGACAAGTCGAGTGGCAAGCACTACGGCGTCTTCACCTGTGAGGGCTGCAAGAGCTTCTTCAAGCGGAGCATCCGCCGCAACCTCAGCTACACCTGTCGGTGAGCCCCCCATCAGCTCACCGCGGTGGTGGACCCGCCCCGGCCTGGGCCGGGCCTCTGACCTGCTCGGTCACCTTGGGCTTGGCGCTGACCTTCCCTGGGCCTCCATTACCCCTCTGAGATAGGGGCACAGACCCTTGTCCATGTCTCTGTTGCATTCCTGGGGTCGTGTATACAGTCGGCGCTGTATCGATGCAGGTCCCCCCATCAGGTGGTCCCTTGCAGCTTCCGCCTCAGTTACTTGCTCTTTCCTCCCTTTTCTTTGGACTGGGGCCCCCACGGTGCGCTGAGAGGTTGGGGGTGCTGTCAGGGGTAGGACCCTAACTACAGGGCATTCCTTTTCTTGGGGATCTGGGCGCGCAGAGGGACCCGGAGGGAATCGAACGTGGAACTTGGACTGTGGCGCTTGCAGCGTCCAGGGGCCATTGTCTGCGGCCGCGCGGATCGATACGGCGCGCCCTTGGGGTCAAATATCACTTCCAAAGTCGCCCTGGCCACCGAGGAGATGCAGCGTTGTGGGCGAGGCTGGGGTGGCACAGGGTTTCCTCCTTCGCATAGGGGGTCCTTCTGGGGCAGCGAACTGGGTCTACCGCGCCGCCGCCCCCCACCCCAGCCCCCACCCCCGGGCTCATCCTGGGCCTTGGGTCACCGGAAACCGCAGCTGGAGGGACGGGAGGGCGGCTGGATTTGACCACACCTCGGCTGTTCCACTGGCTCCTGCATCCCCAGCCAGGGAGGGTGCAGACTTGGGGCTCTTGAGAACCCTCTGAAACTTCATAGCTCAGAGGAAGGTGGGGTGAATGTTTCCAAGAAGGAACCCTGGGCTGCCCTAGTTTGAATTCCCCATAGGCAGGGCGTGGCCTGGCTAGCTGCTCCGGTTGGTGTTAGGGCTCTAGGTCCCTAAGGAAGGCACTAGGGGTAGGTGTCCAGTGGGGGTGGGGAAGTAGGGAGTGTGTGTGCTTTCACACCACTCTTATGAGCAACCCTTTGCCCCTTTGATAAGCCCTACTCTGTGCCTCTCTCCCCGATATATGGTGAGTCCCGTTTTCCAGATGCATAAAACTGAGGCCCAAGGAAGTTGTGATACCTGCCCTGGGTCAGGCAGGGAGAGACCCTGCCCTAGTGTGGACTTAGCAAAGGGAACTATAGGATTGGGAAGCCAGGGTTAGGGTGTTCCCAGGAGAGCTGCTGATAGAGGGCTTGTTAGGTAGGTCACCAGTCAGGGTCCCACTTGAGGCTGAAGTTTGGCTGTAGGTCTGGGGTCTAAGCCTGTCTTGGGTGGCCATGTGCATGGGGCAGCTGGCTTACTCCATCCTCCCAGGCTAACTGGGCCACCAGACTTTGGCCTCATTCTTGCTACTGGAAGAATACCATCTGCTTTCTGGCCTTGTCTTTGGGGAGAGGCTCAGGTGGTTTGGGAATCCCCAGGGCATCCTGAGGACCTGGACAGGGAGCACCAAAATGGTGGAGGGGGATGTTGTTTGAGGCTGGGTGGTTCAGAACCTCTGTGCTGTGTGACCTGATGAAGTTATGGCACCTCACTGAGCCTCAGATGGATTCAGCAAAGTCCCCTCAGGGCCCAGGCTGGATGGCTTGATGTCAGTCCTCCAGAGGCCCCCAACTTCAAGCCCAGCCCTCTCCTAGTCTTTGGGAAACAACTGTGCCCCCAGCCTGTGGGGTTTGGGCTGGGCTAGAGGAAGGGATGGATCTGGGATCCCAGGAGGGCTTTCTGAGCATGGGTCAGGGTAGGCGGACCTTGAAAGTGAAGGGTTTGTCAGGTAAAGGGTCGCGTCGTTAGGTGAGACTGCCCAGATATGGAAGAAGTTAGAACTGCATGAACTTGAAATGCTGGACTGAGAGTGATGGGCAGCGATGGAGAGTGTCTGAGCAAGGTAAAGGGTGTGCTTTTTAGGTGGGATAACAGGTAGAACTTACTGTTTTCCCATCTAGGGGGACAGGAGGTCTGTTCTGACCCCGCAGCTGAGGAAGTTGAGGCAAAAGTTTCAGGGCCTCCCCTGAGGTCAAAGGACCCTGAGCCAGGCCCCCTTCTACCCCAGGCCTGACCGTTTCCACCCGGTTGCCCAGGACCCTCCCACTGCCTGCCCACCAGGCTTTGTTCTGGTTCTGCCTGAACTCTCTGAGCTAGCAGGGCCTCTTATTGGGGGCTCAGGCTGGGCAGGCAGCAGAGGCCTGGGCTCAGAGACTGTAAGATTGGGCACTCAGAAGTGACCCCCCAACCCCCGTCTCAACTCTTTTTTTTTTTAAAAAAGATTTATTTATGCATACAAGAGCTGGGTACAGGCCAGAAGTGGGGGGGGGGGTTGTGAGAGGATTCACCAGAGACAGAGTGGGGAACAGAATAGGCAGATCGACCGAAGTACACTGCTGAGGGGCGAGTCAGGGGAGGTCTGCTGCGTCATGTAGGTAGCTCCCTGGCCAGCAGGGAATCCAACTCATGCTGCAGAGGCTGCTGACAGCTTCATAGGTTGCATCTTAACCCCTTGCGCCACCAGGGAGGCCCCCCTCTCAACTCTTGTAAACCTGCCATTGGGACACCAAACTGGGGTGACATTCTGGCCCAATCCCCCAGACCCAGTGTCTCATAGAGCTCTCATCTGTCTGCCTATTTCCAGACCAGGAAACGATGTTCACTGGAGCAGTTGTTGTCCTGGAGTTGGGGCTAGGTGTCTGCAGTTGAGATGTGTTTGATTTTAAATGTCATTGAGTGTTTTACTCTGGTTAGTTTTGGGTACCCTCTTGGTGCACAGTGGGGGATACTGAACCTAGGGTTAAGAGAGCATCAGAGGGCCTCCCCAGTGGCGTAGCGGTTGAGGGCTGGGTTGCGAAGCTGCCTGCAGCCTCTGCAGCACCAGTTCGATCCCCGGCCACCGGGCGAGGGTCCCACATGGCACATAGACCTCTCCTGCCGCCCGCTGCTCCCCTCAGCAGTGTACTTCGTCAGTCTCCCTGTTCTGCTCCTCGCTCTGGCTCTGGTGAATTCTCTCACCCTCCCACGCTTCTGACTGTACCCAGTGCTTGTATAAATAAATAAATAAATCTTTAAGAGAGCATTAGAGGTTGCATTGCGGCAGGAGCCAAGGTACTGGGGACATTTGGAGAACAAAAACATTCCTCTTGGGGCTGACCATGAGCAGGGAGGTCACTGCCTCACAGGGCCAGGCCATCTCTGGAGAAGCCACAATGGTCCCAGAGTCACCCAGATGAAACCTCTCTGACTTAGAAGTTGGAATGTCTTCACTGAGGAAGGGACGTGGATGTGGGGTCTTGAAGTGCAGACAGGTATTCATTCACTCAGTACTGCAGACCATAACGAAGGGGCTCTATAGCTCTATAACCCCATAGAGAACGGGCCTCAGCCTGGCCAGCCCCTAGTTCGTTAGTCAACTCATGAAGCCTAGCTGTCTTTCCAAGTTCCTTCATTGCTCTCACATTTCCTTCTCTCGGAACAAAGACCCTAATGTGACTTTTAGCCCAATAAAATGAAACTGTTTAGGCCTTTTGTACCCTCTGCCTGGAATTGTCTCTCTGTTCACTTGGGAAACTTCTGTTCATTCTTCGAAACCCAGCTTTGCCACAGATTACTGTTTACCCCTCACCATCCACTCCATCTGTCTTTTCTGTTCTGCAGAACTGCAGGCTCAGCCCCTGTGCCCTCTTGGGGGGTATCTCCCCAGCCCAGGGCACTGGTGTTTCACAGGTGCAACCTCCAAAGGTAGCTCACAGAAAGCAGGACGTGGAGGTCACAGTGACCTGCCACAGTGACCTCTGTTCACTCAGGTCCAACCGTGACTGCCAGATCGACCAGCATCACCGGAACCAGTGCCAATACTGCCGTCTCAAGAAGTGCTTCCGGGTGGGCATGAGGAAGGAGGGTGAGTGCCTTCTGGGGTGGGGCAGGCTCAGGGGAGAAGCCAACGCCCAGCCTGGCGCCTGTTAACCTTATTACCACTGATCCTGAGATCCCTGGGGCTTCTGTCTGGCCTTGGACTGGAAGAATCCAATTATCTGTGACCACCTGGTGGCTTTGGTGGAGCTGGGGATGCAAGAGATGCCCCACTCGGTCAGTCCCATGATATACCTGTTCTTGGGTGCCCTGGCCACTCCTTCTAGGTTCCACTGGACTCAGACGTAGGTTCCCTGGTCCTGACACCTCAGTGACCTGCAGCACTCCCCCCGACCCTACCCCACCCTGCATCCCCTAGCCTGGCCACTGCTCTCTGAACAAGGATGTATTTTTCTATTTGATTTGTTTTCCCTCCAACCTCCACCCTCTGCTTTGTGTTTGCCCAAGGCAGGAACTTGCACTATTAAGGCAAAGGGCAGCTTACCCTTAGCCTGACCCCGGGTATTGGAAGCCAGAGAGAGGCCCAGCCTCTTGTCTCTGCCCCAGGGACTTGGGTGGAACGTGCTGAGCACCCTTAGAATTCAAGTGGTATCCAAAGACTTGCACACAGAGCCTGGGGGCTTGGGAGCAGAATTTGGCCTGTTGGATAAGAATCCTCATGCTTAACTCCCTGGCCTGGCTGGCAGTTCTGGCATGTAGCCCGAGTTTTCCCTGCTCTATAAAGTTGATTCTTCTCTTCCGGGCCCCCATGGAAGAAGCTGGGAAAGGCTGCTCCCAGTCTTCCTCTTAAAACCACCTAGCTGCTCATTTTTGGTTCTTTTAAGTTTAGGGGTGACTCTCCCGCACCCCAACCTAGATTTTGCCTCCACTAGTCCATCTGACCTAAACACCTGAAGCATTTCAATTTAGGGCTCCAGATTCCCAAAGCCTTAGGGGATAATAATGGCAGCCCATGCTCCCAGCACAGTCAGATGTCAGGGCTGTTCTGTCTGCCTGGAGTTCTCTTCCCCCAGATACCTGCATGGATTCCTCTCTTACCTCCTTTAAGGTTTGCTCCAATGACGCCTCCTCAGAGAAGTCTTGCTTTCCCTCCTCTTCCCACCTTCATCATCCCCCTTTATTTTGTACCATCTACTTCGAACAATAATTTACTTGTTCCCCACCAGAATATATGTTCCCCAGGGGCAGGTGGGTTTTTTTTTTTCCCTTTTCTCTATATGTTTTCTGACTTAGGTGCTTTCTGAGTTATCTCCAAGGCTTACACCAAGATCTAAAAAACAGAAGGTGCTCAATAAATGTTTATTGGCTTATTATGTCCATATAGCCCTTGCTCGGTAGCAAGTGCTGTACTAAGCAAGTTAGATAGGTTTTCATTTATTTTGGTGACAAGTGTCATCATTGCACTATTATTATCTG
This sequence comes from Talpa occidentalis, assembly GCF_014898055.3. Lineage (NCBI taxonomy): Eukaryota > Metazoa > Chordata > Mammalia > Eulipotyphla > Talpidae > Talpa > Talpa occidentalis. The sequence continues at coordinate 46,359,906 of NW_023601212.1, read as the reverse complement.
TTTCCTATGAATTAGGAAACAGTTGGAGAGTAGTGGCATTGTGGTTGGGACTTGAACCCCTAATCAGGGATGAATGAGGAGGAGGAGCTGGGGAAGGGGTTCCCAGGAAGGAAGCCCAGCAAGTGCAAAGGCCCTGAGGTAGAACATGGCTGGATTGTGGAGGAGTGGTGGGTGTTGTTTGGAACTGAGTGAGCCAAGTGGGGAAAGAAAATGCACTTCGTGCCCCTGGGCCTAGGACCCGGGGATTACAGCTGAAATTCACTCAGGCTTCATCCAGCCACACTTATTTGACATCTCATCCTGAGACTTAGAAATCATACCCTATCCCCACCTGCATCCCCCTGCTCCCTGGTGGCTTACCAGGAGTTTATGGAGTTGACTGTTGGGACAGGGGATACCAAAATCTCATTAATTTGTCATTAAAGCTCATTAATTTGTCTGTCTGGCACCCAGCCCAGATTACCCTTTCACCCCACTCACCCTGACAGGCTGAGCGGCATACTGCTACCCTTTCTTTTTGCTTTAGGGATAGGCAGGGTGGGGGCCCCAAGCCCTAGAAAGGTGCCCCATCCTTGGCCCATCTCAGCTCTTGGACCCCCATAATTGGGGATCAAGCCTCCAGGGCTGGTGGGCAGAACTCCTGGAATCCAGCGTGAGGGGGTGGCTGGACAAGGGCTTAGGCTGGAGGGCACAGGGCAGGGCAAGATGGCGCCTGCAGGCCTCTGGCCCCTGGCTAAACCAACAAACTGTGTGCCCAAGGTGGGGGATGCTGGTCCCAGAAGACCTGAGTTGGGAGGGCTGAGTGACCCTCTGCTGACTTTCTCCTGCCTTATTCTTCTCCCCCAACCCCTTGACTCTCTTCTGGTACCACCTTCCTCTCATTTCTGCCCTCCCTCTGCCTGCCACTCCACTTCCCCCTCTGGTCTCTCCATGCCCCTTAATCTTCTCCTGTGCCCATTTTCATTATTCCCCTCCCCTACTTCCTGTACCTCTCCCTCCTCTTGATCCCTGTTTTCTCCATCTCCTGACCCCCCACTCCTTTCCCCTCCCCATCTCCTGACCCCTACATGCCTCTCTCCTCCCCATTTTCCTTACCTCCCAACCACTTCTCCCCTCTCCTCAACTACTGTCCTTCCTCCATCTCCTGCTGGGAGCCCCCCCCCTTCCCTTCTGTCTTTATTTCTCTCTTCCTTGTAGCGGTGCAGCGAGGCCGCATCCCGCACTCACTGCCTGGAGCTGTGGCTGCTTCCTCCGGCAGCCCCCCTGGCACGGCACTGGCGGCAGCGGCAGGAGGAGACCTTTTTCCCGGGCAGCCAGTGTCGGAGCTGATCGCGCAGCTGCTGCGTGCGGAGCCCTACCCTGCAGCTGCTGGGCGTTTCGGCGCGGGCGCAACGGGCGCAGTTCTGGGCATCGACAACGTGTGCGAACTGGCGGCGCGACTGCTCTTCAGCACCGTGGAGTGGGCTCGCCATGCTCCCTTCTTTCCCGACCTGCCTGTGGCTGACCAGGTGGCGCTGCTGCGCCTCAGCTGGAGCGAGCTCTTCGTGCTGAACGCGGCGCAGGCAGCTCTGCCCCTGCACACGGCGCCACTGCTGGCAGCTGCTGGGCTGCATGCAGCGCCCATGGCAGCTGAGCGAGCCGTGGCCTTCATGGACCAGGTCCGCGCCTTCCAGGAGCAGGTGGACAAGCTGGGCCGCCTGCAGGTGGACTCTGCTGAGTATGGCTGCCTCAAGGCCATCGCACTCTTCACGCCTGGTGAGGGGCCTTGAGCCTTTGGGAGGTCCGTGACCTCTATAACCCCCAACTCCCTGACCCAAGGCCAGCCAGACCTGTGGCCCTGCACACAGAGTGCCAGCGGAGGAGGCTGTGCAAGCTTGTGACACCCTGAATACTATTAAGCCCTCTGACCCTACGGGTATCCTGACCCCTGGCCCCTCCAAACCCTGACTGTAGTGATACCATGATGTTCCCACTCCTGATTCACAGACCCCCCCCCAAAAAAAGCTCTGACCCAAGCCATACCCTGATACTCTTGCTCTCTGAGCCCCCATGCTCCTAAATCTCTGACCCTTTGGTTAGCATGCTCTTCCTGCTTATTGAGTGCCCTGTGGGGGGCTGCCAGGTAGGGGTGCCCTGATGCTTGTGGCACCCAGCCCTCTGACTCAGGGACTACCCCAGTGCAGCCTCCCTGGTAGTGAAGTCATTCTAGATAGTACAGGGACTTAGGTTGGCAACTTCCCCAGTGGGGGGTGGGAGGGCTGCCTAAATACCACCCTTGCCATTATAGCCCTACAGCAGCCACATTCCAGTGACTGGTGGCAGGGATGGCCCTGCCTCTGGACAGATCTCCCTATCCCAAATTGGGCAGGTTCCTTTGCCCACTGTAAAGCTTCAGCCCCTGGTAGTTGTCTGTTGAGGCCAGGGAGGGAGGCCACAATCCCAGACCACTCTGTGGGTGGCTTTCATTGGGAAAACATGGTTTTGCCTTACCTCCATTCCTGGGACCACTCTGCCCCCTATTTTCATCGCTTCCCATCTAGGTGCTGTCACATTTCCTTATACCCCAGGCTCCTCTGGGCTGTCTGAATACTCCCTCTGGTATCCTGGTACCTTCCTCCCCAAGTGCCCTTACCAGCCTTCCCCTTGGGCTTTATTGGAACTTGTCTCTCTGCCACAGGCCCATCTGGGGGCCCTTTACACCCTTGACTTATCACTGTACCCCGTGCTGTTCTCCACAGACAAGGCCACCTCAGTATCTCTTGAGAACCAACACTGCCTTAGATACCCCCGCTTGTGCTCAGACCCCCATCTCCCATACCCACAGTCTTTGAGTGGTGCTTGAGTCACCACTGGGGCCCTGCATCCTCCTGTCATCTCCCACCCGTCTGACCTTGCCCTTGTTGCCCTCAGATGCTTGCGGCCTTTCAGACCCAGCGCATGTGGAGAGTCTGCAGGAGAAGGCACAGGTGGCACTCACCGAGTATGTGCGGGCCCAGTACCCATCTCAGCCCCAGCGCTTTGGGCGCCTGCTGCTGCGGCTGCCAGCCCTGCGAGCTGTGCCTGCCTCCCTCATCTCCCAGCTGTTCTTCATGCGCCTGGTTGGCAAGACACCCATTGAGACGCTGATCCGAGACATGCTGCTGTCGGGGAGTACCTTCAACTGGCCCTATGGTTCAGGCCAGTGACCTCAAAGGACATAGATGTTGGGGCCTCCAGAGGGCCTCCCGCAAGCCGAGGACCCCCCCCCCCAGACTCCTATTTTTTAAAGACTGTGAAATGTTTGTCTTTTCTGTTTTTTAAATGATCATGAAACCAAAAAGACTGATTGTCCAGGCTGCAGCTGAGTCCTCCCTAGAACCTCTGGTTGAGATGGGGGACAGGAATGGAGAGTCCAATCCCAGACATCCTTGTCCCTCAGTGCCCCAAGCATGAACTCTTGGGATGGTGGTGTTGGCTTCCCTGACTTGATGAACAAAGTAAGTCCTGGCATCTGGACTGAGGGGGAGCCACAGCTGGGCAGCCAGGCAGGCTAAGCGTGTGCCACACTGATCACCTGGACATGTAATCCACGTTGGACACTACATGATGAACGAATCAAGGCCAATAATAAAAATGTTTCCTATCTGCACAGCCTCCCTTGTTATCTTCTTGAGGGCTGGATGAAAGTGAGGGCACCCTACCATTGGTACTCATTCCCAGAACTTTGGAATACCCACAACCTACCAACAGTCCTACATGCTGTTTTTGTTGGATAGTTTGATGTGGAGATGGGACTGGGGGCAAGGTGGGGGCCTCAAGTCAGCCAGAGAGTCCACAGGAGTTGAGATCAGTAGATGGCTTATAGTCAAGGCTCTGGTCTACGAGAGTATGCCTCGTAGATTCACACATATTCTGTATTAAACTGTTCTCTTTAGTCAGCCCTGAATCATGGTACCTGTGCCCTATTATCTTTGGAAGAAACAAATGGGGCTAGCTCTGCCTCATGATCTCAGTCTAGACAGAGCTTTCCATTCCCTTGGCCACAGATATTAGGCATATGGTCTAGATATCATCAATGAGCTTGATGGCAGTATCTGGAACCAGAAGGATATAATCAATGCAAAGCAAAACAGCCTCAAGAGAAAGACCAATTTTCCAGGATGCCATCAGAGCCCCTGGATCAAGCCATACCTGAAATCCTGGGGTGTTTCAGTCTGAGCCCAGACTTCCCTTTTTCTTGCCAAATCAGCTTGAATTTGGTTTCTTCTCACATGTAACCAAAAAAAATATTTCTGAGGGCCTCCCTGGTGGCACAAAGGGTTAAGACAACCTATGAAGCTATCTGCAGCCACTGCAGCATGAGTTCGAACCCCGGCCAGGGAACTACCCACATGGCACAGCAGACCTCTCCTGCCTCGCCTGTTGCTCCCCTCAGCAGTGTGTCTCAGTCAGTCTGCCTGTTCTGCTCCCCACTCTGTCTCTGGTGAATCCTCACACCCCCATACCTCTGGCCTGTACCCCAGTTCTTGTATACATACATCTTTAAAAAATAAATCTATTTCTGAGATTGGCATTTGGGAGATGCATACCTATAGAATAAACTTTGATATGTGAACTTAACTGAGTTGATGTGCGGTGATTCAGGGCACTAGGGTCCCTGACATCCTAGCCTCAGAGTCTTGTGGCCTACCTCTGTAGTGGGGAAAGGCACTTACAGGTTGTCTGGGCTGTGGCTCTAAGGGGGTGGGTAGAAAAGGCCTGGATGGTGTGCAGTACCTCTTAGTCTTGACAAGTCTTGCCAGGTATAGACAAGCTCTCCATCAAAGATATTCCCTTGAGGGCCTCCCTGGTGGTGCAGGAGGTTAGGCACCACACTATGAAGCAATCCGCAGCCTCTGTAGCATGAGTTCAATCCCTGGCCGGCCAGAGAGCAACCCACATGGCGCAGCAGACCTCTCCTGTCTTGCCTGCTGCTCCCCTCAGCAGTGTGTTTCGGTTAGTCTGCCTGTTCTGTTCCCCACTCTGTCTCTGGTGGATCCTCTCACCCCCTGCATCTCTGGCCTGTACCCAGCTCTTGTATGCATAAATAAATCAATCTTTAAAAAAAAAAAAAAGATACTCCCTTGAAAGCAGTGAGAGAACTTGGGTCTCACTCTGCAGGGTGGGCCAGAACATGTTCTTAGAGTCTCAGTCCTCCAAATGCTCCTTTAGCACCCAGCCTCCATCATGTCAATCTCAGAAAAGACCTGGGAAGATGGGAATGAGGCCATCTCCTATGAAGTGAATGAAGATCTTGAGACTGCCCTGCTCCCAGAAGGGGGCCGAGATGGGAGTGGGATGGGAAGGGTATTGGGCTTCCATTGGAAGCTGGACTGGCTTCTGTCCCGGGTCAGTATCTTTAGAGCTGTCTTGTGGATAAGTATGTATGTCCACACCAGTCAGGCTGGACAAAAACACCCCATTTCTTGTGTTTGCAGGACATCTTAGGACTGAATGAAACCACTGCCATCTCTCCTGTAGTCGTCTCCAGGTCAAAACCCTGGCTTGACTGCTGAACTACTCCAATGAAACCCTACCCATGTGGTCCTTCCTGCAAAAGCCATCTTGAGCCTCCCTGGATGTTCAGATTCTGCTATCCAACCCTCAGTTACTGCTCTATCATGCTGGGTTGTTTTCCCTGAAGACAAGAGCTCCTGAGCACCAATGCTGTAACTTGTTATCCATATCCCAAGTGGCCAGCGCTGGCTTTCCTGCCTGCAGTAGCAACCCTGATGCTCCCTTCCTTTGGGTTCCCTGGGAGGCCAACACATAGAAGGCAGCTACTGGGCCACCCTCACGTGGCTCCACAGGGAGACTTAACCTGCCAATACCCCTTCCCCCTTCCCCAGAGTCCGACACAGGGTGGATACCAGGGGATTCTCCCCCATAGTTAGACCAATGAACTATGCTCACATAGTGCCTGGTGTCAGCGCTGTTCAGCATCAATGAAGTACCCAGGGATAAGTGGGCCCATTTATCTGGATTGGCATCAGGGCCTCCAGCAAGGCTCCTAGTCAGGTAATCCCCAGCACTCCCACCTCCCTCCTCCCCAACATCCCTGCAGCCAAGTTGTCAAGATGTGGCTCCTTGAGCAAGACTCTAGGGTCCTTAGCCCATGCTGCCTCCATTACAGGACATGTGGAAACTCTTGGCCCCAGGGAGATCCCCTACTCCAAGTCTGGTCAGGTCAGTCCCTCAACTTCCGTCTGGAGGAACGTATGAGGCTCTTGACGGAGAGGCTGAAGTAGAGGGAACACCCTAAACAGACCAGGGTTCACAATTTGCCTGGAGACCACGGACAAGTCCTTTTCTTGAAAATTTGATATTTCCCCTCTGGAAAAATGGAAGAACAAGGGCCTCCCTGGTGGTGCAGGGGTTAAAGACAAGTGCCATCAAGCTATTGCCAGCCACTGCAGCATGAATTAGATTCCAGGGCTCTCAGGGAGCTGACCCACATGGCGCAGCAGACCTCTCCTGTCTCGCCCGCTGCTCCCCTCAGCAGTGTATTACAGTAGATCGGCCTGTTCTGCTCCCCACTCTGTCTCTGGTGAATCCTCTCATCCCCTGCACCTCTGGCCTATACCCCAGTTCTTGTATGCTTAAATAAATCTTTAAAAAAAATTTTAAAAAAGGAAGAACAATTTCTAGGTAACAGCTGAGTGGCACCAGAAGTGTTAAGTAGATACACATAGTTGTATTTAATAAATGTTAATTCCACTGAGATGGAGAGTGGGGACCTGATTTCCAGGGATGATAGGGTGAGTCTAGGGTCCCCATGGGGTCAAGGCTAGAGGTCCTGGAGTAGGTTCTGGGAAGGCTTCTTGGAGGAGAAGGCATCAGAGTGCAGTCTCAAAGGTCTCTGCAGTCAGAGAAAGCTGCCCAGGCGGGGTGAACAGCAAGTGCTAAGGCTGGGAGGCAGGAAAAGAAGCAAGCACAGGGTGGGACCCCCACCTGGTGTGTCCCAATGCTGCCTGCCAGGATGCTCAGAAGTACACTGATCCCTCACTGTCTTCTTGGTTGTCAAATTTCTGGATCTGCATCTTGAGGTGCCTCAGTTTGCTCTTCAGGTAGCAGCAGCGAGCCTGCTTGTCCAGGAAGCTGGGGTCCTGGGCAGGGAGAGCTAGGAAAGTCCTTTCGGTAGTTTGGCCTTCAGCCCTCAAGCTGCTCACCCCTTTGCCTTTTCCTTCTGAACCTGTTTTCTCTCAGCTTTCTTTCCATGAAACTGGGCACAAGTCCCAGTTCTGAGGGAGTGTCAGGGGTTTGAAGGCTGTGAGATTCAGAAGGCATAACTCACCATCTGCTTCTTTTCAAACTCCCTCCAGACCCGAGAAGTGAACTGGGCCTCTTTCTGCAAGGGAAGGAGGAAGAAGGGGCTCAGGGAGTGCTAGACCCAAGGGCAGATGGGGGAACTGAGGCTCTGAGAGACAAAGTAACTGGGATAGGCAGGGCCTCAAGGGTTGACCTTGGCCAACATGCTAGGGTGCCCACCCAGCCTGGAAGAGGATGAGACCTATGCCTGTGATCTGGACTGAACAGGTGTCTGGGAGGTCAGGGTTGGGCCATCCAAGAGGGCCTGGAGCTGGGTTTTCTGCCTTGCTCCTGACCTGGCTTTGGGGTGGGGGCAGGGAGTCCAGCAGTGCACCCAACTGCCGCAGCTTTGCCTGTGCAGAGCCCACTTCCCGCTGGAGCTCCAAGAACTCTGTGTACTGGTCCCGGAATACCGCAGCATATCCTCTTCGTTCCCTCACATTGCTCACAGGTGGGTACTTACTGCAGATTTGAGGGGGTGGGAAGTCAGAGTGAGAATCTAAAGGACCTTTCCCTCAGTGTAATTTGCTTTTATTTGCTCATGCCGTGTTCCCTGCCCCAATGCCCTTGCTCTCTTTTTCACCATTTAGTAAACTTCTATTCATTTGGCAAAAACTCCAGTGCCCCTTTTCTACTTCCCAGTCCTTAGGCATCAGGAATGACATGGAGGACACTAACAGCTCATAGTCAGGCACTGAGTGGGGCCTAGGCGTAGGTCCTCCAGGGATGGTGACAGTAGGTTTCCTGGTGTTCAGGAGAGCCCTGGTGGGCAACTCATCTTCAAACACAATCCTCTTGGGTCTTGTTCTTTGTTCATCTTCAAATACAATCCTCTTGGGTCTTGTTCTTGGCTGGGGCTGGCATAGAGGACGGTGGGTGCTGGTTTCCGTGCCTCGAGACACCATTTGCTGCAGAATCCGAGGAAATCACGGCTTGGAGTTATCGAGGGTGTGAGAAGCCGAGGTCATTCGAACTGGGGGTACTGGGTCTGCCTAAGCTAGGCTTGGGAAACTCTCCTTCCGGTTAGACTCACCGGGGGCCCAGGGCCAGGCGGGTGGTTCTGCGGGTGACCCCGGAGGCCGCGGGTCTCGGGGGGTTCCCGGGAGGGCATCCGCCCCGGGGAGGAGCCGTTCGGGCGTCCCCGGGCCGATGGCCGCGTCCTGCGGGCGGTGTCGCAGCCCGCGCGTGGCGGGGGCGGTCGGCGGGAAGCCTGCGAACATGGTAGGAGGACGCGCCTGGGGCCGGGCACTGCAGGAGGGCGCGCGAGGAGGTGGGCCCCGCGGCAGCCAACTCTCCCGCCGCGGGCGCCGACTTCAGCCTGGTGGCCGTCAGCACAGGCTCACGCGATTGGCCATCAAGGTACCCCAGACCCTGCCCCCAAGGCTGCGGACCCCGGAAGGGAGCTACGCCAATGGTGACGTCAGCACGCATCGCGGGGCTTGCTCCCGTTAAACCCCGCGCTACGGGCCGCGCCCGGCGGGGCGAGACAAACCGACGGGGGCCGCCCCGAGAAGCCCTCCGGCACCTGCGCCCCAGCTGCGCGCCGCACGAACCGCTTTCGCCCGGGGTTACCTGTCCCAGCGTCCGGAGCTCAGAGTCTGGTTCGTTCCCGGAGAGGCGCCTGCGTCCCGCTGTGCGCTAACTGCAGGCGGAACCTACAGGCGGGGTAGCTCCGCTGGGAGAGGCGGGGTCTGGCGGCACCCACGGGGCTGCGGCGGGGGCGGGGCCTGAGCGTCCCGGAAGTGGTCCCTCGCCCAGGACGTGCCGGCTCAGGCTGAGGGAGGCGGGGGTCAGCTGCGTGTCTGGAGCCCCTCTCACCCCGAAAAACCGAGTGGTTTGTGGGGGACTTATCTCTTTACTCACCAGTTAATTTTTTTTACACAGTATCTTATTCAGATACCTGTCTGATCACGCTTGGTCCCAGAACACTCAATAAACCAAATAGAATCAGATGTAAAAGATAGGTCTTCAAACGTTATAGCTAATGGCACGCTTGCCTATGAGCTCGCCGACGTAAAACCACATCCACACCTCAGTGGCCACCAAGACTTACGCAGCGCTTCCTTAATGGAGCTGTTTGAAGCTACCAGTTTTAGCACTATTGTTTTTTCAAGTTCTGAATAGCTGTAGGGATCTCAACGGGTTGGAAGAGCCAACTCAACCTTGTGCCAAAATGTGGCCAGTGGAGGCTTCGAGTAACTCGCAGCAGCGTTTACGAGAACCGCGGTCTTCTCAGCGAGGTTGTGCACATATGGCTATTCTGAGGCTGGAAAGTTAGTGACCCTAATCTGCCGGTTGAACGTCAACCTCTCCACTCCCTCCATTTATATATATATATAAAAGTATTTATTGGGCCTTCCTGGTGGCGCAAGAGGTTAAGACGCAGCCTGTGAAGCTGTCCGCAGCCACTGCAGCACGAGTTCGATTCCCTGGCCGTCCAGGGAGCAACCCACATGGCGCAGCAGACCGCTCCCGTCTCGCCCCCTCCTCTCCTCAGCAGTGCACTGTCGATCTGCCTGTTCTGTTCCCCACACTGCCTCTTTTGAATCCTCTCACCCCCACACCTCTGTCCTGTATCCCAGCTCTTGTATGCATAAATAAATAAATCTTAAAAAAAAAAAAAAGACTCAGCACTATGAAGTAATCTGCACCCACTGCAGCACAGAATTCGATCCCCAGCCAGGGAGGTGACCCACATAGAGTAGCAGACCTCTCCGGTCTCGCCTGCTGTTCCCCTCAGCAGTGTATTTCAGTACATCTGCCTGTTCTGTTCCCCACTCTGTATCTGGTGAATCCTCTCACCCCCACACTTCTGGCCTGTACCCCAGTTCTTGTATGCATAAATAAATAAATCTTTAAAATAATTTAAAAAATACTGATTGATTTATTTACTTATACAAGCACTGGGTACAGTCAGAAATGCGTGAGGGTGAGAGGATTCACCAGAGTCACAGCAGGGAACAGACAGGCAGAGTGATGAAATACGCTGCAGAGGGGAGCAGCCGGCAGCAGGAGAGGTCTGCGTGCCATGTGGGATCCTCTCCGGCGGCTGGGAATCGAACCGGCACTGCAGAGGCTGCGGGCAGCTTTGCAGCCCAGCACTCAACTGCTGCACCACCAGGGGAGGCCCTTTAAAATAATTTTTTAAAAAAGAAGTATTTATTTAAATAAGTAAGAGACAGGTTTGGAAAGTTAAAATAATGGAAAAGACACATGAGACAAAAATGAATTTCTGGGCCTCCCTGGTAGCCCAAGGGGTTAAGAGGCAGCTCTTGAAGCTATCTGCAGCCACTGCAACAGGAGTTCACTCCCTGGCCAGGGAGCTGACCCACATGGCACAGCAGACCTCTCCTGTCTCCCACTGCTCCCCTCAGCGTGTATTTTCAGTACATCTGCCTGTTCTGTTCTCCACTCTGTCTCTGGTAAATCCTCTCACCCCCTGCACCTCTGGCCTATATCCCAGTTCTTGTATAAATAAATCTTTTAAAAAATGAATTTCTTACCCACCCTGTTCTGGGACCAAAGGGAGCAGTTAATTGTGTCTCCTGGGGAAATTGACAAACAAGCAAAAATATATTCCTCACTACAGACAATACCGCAAAAATTATTCACGTGCAAATTTCTTTGGTTACCTGTGGGAGGATTGCCTGTCAGGTCAATTCCTAGAAGTGTCTTTCCCTAGGGAAAGGGAACTTGTGGTGGTTTAAAATTTGGGAGGATGTTCTCACGTTGTTCAGGTCGCACCATTGATGCTTATACAGACAGTGAGAGAATTGCTGGTTTTCTTACAATTTTGTCAGCCCTGGTGTTATCTTGGATTCCCTCAAGAGTATTTTTAAAGTTTTATAAATCTCACTGCATTTAGTAACTGAAAAAGTTTAGAATTTACTTGCATTTCTTTTATTGTTGATTTCCTGTATAACTAAGTAGTGTTTCATTTCGGTTGTTTTAAATGGGACCTACCAGTACATTTAGCAGGTTTTTTTTTTTTCATACAGAAGGTGAATTTAGGGGCCTCCCTGGTGGCACAAGGGTTTAAGTGTTAGCATTATGAAGCTATCTGCAGTCAGTGCAGCACAAGTTCGATCCCCGGCTAGGGAGGTGACCCACATGGCGCAGCAGACCTCTCCTGACTTGCCTGCTGTGCCCCTCAGCAGTGTATTTCAGTCAGTCTCTCTGTTCTATTCCCCACTGTCTCTGGTAAATCCTCTGACCCACCCCCGTGCCTCTGGCCTGTACTTCAGTTCTTGTATGCATAAATAAATCTTTAAAAAAAAAAGATAAAATAAAGCACAAAGGGGCCTTCCTGTTGGCACAGGGGTTAAAGCGTTGGCACTGTCAGACTATCATCAGGCACTGCAGCATAAGTCTGATGCCCAGCCAGAGAGCTAACCCACATGGTGCAGCAGACCTCTCCTGAATTGCCCGCTACTCCCCTCAGCAGTGTATTTCAGTAGGTCTTCCTGTTCTGCTCCCCATTCTGTCTCTAGTGAATCCTCTCACCACCCTCTCCCCAAGCCCCGCACCTCTGGACTACACCCCAGTTCTTGTATGCATAAATGGTTAGATCTTTTTCTTTCTTTCTTTCTTTCTTTCTCTCTCTCTCTCTCTCTCTCTCTCTCTCTCTCTCTCTCTCTCTCTCTCTCTCTCTCTCTCTTTCTCTCTCTCTCTCTCTCTCTCTCTCTCTCTCTCTTTCTTTCTTTCTTTTTAAAGATTTATTTATTTATTTATACAAGCACTGGGTACAGTCTGAAGCGCGGGAGGGTGAGAGGATTCACCAGAGCCAGAGCGTGGAACAGAACAGGCAGACTGACGAAGCACACTGCTGAGGGGAGCAGTGGGCGCGCAGGAGAGGTCTGTCGCGCCATGTGGGACCCTCACTGGCAGCCGGGGATAGAACCGGTGCTGCAGAGGCTGCGGGCAGCTTTGCAGCCCAGCGCTCTACCACTGCGCCACCAGTGGAGGCCCAAGAAAACAACATTGTTTAAAAAAAAAAAAGGCACTAAGGAAAATGATAGTATAAAGAGATGCGAGATGGGAAATAAGCAGTGTGACAGCTCTAGTCTTAAGAGGGTGATGAGCCAGCTCTGGGAGCTGGAGGAGGTTGCTGCCCGTGTTATAGTAGATAGCTACATGTCATCAGGCATTGAGGATTTTGGAACCACCATTGTATATATGGTCCCCTTGTCGATCAAAATATTATGTGGCACATTGAACCTCTGCATCTCAGGTGTGAGACTCATGATCTATTATTTTTCTTTAAAGATTTATTTATACAAGAACTGGGGTACAGGCCAGAGAGGATTCACCAGAGACAGAGTGGGGACAGAACAGTCAGACTGACTGAAACACACTGCTGAGGGGAGCAGCGGGCGAGTCAGGAGAGGTCTGCTGTGCCATGTGGATTACTCATTGGCAGGCTGGGAATCTAACTCGTGCTGCAGTGGCTGCAGATAGCTTCAGAGGTTGCGTCTTAACCCCTTGTGCCACCAGGGAGGCCCTCATGATCTATTATTAAAAAGTTGCCACCAGAGCTTTAAGAAGCTCTGCCTTGTGGTTTTGCACTCATGGTAGTGGGGATCCATGTGACTCCACCTTGAATATCCCTGTAATGCCCGCTCGTGGTCCTATTGAGTCTGGGAGCATCACCCTGAACTTCCTGGTTCACCTTCCTCACAGGCTTTGCCCCCAATTTCTGGAGAAGGGGTGAATAGAGCCTGAAACCCACCATTCTCCTGCAACTCCCACCTCATGGCCCCTTCAAGGGTCCTAACAAAGATACCCTATTCTTATCGGAAGTGATAAGACTATGACATAGGCAGGGTGGCCCCTCCACAGACCCTTGCTTATTAGTTATATGACTTTGTGAGCCTTTGTAGTGTCCCAACAGTTCAGGCTACTGCTGTGGTTGGGCTGAGCCCTGTCCAAGTCACCACCTTCAAGAAAGGTCCAATGCCAATGCCCCCTCTTCCAGGCTGACTTGCAGATACAGCCTCACTCTTCCCCCATGTCCAGATGTCACCCTGGCCTTACCAGGCGCCAACTCTATTAGACTGGGAGCTCTTGGAGCCTGGCCTTGTCTGGTGAAGGGGAGGTATAGGGGGAAATGGGAGGTTGCTGAATTATTTCCTCCACTATCCTGACCTTTTCCCCTTCTGCTCATGTACTCTCTGTGGCTCTCAGGAACCTCCAAATACTCTCCCATCTTGCCACCCACCCCAGAGAGCACCCCGGACAGGGGTGGAGGGCAGACAGAGAACAGACAATGTAGGTTGGATCAGGCCTTTATTTGAGTTTGGGCATGATGCGGATGAAAAGGATCATGCTGATGAAGATGAAACAGACAATAATGAGCATGGCCCAGAGCAGCCAGTTGACTGACTTCTGTGTGTGCTGCTCCAGCCGCTCTGATTCTGTCTTCAGCTTCTCCAGGTTCTGGTCAGCCATCTTGAGTGAGTGAGAAAGGGTCTGTGGGTGAGGCAGAGGATGTGTCAATAGGACTGGGGCCAAGTATTGTCTCTCCCTTCCACCCTGGAGCAAGTTTGCTCCTCTTGCCCTTGGTGCTTTTTCCTCTGTGGGAAATGCCATTTTTTTTCCTTCTACCAAACTTCTGTTCATCCAGCTAAGCCCCACCTACAGTGTTCCTTTGCCTTCTATAGCAGAGGCTGCAGAGTTCCCACAGCCCTCATACCTGATTGTCCATCTTGATGACACTCTGGGCAGCCAGAGTGTTGGTCTTGAGGCTCCGGGCCAAGCCTAGCATCTCTTCTGCCAGCTTCTCTTGGAGGTCCTGGTGTCTTTGCAGGACAAGGTCTAGCTCGGCTGCCGACTGCTTCTCATTCTCTGGTCTGGGCCCTGACACCCCACTGACCCCACACATGGATAGATGGAAAGGCATAAGATGGGTTGGGAGAAGGGAAGAGATTGACATGTTTCAAAGAAACCCCAAGGTTATGGCTCTAGCTACTGCCCTGCTTGGGGCTCCCCTTCTTTGCATTAGTTTCTAGGAACAGCACACCTGGAAGTGGCTTTGGATTATTGGTTTAGATCCCCGTGGTGGTGCCTTTGTGGCCCATGGTTTGTCCAGCCTCCCTGCTCCCAAAACTACCCAAAGGTGCGATATACTCACATTCTTTTCCTCATATCCAGTTTGGGCTCTGGAAGCAAAAGAAGCCAGGTGGGAGGAGAGAATTGGTATTCTGTTCTCCAGCTTCCTGACCATTGCCTGTGAGCTGTCTGCTGCCTATGCTGTTCCCCATCTTTTCTACTTTCCCAGCAGGTTCCTGATCATGCTGCAAAGTTCTAGCTCAAAGGCCCTTTCTTCTAGGAAGTCTTCCCCATGTCCATTTTGGTTCCTCCAAGCCCCAGGTCTTCTCTTTCACCTAGCCTTGGTCCTGTGGGCCGGGAATGTCCCACTGTATTCTTCTGGAGACCACCTGCTCTGCTCCCCTTCCTACCCCTCACCACACCCCCAGGTATAACTTGGTGATGCTCCCAGGAACACTCTCCTTGTGCTGCAGAAGACCCCTATGGGAGCCAGGTGAAGCATGAAAGATGTGGGGTAGCAAGGATACAGGTCTTGTCCCAGGCAGATGGGCCTTGAGTCCTATTCTACTCAGGGTAACTCACCTCTTTCAGAGTCCTGTGGGGAAAAAGGGACAGGCATGAAGCCACCCACCATTGTCATGGCCCCAAATCTGTCCTTTTTATCTTCAGAAACTCCCCACCGATCCAGAGTCAGGGCCCTGAGCAATTCCCATAAATGACTTCTTCTTCTTCTTTTTTTTTTTTTTTAAGATTTATTTATTTTTGCATGCAAGAACTAGGGTATAGGTCAGAGGTGCGGGGAATAGGGGTGTGTGAGAGGATTCACCAGAGACAGAGTAGGGAGCAGAACAGGCAGACTGACTGAAATACACTGCTGAGGGGAACAGCGGGCGAAGCATGAGCGGTCTGCTGCACCATGTGGGTAGCTCCCTGGCTGGCCTGGGATCAAACTCATACTGCAGAGGCTGTGGATAGCTTCAGTGCTGTGCTTAACCCCTGCACCACCAGGGAGGCCCCATACATGACTTCTGAACTTCAGTTTCCTCATCTGTAAACTGGTAACAACAGGGCCTCTCTGGCGGCTCAAGGAGTTAAGACACAGCACAATGAAGCTATCTGCAGCCACTGCAGCATGAGTTTGATCCCCACTCAGGGAGGTGACTCACATAGCGGGGCAGACCTTTCTGACTAGCCCGCTGCTCCCCTCAGCAGTGTATTTCAGTCAATCTGCCGATTCTGTTCCCCACTCTGTCTCTGGTGAATCCTCTCACCCCCCCACACCTCTGGCCCGCACCCCAGTTCTTGTATGCATAAATAAAAATAAATCTTTAAAAGAAACCAATAACTGGTAACAACAGTTCATCTTTCAAAGGGTTTAGAAAGGCACTTGTCATCCTGTTTTACAGATTGAAAGAAACAAAAACAAATAAACCACCCAAACACTGTGGCTAGGCAGGAGCCAAACCTTGCTGTGGGCCAACTTTGGAGTTTAATCAAACATGTGACATTTTTGCCTTGAAACAAACTCCTATTTATCTAGCAGAACCTTGGTCACAATGTCCCTCTGTTGGGAAGCCTTGTCTGATGGCCCAGAGCAGAAGCTATTGAGGCTCCTAGGGCCCATGCACCTGACTATTTGTTGTTCTGGTTGCCCCAGGCACTGAACTCCTGTTCCTGACAGAAGGGCTCTCAGGGACCAGGAAGGGGGCCCTACCGTGCCTAGCAGCTCACTCCGCATTTCGCTGGTGTACCGTGCCCGTGACTGCAGATGTACCGTCTTGGTGGCAGGCACCCGCTCCCTGGCTGTAGTTGGCATGCGTCCAGGGGCCAAGAACTGGTTGGCTAATGCCTTCTCTGAAGAGGTGGTCTGCAGAAGAAAGAAAGGTCACCAGAAGCAGTTTTCTCCATCCAGGTGAGAGTGTTAAGGGTGCCCCTGCTCACCAGCTTCTCTGCCTGCAGCATCCCCTTCAGAAAATCCACCTTGCGGGAATATTCATTGATCACCTCTGAGGCTGGTTTACTGCAAAGTGAGAAAAGGAAAAAGAACACCTGTTTCCAGTTCAGGCAAGGATCCCAGCAGGGACTGGCGCCCAGGGCATCCTCTAACAGAACTTGTCCCACTGCTTTTCAACCCGGATTTGAACCCTCTGCGGGTGCCAGTACTCACCTGGCCTGGGCTTTCAGGGCCTGCAGCATGTCCTCGAGGGCCCCCACATACTGGGGAGGGAAAGTGGGGTGTTAGCTGGGCCCTCCCTCACTCTTTCCTGCTCAAAGAGGTCAGAGCCTATGAGGGGCGGGGTCGAAGCCTATGAAGGGCGGGGCTGGAAACCGTGAGGAGCCAAGCGCCAAGTAGGCGGAACTCGCAGGGCGGGGCGGGGCCCCAGGGGCGGGGCGGAGCTGCAGGTGGACGTGGGGGAGCTAACAGGAAAGGGCGTGGCGAAAGTGGAAGGTGGGACGAGGGAGCAGGGCCTGATGATTGTACATTCAGATCATTGTCTCCCGAGACTCGAACTCTACGCGACAGCGCGGGATCACCTTACCTTCTCTAGACGCCATTCGTCTGGGTCCCGCTTCTGGGCTGCCATAGCCTCGCAGCGGCACAGCAGTCGGACCAGGTTCAGCTCCAGTCTCGACGCTGTCATCACCGCCCGGCAACACACCGCTCCTTCCGCCGGCGCCATGTTCAGGGAGGGCGGAAGTGCTTTCATTTGGCTTCCTTCCGGGTGCACACTCCCTCCCATTCCTTCGCCTTCCCATATTTGTTTGGGGCGGAAGTAGCATCTTGTTTCTAGACGGGGCGCCGTCGCGTCCATATTTACTTAGAGATGTATCTCTTGCTTTTCGTCGTGAGCATCTTAACCCCTTTGGGCCTCCCCGGTGGTGCAGCGGTTGAGCGCTCGGTTGCGAAGCTGCCCGCAGCCTTTGCAGCGCCGGTTCATCCCCGGCCGCCGGGCGAGGGTCCCACATGGCGCGCAGACCTCTCCTGCCGCCCGCTGCTCCCCTCAGCAGTGTACTTCGGTCCTTCTGCCTGCTCTGCTCCCCGCTCTGGCTCCGGTGAATTCTCTCACCCTCCCGCGCTTCTGACTGTACCCAGTGCTTGTATAAATAAATAAAATAAATCTTAAAAAAAAAAAAGTACTGCTCTTTTGGTGTCGGACCCACGTGCAGTGCGTCCTCTGCTTATTCTTTACTTTCTGCTCAAAATAACTTCCCCACTCCACCTCTGTCAGGGTTCTTCGCACACCGAGCTCTCCTGCATCCAGGCAGCGTTATTTTGCTTTCTCCTGGTGGAGAGGCCCTGGCCTGGGTCTTGTGAATCCAAGGCTTAGGAGCCCATCCAAACTTATGTCACCACGCCGCTAAACACAACTTTCCCCAAACACATTGAAAGGTATTTTTCTAAAGTATATTGAAACTTAGAGTTTGACAAATTCTTGGTACTCAGGAAGGAATGTGCTGGGTCATAATGAATTGTGTAAGTCACGGTCACCAGGTCAGGCCGCCATATGTTCCACTTCTAGATAATAACAGCGCTTCTTGGGCTTGTTTTTCAAGTTAACCTTTAACAAAATGAAAAAATGGTTCTCAGAGTGTCAAAGAAAAGAATGGGTCCCAAGACTTCTTGAAACTAAATCTAACTAAATCAAAGAAATGTGTGAAATGACCAAGATTGCCAGATGAGCCTTGCATGCCCTGCCCCTTCTCCCAGCCCTTTTTGAGTCCTCTGTTTGCTTCCCTGTGAGAGACTTCTTTGTCTCTTCTAGAGCATGAACGTGCTCTGCTCCCTATTTTTATATTTATTTTTTAATTTTATTTATACAAGGGCTGGGGTACAGGCCAGAGATGCAGGAGGGTGAGAGGATTCCCCAGAGACAGAGCAGGGAGCAGAATAGGCAGAAGGACTGAAATACACTGCTGAGGGGAGCAGCAGGAGAGATTGGAGAGATCTGCCACCATGTGGGATTCTCGCTGCCTGGCCGGATCGAACCTGCGCTGCAGAGGCTGCGGACAGCTTCACAGCGCTGCGCTCAGCCCCCTGAGACACCAGGGAGGCCCCCTTTCTATTTTTTTAAAAGATTTATTTATTTATGCATACAAGAGCTTGGGTGTAGGCCAGAGGTGCAGGGGGTTAGAGGATTCACCAGAGATATAGTGGGGAGCAGAACAGGCAGATCTACTGAAATAAACTGCTGAGAGGAGCAGTGGGCAAGACAGGAGAGGTCTGCTGCATTATGTGGGTCGCCTCCAGGCCAGGGCTGCTGATAGCTTCATAGTGCTGAGACTTAACCCCTTATACCACCAGGGAGGCCCTCTTCTCCCTTTCATAATCAATGAATGAAATTTACATTATGTTTTCTTTCTTTTTTTAAAGATTTATTTATTTTTTATTTATTTTTTTTTTAAATTAGTTTTTTTTTTTTTTAAAGATTTATTTATTTATACAAGCACTGGGCACAGTCAGAAGCGCCGGAGGGTGAGAGAATTCACCAGAGCCAGAGTGGGGAGCAGAGCAGGCAGAAGGACCGAAGTACACTGCTGAGGGGAGCAGCGGGCGGCAGGAGAGGTCTGCGCACCATGTGGGACCCTCTTCCGGTGGCCGGGGAGCAGCCGGGGATCGAACTGGTGCTGCAGAGGCCGCGCGCAGCTTCGCAGCCCAGCGCTCAATGGCTGCGCCACCGGGGAGGCCCAAGATTTATTTATTTATACATACAAGAACTGGGGTACAGGCCAGAGGTGAGGAGGTGGGGGTGTGTGTGAGAGGATTCACCAGAAAAAGAGTGGGGAACAGAACAGGAAGACTGAAATACACTGCTGAGGGGAGCAGAGGGCAAGATAGGAGAGGTCTACTGCGCCATGTGAGTAGCTTCCTGGCCAGCCAGGAATAGAACTCATGCTGTAGTGGCTCTCCTCACTGAATGTGACTTTCCCAGGAACTCTCTGCTCCCCCATTTTTCTGGATCAATAAACAAATACCCCCAGGAAGCCTGCCACCTTGGTTGTAGGAATATGTTTGCATGAAATTCCAATGGCAGGCTTACTGGAGGACTTAGATGGAGTCTCCTGACAAGGGGCACAACCATTCCCAAACCTGTGCTCCACGTGGCTGATTATATCACCTCTCTACTGGCCCCCAAGCTAATGTGAAAAAATAATTGCATGCAAACACCTCTTAGGCACTTTTTATTTCACATGGTTTGTGGGGTGCCCCTCATCCCAGACATGTCTGGGTGGGCTGAGCCTGAGAGAGGGGATCCCCACTCTGGAACCTTTCCATTATCCGTAGCAAAGTCCAATGATGAGCTTTGTTTTAGTGCCGTCTCCGTGGAGAAGTGCGATGAAACGTGTTTTTTTTTTTTTTTTTCTTTAATGCATACAAGAACAGGCCAGAGATGCGGGGGAGTGGGGTGGCGGGGGGGGGCAGCGGGGAGGGTGAGAGGATTCACCAAAGACAGAGCAGGGCACGGAACAGGTGGACTGACTGAAAGACACTGCTGAGGGGAGCAGTGGGTGAGATAGGAGAGGTCTGCTGTGCCATGTGGGTAGCTCCCTGGCCGGCAGGGGATCGAACTCTGTGCTGCAGAAGCTGCGGATTGCCTCACAGTGCGGTGCTTAACCCCTTGCACCACCAGGGAGGTCCCCCCCACCCCCGATGACAGTCTTGTTTTACACACTGGGTGGCGTCTCTGTAAAGAAGTCCAACGACAGTTTTTTTTTCACACTGGGTGGAGTCCTGAGCATCAACTCCTGTTCTGCCACATAAGGCAGGCAGTGCTGAGGGCAGTGTCCCATGTCCAGGGCATAGTGGACTGAGAAGCGAGGGCCACACTTGAGATTCCCTGGGATGCGAGGTCTGTGGTGCCCCAGGTGGCAGCTGGCTCCCGCCTTGTGTCCTGGCTCCAGCCAAAAGCCTTGGTCCCCAGAGAAGGGCCCATTGGTCCCTTGAAGATATGTTGGCCAGGTAGCTGCTGGCCAGATGTTCAAAGCCCATATGTAGGGTCCTAACCTGAGGATCGCCCCCACAGAGTAACCCACAGCACAGGTCTAAGTCTCCAAATTGTGCCAGCTATGTGGGCTTTGCTCTGAAATTCATGTCCAGGATATAAGGGAAATGCAGGACGTTAATATAAAAGTTTGTACAGGCACATATAAAAAACAATTTGGTCTGTTAAGGCTGTTACAGTTTAAAGTTATGTAAACCACACACAAAGGAAGTTACGAAAACATATAAAAGGGGAGGTGGGAGATGCCAGACCGCCTGCTGTGATTCACGCTCTGGGCAGGCATGTCTGTGCGACGTGGGGGGGCTCAACAAGGGTGGCCTGGCTGAGGACAGCTCTCTCTGCCTGGACTCTGGTTGGAGCTGGTGTCCACCTCTCATTGCTTTTGCCACTTGCATACCGGGTCCTTCTCGGCGAGCCGAATGCTGGATCTGGAGCTCTGGCACCCAGCTCTGGCACCAGGTCACTGAATGTGTGGACTCTGACAGCTGTGGGCCCTCAGCCATTGGTTTGGCCCGAGGTGGGGGGCAGGCTGTAGGTTGGGGGGTCTGAGTACCTCCGCTTGGCCCCAGGTGGCTGGTTGTCCTCGTCCAGGGGCTCCAGGATGCCCTGCATCGGCAGGTGAGTACCCGGTGTGATATACACAGAGTGTACCTGGTCTGGGCGGCGGGCAGGTGGCTCTCGGCGCCTCACGGGGGAAGCAGCCTCCTGGGTGCCTGGCACCCAGCCAGGGAGGTGGGAAGTCAGGCCGGGTGGGATCTTGATGTTGGCCGTGGGCATGATGGGGGTCCGCCGGGGGGTCTTCACTCTGACCGTCGCGAAAGATGACGGCCTTCGTCTCGGAGGGGTAGCCGCCACGGGGAGGGGGCTCAGGGTGGGCGCACTGGGGCAGGGGACAACAGATGCGGGGGGCCCTTTTGAGAGATAGATGGCAGGGTTACTGCAGCTTCAGGACCAGCAGATGGACCCTTGCCCTGGGGCCTGCCAGGGGATGGACACAGGAAGGAAAAAAGCAGACGCTACCTTAATACTGACCTTCCGAGGCCCCCCGCCCAGCCCGATCCTCCAGCAGG
The DNA here is from genome assembly GCF_014898055.3 of Talpa occidentalis. Classification (NCBI taxonomy): domain Eukaryota; kingdom Metazoa; phylum Chordata; class Mammalia; order Eulipotyphla; family Talpidae; genus Talpa; species Talpa occidentalis. Next base: position 46,338,461 of record NW_023601212.1, on the reverse strand, counting down.
CTCTCGGTGCTGGCTGAGGTCTCTGAGTCCAGGTTTTCCTCATCGGAGCCCCGAGGGTCCAACTCTGGCAGCCGGTAGGTGATATCCTCCCTGGGAGTGAGGGCATCAAGATGTCCAAGGATGTCTCATAGTGAAACCCTACCTCATGAAAGTACCAGGCCAGGAGGGATACTGTGGCTCCCTGTGGTCAAGCATGGAATTTAAGCACAGTCTACTAAAAGCCTTTGTGGTAGAATTTCAGGACAGCAGCACCCTGCAAGGTGGGTACTGGATGCCAGGACTGAACCTAGTCAGCCAGCCCTCTAACAGCTATGTCCCTTGGGCGGGGATGGGGAGGGGGCAGTGGATGGGGTCAGCTGGCACAAACAAAGGTGGGTGGAGAATAGGGGGATACTTGCTTCTCCTCCTTGATGGACTGGATTCGCTCGATGAGGATCTCTTTCTCGCGGTCCTCATCACCGCCGGCTACCTCCTCCTCTGGTAGCACCTCCAGCTCCTCTGGGCCACTGCCACTGCTGCTTGCTTGGGTCTTGGCGCTCTTGTTCTGAAACAGAGAAGTGGAACAAGTCTAGCCAGTGCCCCTGGGCAGGTGAGGGTTAGTGTTCACAGGTCCACAGGGGGTGCATGAACAGCTCCAGGGGAGGTTAGTTCGGATGTGGACAAGTGAGGCTTCTCCAGGGATCCCACAGGGACTGAGTGGCCAGCGCTTGGTTGATTAGTTGTTTTCAGCACAGGTGGTCAGCAGGCAATAGGCCTCTCCCAGCATGCATTTTCAGAAAGTTAGGACATGCTTCCTTTATCCTACAAGGACCCATGGGGGGCCAAGGGAACCCCATCATGCACCGCACCAGGAGACCTGCAGGGTGAGCCCACTGTTATGTGTACATACCATGACCCCCTCATAGGGAGACGAAAACCCCAGTTTGAGAGGCCATGGCTGGGGGAGAGATGAATCACAGCAGGTCACAACTACGACACGGTACCCTGCACCATGTATGCCCAAGGACAGGGTCCTCCCATGGGGGCCCAGGACCAACACCCCTTTCTCCCCCAGCCCCCACCATAAGGGCTGGGAATGGAGGATGACCCAAACTACTACTACCAAGGGGGTCATAGGCCTCCACTACCCATTGAGAGGGACAGCTGGCATGAGGCTCAATAAGGATGGTGGTCATTTGGCCAAGGCAAGGATTTCGCCATCAAGTATGCTGCCATGAGGCTCCTGCCCACACTGCCTGTGGCCAAGAGCCTGTGGAGTCGAGATGTGACACCCGGCTCCCAGATCACTTCCTGAGGTTCCACCCACTCGTGCAGCCCTGTCCATCCCCACAGAGCCCACCCCACCCCACCCCCAAGTGCTCACAGTATTTTGTCGCAGCAGGGAGAGTCGGCGGAAGGCTATGCTCTCAGCAGCCTCTAGCTGACTGATCTCCTCCATCTTCACCTTGTATTTCCTCATCTGTTCCTTGATCAGCATCTCCACACATCTGTGGAAAAGACCCATAGAGGGGCCAGTCATTGACTACTCTTGGATGGCTGATTTGGGCGCCAGAGTCTAGGGACACCAGGGCAATGGTGGCCTGGGTAGAGACCAAAGACCAAGCAGGGCCAGGGACATGACAGTGGCTTCCATCTTGGCACATTTACTTGGGTGACCTCGGGCAGCTCACTCTACCTCTCTGAGCCTGAGTCCTCAATGCTAGGAGCCTCCTTGTTTGAAAGAAGAAATACAGTAACGGTGGGTAAGAGTGAATTGGCCCCTCACTGCCACCCTGCAGGGTGGGATTACCCTGCCTTACAGAGGTTAGGCTAGGCAGTTTGTCCAGGGGCAGCAGGTAGCTGGCCACAAGGACTTTTGAAGGTTTGCTGAGACCTGTGGCATGTTGCTCAGGGCCAGCCTGAGTGGTCAGTACTGGGAGAAGCAGCCCTGAATGGTAAGTACTAGGAGAGGGACCCAATGGAGTAGTCAGTAATGGAGAGAACTGGTCTGCTGGGGTCAGTAATGGAGAGACGCAGCCTGGAGTCAGCACTGGGGGAGTCAGCCATGACTCAAGGTTCCCATCAGCAGGCAGCATTAAGAACCAGGCAGCTCTCATGCCCGCTTGTGATTAAGCAGGTGCCTCTCTATTTTCCCTTTTCTAAATAAACCAGTTCTTTTAAAATGTAAAACAAAACAAACAAACAAACAAACAAGGGTTCAGGAATTCTGAGCTCTGGGTGGCTGTGGGGAGAGGGTCGCACAACTGGGAGGAGGGAAACAAAAGTCAAAAACCACAGAATGTGCTAGAAGAGGCTGGAAGAAAAGTCTGTCAACACCATGCCACCGTCAGGGCTACCGCAGGCTCTTCTCACTGCTTGTCACTGCATATTAACCATAACTAGCGTGGCTGGGGGAACGTGTTTTCAGGCTCTTATTTTTACAATTGTCACCTAAATGATGTCCTTTAGTGACTGATGTCTGAAAATGCCTGAGATTTTTAAGGATGTTTGAAGCTAGCTGGGGAGCAAGAAGAAGCCTTGATAAACCTATTTCTATTTACCGCTGGCTCTTCTTAGCCACCAGAGGCAGAAATACTGGGCTTCACCCTCTGCCACTCTCCCTGAGATGAGGGGTGAGGGTTTTCTCCTCGTTTGGTTCTTTGGCCTCAAAGAACTTGGAAGTGATGCCTTTGCTGCTGAAGAGATGCTGATACATGGCTACTGGCAGCGCATAAACCCATGATGCTAGGCAAGGCTGGGGCTATGTCTCCCCCTCCGTTTTGAGGGGAGCTCTCCCCATCACAGCAGCCTGCATGCCTAACACACCACCTCTGCCAGCACTTCTGTTTCACTGCAAAAGTTGCAAGTGCTTATTAGAACAGGTCAGGAGAGCAAGATGGGCAGAGACCCAAGTGACCAAAGTCCACTCAGGACCTCTGGACTCAGGGCTGCCTCCAGCTACGCTGGCTTCCAGTTGTTCTCTCTGATCTTTCTGTGGCCACATGTACACATGGCCTGGACTATGGCATTGCTGGGTTCCAGAACTCTTGATTGGTTGTGGGGCTCCTTCCTGGGCAGCTGAGCATATTGGGGGTAGGGGCCCCAAATGTGTGGGAACTTTGATTATTCTGTGCCTCAACTGTTCTGCGTCTTTGCCTTGATTATTCTGTCTTGACTATTCTGTGCTTTTCATCCAGAATATGAACAGGGAAAGTTTGAGATAAGGAACCTCTCAGGGCAAAAGTCCTGGTATGAGGATCTATACATGCTGAAAACAGCAATAGATGTTATGGTTAGAATAGCAAAAACACTGAGCCTTCTCATGACTGTCTCCCTGATTTCCCAGGCTTGGCTGGGGCCAGATGGTTACATGTCCCCCACACACTTGTGCATTCCCTGTTTGCCTGCTTCTTTGATCTTTTTTTTAATCATCTGCTTAATTCTAAATAAAAACGAGACTGCCCTTGGAGCTGGGCTGCACCTCTGTGGTGTAGTCCCTCTAGGTTTCTCATACTGTACTGCGCATGGACTCTGAGTAATCCTTTTTCATCCTGCCATCACATGTCGTAACGAGATACTCACGTGGTAATCTTGAGGACGTCCTTCATGCTGTTCAGTGGGTCCGAGTTGTCAGGGCAGCGCAGAAGGCAGGGTGCAAAGACGATGGCCAGTGCATTGGGTGACATGCGGTTCACATCCTCCAGCAGGGCCACCCTGCAGTTAAGGCTGTAGTTAAGAGTGGCCGGGGGCCAGGGATTCTGAGCTCTGGGTGGCTGTGGGAGAGGGTCGTACAACTGGGAAGAGGGAAATGCCCGATTCTGCAGCCAAAGGTGCCTGACTTGCCAACACAGGTCAACATTCTGGTGTAGGACCATCAGAGAATGCTGGCCCGGGGACCCCAACCCACAGAGTGGGTGGCAGGGGAGGGGAGGGGGGCGGGGCACTTGCTTGACCAGGTGGAAGATGAGCCGTTCCAGGGAGTTGTGGTTGGCTTCAGGCAGGTGCTCCAGGACGGCATAGATGGCAGCCAGTTGCTCCTGCTTCTCTGGTAGCTCTAGGAGGGCCCAGGGCATCAGTTCTCCAAGGGCCCTAGGCCACCCACCCCAGGACTGGGACTCAAGGTCAGCTGGCCACTTCGAGGATCAGTTTCTCGATGATGACAGGGTGGTCTCGCCTCCCTGGCTGGTCACAGCAAGCACTTGGTGCTCTATACCCCTATCTCAGTCATCCGCCCACATGAGACTCACCAACAGCATGGAGGAAGTCGCCATATTGGGCGAAGGTCATAAGGGGCTCAGGCAGCTCCCGGAGCCACAGCTTCAACACCCCAGTGATGGCATGGATGGGGAAGTTCTCTAGCTTGACAGCTGCAGGGTCTATGGGAAGGGCAGGCGGGACCGGTAAATGTGGAGCAGGTGGAAAGGCTGTGCTTGGAGCTGCCATAGCACCTACCTGCCTTCCAGACCCACCTGTCCTCAGGCCCTCTCCCTGTGGAAACTGCCCACCCTTCATTTCCCTGTCCACAGGCCTCCTACCTCACCAGACTCACCTGCCTGCAGTGCCTTCCGAAGCTCCCGTATGCGGTGTGTAGCACCCGACTTGCGGTAGAGGCCTTCTGTGTACAGGCCGTGCATCTCCACATGTTCCAGAAGTTTCTCCAGCACAACAGGCACCGAGGCCTTGTCACTAGTCAGGCTGTCCACGCACACGCCAAAGTGGCCTGGTTCAGCACCTGGCTCGCTCTGCAATGCCTGGAATGTAGGTCAGGCCTGGGCTACTGTCCTTCCCAGTCACCCCTTGTCCTTCCTTGCACAGCTACTGGGGTCAGCGGGGCACACAGGTCAGTCCAACAGCTGCCAGCAGAGGCTCCCTATATGGAGCACTCATGGTTCCTTCAAAGCAGTCAGTTTTATTTCATACGCCAGCCCCACCACTTGGGACCCTGCCTCCCTCATGGACAGAGTTGGAGGGGCATCCCCCATCTAGGAGGAGAGAGGACCAGGTTCAACCCTCTTGTTAGCTCCCCCCTGCTGCTATCTCTTAGGATGATTTGGTCCCTGTACAAAGGACAACACCCTCTCCTGCCATCTCTTAGGATGCTTCCTCTATCTGGACAGTGTCATCCTGGAAGGCTCCGGACTGCCTAAGGTGGGCTCACCTTATTGCGGGACATGTGGGTACAGTAACTCTGGATCTTGTGCATGCACTTCTTGTGGCACGTCATCTTGCACACTAGGAAGTTACGGGGAGGAGGGAGTGTCACAGAGGATGCATCGGGAATCCCAGGTTCCTGAGGCTGCCCACCCCAATGGCCAGGGTTCCCTGACCAGCTTCTAAATTTGAGCCACACAAATCTCTGCTCTGGTTCCCAGGTGAGGAAGCCATATGGGTAAATGTCCACAGCTGGTAACTATCAGTGACCTCCCAGGCCAGTGGGATAAGAAGGACCAGTGGGATTTGGGGGACCAGAGCCTCGGTCACACCAGGTGGCAGCATTGGTGTCCTTGTCTCAGGGCAGAGGCAAATGCCTGGTATTTATGAAACAGTGGTGTGGTAGGTAGCTTTTTATACAGGGACCAAGGAGATGGGAGAACTTGGGCTAAAAAGTTAGGCTTGGCTGGTCATGGCAGGAAATACATTGCCAGAGACCCGGGGGGTTTGACAGGGGTCCTGTCTTGGTTTGGTCACCTCCCAGACATGTGACTGTGGGCCACCTCCATCATCCTGTCTTTTGAGGACCCTATGCAACTGACTGGTCTCACCTGGCACTTGAGGGAGGGCCTAGCAGGTCAGATAGGAGGAGCAGTGTTTACAAAGACCCAGAGCTACCACCTGGGGTCCTGCCTGCCCAGGTGGGTGTGTGACCATGGCCAGTGAGAACTGGCTCTACTCCAGGTTGATGGTGAGGGGTCTGAGCAGGGGAGATGTGGCTGTGGAAATGTGGGAGCGGGTCAGGGGTGTGGCAGTGGGATTTCAGGGAGCATGGGGATCCAGGGATTTTGTGGAAAGTTAGAGGGTTTCAGGGTAAGTGAGGCATCCAGGGGTTTGGGGGAGTGTGGTAGGGGGTTAGGGAGCATGGTGGGCAAGGTATACTCACAACTGCAGAGCAGAGCCTTGTCCATGAGCCAGATGTAGGAGAGGCACAGCTCACAGGACTGCGGGATGCTCACCTGGTAGCTGACGAACACGTGCCCGTTGTGCTGCTGGACCTGGGTCATGGGGGGGGGGGGCAATGAACACTGAGCCGGATCCCCTGTGGCGTCACCCATAGTGGATGCCGCATCCTGAGATGCGGCATCTCAGGGCTGGGGCTGCTCTTTCATGACTAGGATTCCTCAGGGTGGGCAGGGAAACTTGCTCACATGTCCCCATGTCCATATTTATTCAGAGAGATGCACTCACGTACGTGTGTGCTTGCACACACACTCATGCATGCATTCTTACATACATGTATGCATGGTCACAGGCACACACACATATATGCCCCACATTCACACGGACTCAAATGCATGACTGCACACACTCGCACACTCATTCACACTCATGCACACATATACTCACAGCGCGTTCCTGCTTCCGCTTCTTCTTCTGAGCTTTGCTCTGCTGTAAAGGAGCACAAAGATGAGGTCCACATGAACGCCTGGGTACACCCCACCCCAGTTGGCCCCCATGCCATAGGGGACCCCAGTGGCAGGACCCCCTCACTGGATGGCACCACACACCTTGGGCAGCTCAAAATCACTCTTGCTGTGTCCTCGGGTAAACTCGTCCAGCAACGATTGGAAGAGGTTGAGGACCAGGTTGGTGTCTTTCTCACCATGCTCGGCTGCCAGGTTGCTCACCACAATCTGGTAGTTCTCCATCAGGTCCTTGTAGCCCACATGGATCTTCCCATTCTGTGGGAATGCAAGCAGTGACCCAAGGGAAGACATATAGATGGGGACTATGGGTCTTCCCTGGGGTGGGGGCTGTGCGTACAGGGACAGAGTACATGGTTTTCAGGTTGCTCCTGAACTTCTCGGTAGCTTCAATGAACAAGTTCTCGATGGGGGTCTTTTGAGAACGCAGATCGTTTATCTGGAGAAACAAGGAGGAAAAGACGCATTGACCCTTCACTGCCTTGAGCTGGGCCTCTGAATACTCACTCCTCTGCCCTGTCCAAAGTCCTGTCCTTGCTCCCCTGGGCTCACAGGAAAGAATCCAGGCCCTTCAGCTAACACTGGTCCCTCTCACGCCTTCAGCCCAGGTGAAGGTATTGGGGTGCAAGGCTGGATCACTTGCCATAGGATGCTGAACACCACCACCAGCTCTACCTATGATATGCCAGTAGCACCAAAAGTCCTGCCACCCAGAAACACACCTGCAGATGCTGTCAAGTGTCCCTGAGGCCAGATTCGACTGAGAGGCTGGCTTAGCAGTTATGCCCTTCCTGCTGCCTGACCATGCTCTAAGACCTGGGCTGCCCCGAGGGCCTGGTTGTTTCAGGATGCCTCCATCCTTCACAGGGTCCTTGACCTTTCAGCAACCCTAACAGCCCCAATGGCCCAGAGCAGAGATCCCCAAATGCTGCTCTGTCTGCTGCGGGAATGCCATGGCCTTGAACACCCTAATTCTTGGCCCCACTGCATAACATAAGTGCTCAGTGTCTACAGCGATACCCAATGTGTTCTGTAAAAGTGGATCCTCAATGAAAGAAGTTGTTCACAGCTATGTTGAGTGGTGGGACAAGGTGAGGTCATAGGACCTTAAGGAAACCTGGTGGGACTTGGTGTGCCTGGAGGATCATTCTGGATCCTGTGTGTGAAAAGGTGGGCGTAAAGAACTCTGAGGGGCACCCGATCCATGTGCACACATCCATCAGAGGACTTTGGCCTTGCCCAAAGTCCTCAGGACGGGCATATCCCAGAATCTGAATCCGAGTTCAAGTTTAACACGGTCCCACACATTTTGCACAGTCCTGGGAAAAAGACCCATTACATTTTGCAGCAAAATATGAGCATTTACTCCAAGCAAGGTGGATATAGGTTACAAAGCATCCCACATGAGCCTAGGCTGGATTTGCAGAAATGAGCTTATCACAAACTAAGGGACAAGGGTTTGGTTTCTGGAACTTTCTGCATCTTAGACTGTGGACCTGCACTTCCTGTTCCTGGCCCACTAAAGGATGGCAGTTTGGAAAACTGGCAAGTGGTGATGGCCCTTCAGGAGAGGCCCAGGTCAGACCCTGCTTGGGGCCCCTAGCCCGTACCCACTTCTGGCCTCTGCTTGGGTCCTGGCCCACCTTGTTGAGCAGGAACTCATCCAGGAACTTGAGCTCATTGGCGTTGGTGATCTTGCGGAACACCGACTCCCGCCACTTCTCTGATACCGTGATTTTGCCGATCTTGAGGTTTCGGTTCTTTTTCCCTTTACCTCCTGGCTCCTTGCTGGGCTTCTCGCCTGCCTGGCAGTGCTGGTGGCCAGAGGGGGCTGAGGAGGACAAGTAGCAGCTGTCAAGGGTGGGTTCCTGGGTGGGGGGCACTATAAAGTACCAAGAACCAAGACCCCACACTGCCACCTGGGTGGCTGAGACCAGCCCTGAAACTCTGCACCCAGATTAGGCCCATGGCCAACTCAAGGCCCCACTGGGACCATCCACATCCCTGGGGGTCCACATGGCTCTGCTGTCCATCCTGTGGACTGCCAACCTTCTAGATTCTTCTTTATGGTGGTGGCTTCAGGCACAACATTCCCTGTCACCGCATTCTCTATCTCTTCTGCACCCTCCAGGCTGTATTTCTTATCTTTCTTATGCAGGAAAAGTCTCTTAAATGTGGATCTGGAGAGGAAAGTAAGGGATTCTGTTTAAGCCTCAGAAAGTGAAAATGGACATGAGATTTATTTTACTGTAAAGAGAGAAAAAAACTTTTCTGTGTTATCATTGGAATGGATGTTACTAAAAATTGGGTCAATTTATGTGAACTGATGGGGGATATCAGGTGAGAAAGCAGGATGTTGAGTGATGTCCCAGTGTGATCCCATTTTCATGTGAAAATAAAACAAAGCTACCTCCTGCCTACCCTGCTCACCCCATTCACATTTCTATAGCCACAAGGTTAGGAAAAATATCAGACGATGCCACATCTTGCACTGAATTACTAGGTATGTAGAGGGCCAAATAGTAGCTTCCTAAGACATGTTCATGTGCTAACCCTAAGGGTCTAGCAGGGTGACTTATTTGGGAAAGGGGTCTTAGCGAATGGTGTGAGTATATGTCCCCCAAATTGTCACACTGAAGCCTCATGGTATTATAAGTGGTATTGGTATTATAAGGTGTGATGGTATTATAAGGTGGGTCCTTTGGGAGGTGATTAGAAAAGATGAATCGTGAAGGATGAGTCCCCACCAGATATCAGATCTGCTGGCACCTTGAGCTCAAACTTCCAGCCTCCACAACTGTGAAAATTAAATGTCTGTTGTTTAAGCTGCTCAGGCAGATATAATCATTTGCCACTGAACAACAGGGAAGTGCATCATTAGGTGATTTTGTTGTCAAGCGGCTATAATGGAGTGTAATTACACAGACTCAGGTGACACCACCTACTACACACCCAGACTGGGTGGCACAGCCAACTGTATATGTGGTCCCTCGTTGACTGCAATGTTAAGTGGGGTGACTGTGTTTTGTTATAGCGGCCATAACAGACTAATATACTAAGGTAAGGATCTGGAGATGAGATTATTCTGGATCACCTGGATGATAATAGCAATGCAATGACAAGAGTCTTTGAGAAAAACAGTAGACCAGAAAAGAGAAGTCATGTGAAAAGGAAGCAGAGACTGGGGTGATGTGGTCACAAGCTAAGGACACCTGGGGCCTCCAGAATTGGAAGAGGCAGGAAGGACCCTTCCCTAGGGTCTTGGGAAGGAACACAACCCCACGACACTTGACTTCAGACTTCTGGCCCTAGATCTGCGACAGAGTGAATTCCTGTTGTTTGAAGTCATTTGGTTTGTGCCTCAGTTACCTAGTTAGTTACTGGGGTGGGGTGTCCCTGCAGTGGGAGGTTCTCCATCTCCTGCCACAGTGCATTCCACACCGTCCTCAGCCTCCTGTTCCTGTGTTCAGATCCATGTCCCCTGTCTCCTCCTCTCTGCTCTGTGATGCAACCATCTGGATTACTTCTGCAGGGGCTTTCTGGCGACAGAGCCTTGGCCTAATTTTTTTCTATCTGAGGACCCAGGGAGTGGTTCTCAGATTCAAGAATGGGGGAGTTGGGAGTTGGTTTCGGTTATATAAAAAGCCCGAGAGGAGATGACCCAGTTGGCTCCAGATTTTAGTGGGAATCATTCTGTGCAGTATGGTCACAGCCTGGGCTCTGTCTGGGTCTCTCCTCACAGGATCGCTGTGGAGCAAATATCTGCCTGTGTTCGTGAAGGTGATTGCTTTAGGAGACCCAACAGCTCCCAGACTCATTGGCAGGGACCCTACATGTCCACTGGTGGCTGAGTCCATCCCCATGTCCTATACTTACTTAGAGTCGGCCTGGGTGCCTGGGGACAGTCCTGTGTCGGTGCTGGTGGCAGTGTCACTTGATTTCTTCTTCTGCACGGCTAGTTTCTTAGTGCTGGGCTCCCCATCTGTGGTTTCTGTTGGAGGCTGCAGGAGAATAGGGCAGTTGAACAAAGATCACTATGTGATCTGTTCACCCACCGCCCTTCTCTCTCGAATGGCCTTTTGGGAGCAGCCTGTGGGGACCCCAGAAGAGGGGCTCAGACCCTGAGGGTCACTGCTGCAACCTGAAGCTTTACCTGAGTCCTGGCCTGGGATGGGGATGTGAGGAGCTTGTAGACGTCGCTTGTCGATAAGGAAATTCGTCTCTCCCTGTGGGGTCACAGAAATGTGGCTTGTATGGACCAGAGCAAGTTAGGAGTGACTGTTGGTTACCGTGAGTGGGGGTTGAAAAGGTGCTTTGGGGGCCTCCCCGGTGGCGCAGCGGTTGGGCGCTGGGTTGCGAAGCTGCCCGCAGCCTCTGCAGCGCCAGTTCGATTCCCGGCTGCTCTCTGGCCACCGGAGGAGGGTCCCACATGGCGCGCAGACCTCTCCTGCCGCCCGCTGCTCCCCTCAGCAGTGTACTTCGGTCCTTCTGCCTGCTCTGCTCCCCGCTCTGGCTCTGGTGAATTCTCTCACCCTCCCACACTTCTGACTGTACCCAGTGCTTGTATAAATAATAAATAAATAAATCTTTAAAAAAAAAAGAAAAGAAAAGAAAGAAAAGGTGCTTTGGCACCAGGTGGGTGGAAGCTAAGGATGTTGTGCTGCACCCCAGAGTGCTGGTATGGCCCCACCTAGAGAGCAGCTGGTCCAAGCAGTGCCATAGGTGAGAAAGCCTGCCCAGGTAAAGGCCTGTATCTACTTCTAACTCTTCTCCAGTCACTCAATGAGGGGTTGGAGAGTCAGTCACCATGTCTAGCTGATTAAGGGCCAGATGTGTCAAGAGCTGCCCTTTACTTCCTGGGTAAATCACCCTGTTCCTTGATGAGAAAATTGATGCCCTGTTGGGATCTGGGACCTCAATCTGAGAGGTCGCCTCCCATAGGTTGGGGGCTTTCTGTGTGAACATGGCTAAATTTTGGTGGGGCATGCGTAGGTGACAACAGGCCCCAGCTGGGCAGCTGCCTCCTCTCACCAAGCCTTTTATCACTCCCTTCACCTTCCTTCCTCAGGACTCCCACATACCAGGGGTCAGCTTTTGGGCATGGGGCTGCTCAAGTGTTTTTTGCACTGACCCAATACTGCCTGTCCTGGCCTGGTGCCCCCGGCACTCAAACAAAGGAGGCTCAGGTCTTACTCTGTGGGTGTGAGTGTGGCCCCAATGGCCCGGTGCCGCTCAGTGAGGTCCAAGGACTGGCTCAGCATGGTGCTGGGGCCAGAGGCCATCAGCTTCTTGCCCCGCCACAACTCCACGGCGCTGGCCAGCCGCTCGGTGTCCGTGTCCCGGTACCGCTGGATCTGGGTAGAGCCACATGGGCTCTCAGGCCGATCCTGAGTCTTTGGGCTGCCGTCTGTCTTGTTGCCCTTGTCCTTGGGGGTCTCGAGGCTTGTGCTGAGGGCCTGTACACAGACCTTACTGTCTAGGACCAGGCTGGTGGGCCGCTCCTGGGGCACTTTTGGTGTTTCTCCAGATGCCTGGCTGGTTGGGGATGCCTGTAGTAGCTCTGACGGCTGCTTTACTGAAGACTTCTCTGTTTCCATCCCTCTGTCTGAAGGACTTTCATCTTCTCTGCTATCCTTTCTGTCTTCTGGGAGGCTCTCCTCTGGTTCCAGGATGTCAGTTTCAGAAGGTTCTCTGAGGGTATTCTCCTCCTTGCATGACTGGATGTGTTTGTTCTGGAACTTCACATGCTCCAGCCCTCTCTGCCGCCGAGACTCCCGCTTCTCCCGGCTGCTTGGTACTTTCTCATGACTTTCAGCTGCATTTTTGAGGGGTGGGAGGGTCTTCTCAGGGTTCGAGACCTCGTTCTCCTGTTGGGAACTCTGGGCAGGAGGCCTGTCACTTGGCCACGCCTCAGATGACAATGTTGCATGCTCACTGTCCACCGATGGCTCTGGGCCTGGCCCTGCCTCTGTGGCCTCTTCCTTTGAGGCTTGCTCGGTTTCCCTCTCCTTTTCTTCAGCCTTCTGTTTCTCCATGACCATTTGGCTAAAGCTGTGGGAAAAAGGATTCAGGTTCAGAAACCAATATGCATGCTGCCCCCACATCCACCAGGATATTGGGATCTCTGAGCCATGTTCTGATGAGACCCCCAGGCAGCCCAAGGTTGGGGGCTCCAAAGAAATGGAAAGGTGGAATCTCCTCAGTCAACTAAGGGGGATGTAGGGGTGGTTCTTGTGGTCATGGCTGGGCCAACTGGTTCAGAGTCATCTTGGTTAGGACTGTTGTGGGTGAGATCTGTTAAAGACCCCCGAATTCCTTTGGGGTCCACTGGAATTCTCCCCTAGGGTTTTTTTTTTTAAAGATGTTTGTTTATGCATACAAGAGCTGGGGTACAGGCCAGAGGTGTGTGTGTGTGTGTGTGGGGGGGGGGGGTTGTGAGAGGATTCACCAGAGACAGAGTGGGGAACAGAACAGGCAGGTTGGCTGAAATGCGCTGCTGAGGGGAGTAGCGGGCAAGACAGGAGAGGTCTGTTGTGCCATGTGAGCAGCTCCCTGTCTGGGGATTGAATTCTTGCTGTGGATAGCTTCACAGTGCTGTGCTGACACCTTGTGCCACCAGGGAGGCCCCTCTCTTGGAGGCTTTTGACTGTGGGTAGCTAATGTCCCATGGAGGTCATATGGCCTGAAAGATACCCAGGGTCCACATGTGAGTATGGGGGGGGAGGGAAGCCTATTGCAGTTGCTGCATGATCAACCTGGGCAGGCAGCTGCAGGGGTGGGGGTGTTCCTGGTGATGCCCATTAGCTCCACACTGTCTCTCTGGGGCTTCATGTGCCCAGACAGTGGGGTTCCAAAAAGCTCCTCTCCAGTTTCCAGTACAGCATCCTGGCAGTGTTACAGGTTTAATGGTATTCCAGGTAGCTCCTGGGTAAATGAACATACTGTCCTCTAGATCGTTCCGGGTGGTAGGCCTTCTCTGCTCACCTCTTGCGCTGCAGGTGCCCCCGGCAGAGGCTCTGCAGACGGATGATGCTCTGTCTCTGGTGTTGATAAGCTACCCGCTGCTGGTAGCCCCGCCATGCGGCCTGTATATATACAGCTGCTTGTGTTCTTTCCAGCGCCCGTCGGACGCGGTAGGATCGCCAGCAGGCCTGAGGAGGAGTAGGTGTTAAGAGACTGGGGGTGCTACCCCAGCCACCCTCATGCCTGGTTCAGTCCTTGGGGTCTAAGCCAGTACCTGGATGGTGACTGCTGCCCGCCTCATCTGCAGGAAGTGCCTACGCTCCAACATCATCCGGAACCAGCTCTGCAGGAGCAGGATCTTCCGTACCACCTCCCGGTGCAGTGTCTCCTGCAGGGCCTGCCGTTCTGTCTCCTTCAGGAAAACCTGGGGGTGTGGGCATGGGAGGCATCAGTCAGGCACTCAGAGCCCCTGTTTCCGGGAGGCTAGCACAGCCTGCCAGGGAGTGGGTGAGATCAGCTGACCACACCAAAGGGAGTTGTGTACAGTCATACATTGCTCAGCATGGGGATATGTTCTGAGAGATATGTCGGTAGGTAATATCATTTGCTGTGGGAACACCAATGTCATTATACAAACCTAGATGGGTCCCTGACAATCATTCATCTGCCTTCTGTCAGTGGATTTGCCTGTTCTGGACATTTCATATCCATGGATCACATACTGTGTGGCCTTTTGTGTTTGCTCTCTCACTCAGAAACATGTTTTCAGTTTATCCATGTTGTAGCATGTACCAGGGTTTCACTATTTTATGGCTGAGTGATAGTCCGCTGTGTGGATGGATCACAGTGTATTCATCCTTTATCAGTTGATGACCCCTGGGGAAGCCCTGACAGGGATCTGATGGCTCCTTGCCTTCTGGGGGACAATAACATGTGTGGCCCAAGAAACACATTTTCTCAGGTGAGCCTGGTGTTTTTCATTGAGTGGCTCATGTCACAGCTCATGTCCAGTTGCAGTCACCTGGGAGGTAGAGAAGCACTGACCTTGGTTTTCCCGATCTGGTAGCTCCTCTTGTCCACGTCCATCTTCTCCAACAGGGCTGAGATGACCTCCCTGCAGGGCTGCGTGTTCTTGGGCAGCAGGACCTGGAACTGCTCTGTGAAATCCTGGATGATTTTGACCAAGAAAGGAGAACTTGTTGAGTGTTTTCTACTGCAGAAAAGGACAGGAGGGCTTCAACAAATCCCTTGGTGAAGCTGAGTTTCCAAAGCCAAATGTGTTTTGATGTGGATGTACAGGCATAACTTGCTATATTGTGCTTCTGTTTTTCACAAGACCCTCCACCAGCAAAAATATCACTCGCTGAAGGTTCAGATGATAGCACTTTTTAGCAATAAAGTATCTTTAAGGCAGGTATGTTATTTTTTTAGACATAATGCTAGTGACACTTAATAGAAAAAGTATTGTGTAGATATAACTTTTATGTGCACTGAGAAACCAACTTTTACGTAACTGGTTTTGAGACATCACTTTTCCTACTGG
The DNA here is from genome assembly GCF_014898055.3 of Talpa occidentalis. Taxonomy (NCBI): domain Eukaryota; kingdom Metazoa; phylum Chordata; class Mammalia; order Eulipotyphla; family Talpidae; genus Talpa; species Talpa occidentalis. Next base: position 46,323,338 of record NW_023601212.1, on the reverse strand, counting down.
GAAGATAGAACAGAGCCCCCTTGCTGCCAGTTGGCAGGATAGAAGAGTTGGGTATAAAAGTGCCCACTACAGGATCTCCCTGATGATCTAGGGGTTAAGTCTCAGAGCTATCATATCTATGGCTTGAGTTCGAGCCCCACCCAGGGAGCTAACCCACATATGGCACAGGAGTCTTGCCCACTGCTCCCCTTAGTAGCATAATTCAGTAAATCTGCCTGTTTTGCTCCCCACTCTGTCTCTGGTGAATCCTCTCACTTCCTGCACCTCTGGCCTACACCCCATTTCTTCTATGCAAAACCAAAAATAAATATTAAAAAAAAAAAGTGTCCCTTATAGAAGATGACCTATAAAGGGCAGTTACATGTTCTCTCTTTCTGGCTTGGTTTAACCTCTGTAGCCCCCAAGGCTTGATCTGGGGCCAACCACCTCTTCTGGCAACAGCTACCACTCTCCCCCCAACATCAGAATCATCTAGCACAGATGCCAATAGTGCATGGGTAGAAAAGTCCTAGTGTAAAGTAACCTGCTGAGTTTGTGTTCCAGAGAGGTGCTTTCTCGAGAAGGGGAGGCATGGGAAGCCAGGTGTGTACAGCCTACCTGGAATGTGTACTTGGCGCTATAGCCCGACCTGCGGATGCGCACGGTTTCCAGCATGCCTGTGTAGCGCAGCTGCTGTAGCACCAGCTCCTCGTCAAAGTGCAGTTCTTTCTGAAATGGGATGTGGGCAATCAGGGAAGGTGCCCGTGGCCAGACAATTATGTGGTGGTGGCCAGGGATCAAGGTTCCTGATGATTTTGGACATAGACATCACCAGGGCACACACACTGGACTCAGCTGGTATGGGGGCATCCCCACAATGGCTGCCATGGGGCATCTGCAGGATCTGTCTGTTCTTGCTCCAAACATGGTTTTTAGATTCGAGACAGGGTCACTAATAGCAATACTCAAGGTATTGGTCTTTTCTGGAAAACTTGGCATCTGATCATTCTATTCCTGGAGTCTGGTAAACAGGTGCTGTCTCTTACTCTCTAACTTAAGACAGTTTGCTTCAAGGAGTTATTTCATAAGGGACCTAATCCACATCGGTGCCAAGTTCACGTTCTGTGTCAGGCTTGCCACAAGTACTGGGGAGCCAGTTGAGGGGTCATGGTGTATTGGGTACTTCCTGGGTCCCCATGGAAATATCAGAGGAAAGGGGATTCTGGGCAATGTCCTAAGGGTGGAAGAGGGAATAAGCAGGGGTCAGAAGGTAGGAAGCAGTTGGGTGAAGGCCCTGAGGAGGATGGGGAAGTATGGGGCTGGCAGGGATGTAGGGAGATGCTTGTTGTTAGAGGGGCTGGAAGGGAGGCTGCCTCAGTAGGCTTGAACCTAGAGCTCAAGGGCCTGGACTCCATATTGGTGGGTGGTGTTTGAAGTGGATGGAGGGAAGGGAATAGGCCAAGGGGAGGACAGAGAGGAGTCAAGCTGTGGATATTAGCAGGGTAACCTTGCATGGGAGAGGCAGGGATATGGGAAGAATAGAGATGAAGGGGTGGGTAGGTGAACAGAATCACCTGGAGGTCAATGCCCAGATCCCAAGCCCACCCCCTGCAACATCCTGAGGGGACCATATGGCCAGTGGCCCTCTGGGGTGAAGGAAGCCTGGAGGTGGCTTCAGGGCCCCTGCTGGTGTTTTGCCAGTCTTTCCAGAAACTTTCAGAGGAGCAGCAACTCTGTGCTTCAGCTGCAGGACTTTAGCTACTTCCTTCTGGTACATTCTCTGCATGGGTCATTTGTGGGATATGCTGAAGAGCACTTCTCCTTAAGCAAACCTCCCTCAGGGGCCCCTTACATTCCAGTGATGTCCTTGTTCCTGGCTGCCCTCACTGCCTCCTGCTGACCTCCCCACCCCTGGCCAGCCATGGCACACTGTCTGCAGTTTCAGAACTTGCATGAACACTCAGATTCTTTTGTCTTTTCTGGTCCCTACTGAGGAGCATAGGCACATGGACATACCCTCTGCTGAACCATAGCCCTCAGACTTGGGAGACATTTACCTTCTCGGCATTGGAGCGAATGCAGCGGATGAAGAAGGGTTCTGCCTTCCCCAGTGCCTCCAGGAGCTTATTAAGGGATGTCTGGATAGACAGAGAGGATGTGATGAGCTGGGACACCCAGAGGCATGCCACTAGTTAGGAGGAGGACCCGAGTCACCCACCAATGTCAGCAGGGCTATCTGGCTGATGTGGGACATAGGACTATGCAGTTGGATATGCTAACTGAAGACCTTGCTGCCCTGGAGGCTTTCCAGGTAGAGTTCTTGTGGCTGAGAGTTATCTTCTTCCCAGTCACAGCATTTGTTCATCTCAGGAGGAAGGTAGGGGAAAAAAGGTAGTAGTACCATATCAGCCTCAGAAAGGACTACAGATACAGTGATTTTGGTCTCTGGCTTGCTGTTTTCTAAAAAGGATTTGTTGGAGTTCCCATACGAGTTAATCATGAAAAAGGTCAAGGCAGAAACAGCAGATTCAGATTGAAGAAGAAAAAAAAAATGTTAAAAGTGAGGGTCAGCAGTTATTAGGCCCCCTTAAAAAAAGTGTCCCTGAGCTTCCTGAAAGCCAGGATAAAAGGAGAAATATGACCAAGGGACACATCTTAGTGGTTCCGTTAACTAACATATTAATCCATGATTCTTTTAACTCACTGGTTCTCAGCCAGGTTTGACTGCTGATGGGAACATTTGACAATACCTGGAGATATTTTTTTTTTTCCCCTCCTACCTGGAGATATTTTTGATTGTTGTGATTGGGGGTGCTACTGCTATCCAGTGGGTGGAAGTCAGGAATGCTGCTCAACATCTCTCAATGCACAGGAGGGCCCTGACCAGCCTCAAATGTCTAGTGCTAGGGACTTGGGATAACAATGTCTCCATGTGGGGTTTGTTTTAGTTAAACAGTGTAAGTGACAGGCTAAGTCTGGCTCCATCTCCTGCCTCTCTGGGCCACCCACCTGAAACTGGGCACTAATGCTGGGTGGCTTCTTCTTCTTGTGCAGGTGCAGCAGGGACTTGGTGGTACGGTCATGCAGGGTCATGCTGATAATCAGCTTCAGGGATTTGGAGTCCAGCAGGTTCTAGGACAGAAACATGAGGTCTGCCTTGCGGGTATTGGGAAGCACTGTAGATATAGATGCCCCCAGAGCCAGGACTATACCCTTGGGATCTCTTAGGGTTGGTCTCAGGATGGTGTTGCCAAAGGGCAGAGCCAGGTGGGCCGGGCAGGGAGCCAGAGCAACTCTGGTTTGCATCCTGAGATCATGCCAGCTCCAGGAGGCCTGATTACAGCCTCTTTGGCAGTCCAAGTGCTTGGGAGCCAAGAGCTCTGGAGTGCTGTCTTCCCATAAGGGCCTGGCCAGCAGGTCCTTTCGTAGGCCCCAACCATTACTATCTGCTGAAAGCAGGAACTAGTACTGTCCAGTCTGCCAAGCAGACTGAGAAGTTGTTCTTGCTCTTCTGTAAACTTCACAATTCATCTGTATGCTTTGCATGGAGACTAAAGAAAGGACCTGGGTACACTCGACCAAGGCTGGTGGCAGGGGTCTTGGCTGTCAACAATGCAGTTGTCCCCTGCCTGATAGGATCACCATGCCTGGGAGGAGGTGCTGTGTCCTGTTGCACTGCCCTGGAGGTGGCCTATAACTGGGAATCCCGATGTGGGGCAGGAGAAGGGTCCCATGGTTTCTGAGCAGGACAAGATCTGTGGTGCTGTTCATGCTCCCAGGGTTGAGGTTGAGCCTACCTCTCTGCTCAGTCCTCCCCCAACCCCTGCTCCCCCACCACCGCCTAATCTCCTGGGGCCTCCTCTCAAAATACCACTTACTTGTGCTGTTATCCCCGTCATAGGCCCTGCTTCTAGGAAACCCAGAGTTAGCTACAAATCACTGACAAGCAATATTTTTTGGAGGGGACAGGGAAGGGATTGTGAGAAATTAACAGCAGCCCCTGTCCCATTTTCCAGGAACAACTGTAGCAAGGAGCTCTCCAGCAGGCGAAGACAAGGAAATTCTGGACGGTGTCGCGCATGTTTACCTTTGGAATGATCTGCTTTTGTTTGATACCTTTACTTTTCCTGTCAAAATATTAAAAATGGTTTTGTGAACATAAGGAAGATGGTATGTGTGTCTGGGTTAGTTCACCAAGCTACGCCTTGCAGGTTAGAGTGAGCGAGAGTGGAGAGTTAGAAAGCACAAGTACAACGAGGCCGCTGCTGCCTCTTCAAGGACCCGGCAGGCTCCCTCCACGTGGGCTTGAGCTGCTTCCACTACCGCTTGTGCACACTTGCTGCTCTGAGCCAGTGGCTGTCCCCGAGGAGGGAGGAGTATCTGGGGATCATGGGTGTCCTGGGAATAGGAGGAAATCTGGCAGATGATCTACGGGGCAGTGAGTGCAACTATGCAGGACTGGTACAAGGAGACTGTTGTATCTTAAAATAAATAAATAAAAGACTGTGGGATGTCTCAATGGAGCTCTGAGACTTTGAGGGACCCCTATTAGGTGTCCAAGTTCTGTTGGCTACACGTTGGAAAACACCAAGCAGGTCCATGTAGCACTTTCTGGATGCCCTGATGGGCAAATGAAACTTGGTAGGAGCACCTGGTGCTTGGGAGACTGGCACTGGCCAAGGGGGTGGCTCTCACAATTATCAGATGTTTCATGGAATCTTGCAGACAAAAGTAAAAAAAAAAAAAAAAAAGAAAGAAGAAAAATTGGAGCTTGGATCATTTAAAGGCTGGCTGTGGAAACAGTAACTCCCCCCCAACCCCCCAGATGTGCAAGAAACTGGGCATGAAGCTCTCCATGTGTCAGGTTGCATCTTAATTCCCATGGGGTGGCATAAAGCCCAGCAGAAACAGATGTGGCCTCAGATACAAGCTTTGCTCTCAGCTGGCTGGAGCCCCAGTGGCTGAGCCTGCTGCCTGCACAGTGTTGCAGGTCTGAAAACCATCCCCCTTGCTTGCTGAATGAAGGCCAAACGTTCAGAAGGCTCAGTCACGTGGGCAGTTGGTGGGAGGGCCTCCAGGTCCCAGCTCAGATTGTGGCTTCTGGGGCCTTTTCTACTGGCCACACAGCTACAGGTCACATGAAAATTTGCAAAATCATGAAGTCGTATGCTCTACTTCCCATGGCTACTTTATAAGCTGATAGTGGCAGAGCATTGGAGTGGGGAGGGAAGCAAGCCTTGCTCTGCATGTTGGGGGGTGGCACAGAAAATTAGATGCTTTGTAGGAGGTGCATTCCTGCTAAGTAAGCTGTGCAGGGTGTCGGGAGGCTGGCAGGGATTTGGGCCATGGCGCAGACAGTGCAGCACTGCTAGTGGCTGGTTCAGCGTTATAGGAAACCCGTGGGCCAGGGTCCTGTAGCAGGGGAGGCAGCCGTTGCACTTGTGGGGAAAAAGGTGTGCCCGCAGTCCGGGCAGGGTCGGGGACTCACAGGATGAAGGTGCGGGGTTTCTGGAGTCGACTGAGGGACTGGAGCAGCCTACGGGGGTCCTCGCCCTGCCAGGGCAATCCTTTGATGCTCCTGATGATTTGATCATGCAAATCACTGAGAGTGGGGTGGGAAGGGGTGCAGTGACAGAGAAAAGACCGAGTTAGAGCAGCGGCCCGCCACCTAGGGGTTCCCAGCACGGTCGGGACTATCCCCACGCCACTGGTGCCCAAACATGTAGCTGGGGGACCCTACTTGCTGCTGCCGCTCCTTCCTGTACCTTGAGATGATGGGTTTGGCCAGAAATGCCTGGCTGCCCACCCTAAGGAAGTGATCCTGCCTCCTCTTAGGGGGAAGGCCACTTTGGGTCAAATAGATTTACAATATGGCAGCTCAGATCACTGAAAAAGACCTTTTATGGAATAGCCTTTTGGGGTCTGTAAAATGTATTAAAGGGTGACTAGAGAGAGGCCAGAGAGCTGCTGTGGGAGGCAGCAAATTGATTTCTCTGAATGATGCTGTGGTCACATGTCAACCTCCTTGTCAGCTTCAAGAAGAGCCAAGGGAGGAATGAAATGGAATTCCCTGAGTTCTTGAATGGCAGCGCTGTTGTCTATCCCCCACTAGGGGACGCTTGGGGATGTCTGGAGATATTTTTACTCACTACATCTGAGTAGGGGGATTTGCTACTGGAATCTGGTGGTCACAGGGATGCTGCTCTGCTCCCTTAAGGGCACAGTATAGTCCTTAAGCCGAATGAAAAAACCTTGTCGTTTACCTCAAAGAATCCATTCGCACTAGCTTCATTTTGTTCGAGTGCTGTGGATTCAGACCTGAACATTTGGTTTAATCCCAGCCTTTCCTACCCTAAGAATGAGAACAGCTCAGAGATGAAGATCAAAAACCAAAATGTCTCTGATAGAATTTCTGGAAGTAACGTGTAGCAACAACAGCAGAATAAGACAGGCGGTTCTGGGGTGCTGTCTTTGTTTTAAACTTCTCTTTCTGATTATTTCACATACATGTTTAAGCTCTAGGCAGCTGGCCTGGGGAGATCGCGACCGGCAGCCCCTCATCTCTGTTTCATGCACCGTGCCCAGCACTGACTCTGTACTTACCTCCACTCCCTCGCCCTCCAGGGAGGCACAGAGCAAGGACAACAGGGGGGTCATGTTTCACCTCCACACCCCCAGCCGTCTGGGCAGCAGCTGGAGCTCAGGAACAAGAGCTCAGGCTCCAGCCCACACCCTCCCTCACCTGGCCAAATCTAGTGAGAGAAGCTCCTCTCTCACAGGCCCAGGTGCATCCCTGGCTTGAGATCCCCTCTCTCCTGGCCCCAGACGCCATGCTGAGCGCCTGGGGATGGCAGCTTCTCTTGGCGTGCCTCCCTGGTCTTGGGTTCGAGGCCCTTGCTTCTACTTACTTCTTGCTTTCATAGAAAGCAATGATGTCCTCAAAAGCGTTAATATCGAACTCCTCAGAGCCGTCAAATGAGAAATCTAGCATTGAGCAGCTGCAAGGGAGAATCTGTATAAACTACATGTGCTCCTGGGGTGGGGGTTGGGGGACCCAGAGCCTGGGGGTCAGGCTATGAGGAGCTTGACAGGGTCTGGGGGCCATTTTCAGTCTTGGGAAACAAAAACCCACAGGTAAACAGGAGACACTTTTTTTCTCTTGCCCCCTTTTGAGTGAAAAAGCAAATTAAAAAACCTTTTTAAAAGCAGAAAAAGGGCACAGCAACTTGTCAAATAACACTGGGCCACTTACCTAGGTGCTAGCTCTACCTCCACACTTTGAGTCTCTTGAAAACATTTTTATTATAAAGGGCTCAAAAATAAAATAACTTTTTCACAATTGGAAGTTTAGTGACTCTCTCCTAGGGGATTTGTGAACCTCAAGAAAGAAGTCAGGGGCTGGGCTGCCCTAAGGCCTTTGCACATCCTGCCCTCTGTTGCTAACAAGTCAGGCCTGTCCTGGCTCAGCTGGCCCCCTCTCAATGCAGCCAGTCTGGCTCTCCCAGGCAGCCAGAGCACCCCTTCTCTGGCTTTGTCACTGCCTCAGGCATCTGTCCAAGAGCGGCCTTTTCTATACCACCTTTGGGAGCACATTACTGCTCACATTTATATTCAGTACACACTGGGGTATGTGGAGGCCCTGGGTCATTCTAGGCAACCACACAATACTCCATGTCACCAAATGTGCACTAGCTGGGTGTTTGCATTGCTGATGAAGTAACTTAGCAGATCAGCTTTGGGAGACCCTAAAAGGCTGAGGGAGGACATGCTCTTAAATCAAACCTGTCACTCTGTGAAACCAGTGGCCCCACCCACAAATGGATGAGATCAGCCATGAAAAGTTTCCTTTGTAAAATGAGTGACCCTGCAACTCCCTAACACTGATAATGATGCACAGGGGCCTGCATTTCTGGCAGCAAAAAAGGAGCAACCAGATGCCACTGCTTTTGGGTTTTTTTGTTCAAGTGGCTGTTGAGTGCCTTTGTCAGGTCAAACCCAACACGGGTTCCTGGTGTAGTTTTAGCCAAGTTCTTGTCTACTGGCTTTGGCCGGGACAAATCAGGGGCCTGCTCACCGGTACAGTTTCTCCGACGGGGTGCCGACCCCTCTCTGTTGCTCGCTTGGGTAGCTTCGGGTGCCAGGGCTGCGCAGACCTGCTGGGGACACAGAACAGATGAACTGGCTGTGTGTGTGTGGGAGGTGTGGGGGTTCCCCAGAGCCCAACAGCTGGCTTGCATTTTCCCATGACAGTGTGATCCTTACTTGAACCTGTCTTAAAAAAACAGCTTGAGGGGCCTCCCTGGTGGCGCAGCGGTTGAGCGCTGGGTTGCAAAGCTGCCCGCAGCCTCTGCAGTGCCGGTTCGATCCCCAGCTGCTCCCCGGCCACCGAAGGAGGGTCCCACATGGAGCACAGACCTCTCCTGCCGCCCACTGCTCCCCTCAGCAGTGTACTTCGGTCCTTCTGCCTGCTCTGCTCCCCGCTCTGGCTCTGGTGAATTCTCTCACCCTCCCGCGCTTCTGACTGTACCCAGTGCATGTATAAACAAAACAAAAAAACAAACAAATAAATAAAACATGCCTCTATGGAAAAAAAAAAAAAAAAAAAAAACCAGCTTGATCTCTCCTGAAAAAAAAAAAAAAAAAGGGAATGGAGGCATCACACTCCCAGACTTCAAACTGTACTACAAAGCCATAATCATCAAAACTGCATGGTACTGGAACAAGAACAGACACACAGACCAATGGAATCAAATAGAAAATCCAGAAATAAACCCACAGATTGATGGTCAACTAATCTTTGACAAAGGAGCAAAGAATATGAATTGGAGCAAAGAAAGTTTGTTTAATAAATGGTGCTGGGAAAACTGGGTCGCTACATGCAAAAGAATGAAGCTTGACTACTACCTCACACCATACACAAAAACCAACTCAAAATGGATTAAAGAAGTAGACACAAGACCTGAAACCATAAAATACATAGAAGGAAATATAGGCGAAATACTACATGATATGCACATCAAAGACATCTTTACAGACACATCACCCAAAGCAGTGATGGTGAAGGCAAAGATAAACAGCTGGGGCTACATCAAATTAAAGAGCTTCTGCACAGCAAAAGAGACAATAACAAAAACAAAGAGAAACCCCACCAACTAGGAGAACATTTTTGCACACAACACTAGTGATAAAGGGACTGATCACAAAAATCTACAAAGAGCTGATGAAACTCAACAAAAACAAAGAAAATAATCCAGTCAAAAAATGGGCAGAAGCATAAAAAGAAACTTCTCTGAAGAGGAAATGCAAATGGCCAACAGGCATATGAATAAATGTTCAACATCACTTGTAATCAGGGAAATGCAAATCAAAACTACAATGAGATACCATCTCATACCAGTGAGAATGGACATATTAAAAAAACTAGCAACAACAAATGTTGGTGAGGTTGTGGAGAAAAAGGAACTCTCCTGCACTGTTGGTGGGAGTGCAAACTGGTCCAACCACTATGGAGAGCTGTGTGGAGATTTCTGGACCTACTAAACATAGAGCTTCCATATGATCCAGCAATTCCACTCCTAGGTATTTACCCAAAGGACACAGAAACATCAATTCCAAAGAGCACCTGCACCGCTATGTTTATAGCAGCACTGTTTACAATAGCTAAGCTTTGGAAACAACCCAAATGCCCAAAAACAGATGACTGGATCAAGAAGATGTGGTACATATACACCATGGAATATTACTCAGCATTCAAAAAAGATAAACACATGCCATTTGCAGCAACATGGATGGAGCTGGAAGGGATCATGCTCAGCGAAGTAAGCCAGAAAGAAAAAGAAAAATACCAGATTGTCTCACTCATAGCAGGAATCTAGAAAACTTAAATAAGAGACCAGGAAAAAGAAAAAAACTATAAGAAAGTAAAAATCAAAATCAACAAAAAACTATGAACCAGAGACACTCTATGGGGGGGGGTTGCAGGGAAAGGAGGGCTTAGGGTCAAAATAAGGGGGTTGCAATTATATGGGGAATATAAAAATAAAATTAAAATTAAAAAAAAAAAACAAACAAAAAAACAGCTTGATGCTTAAATTTGGGCACAACAGGGAACTGAGAGGTGGTTGATTCTCCCCAAAACAACACTGCTTATTCCCTGCTTCTCATAAAAGCTTTGGTCTCTTTTAACTCGATGCTCTTTGTCTATCTGGAGCTGGTTGGCACTCTGTGACCCTGGGGGAGGGGGCACTCCACCATCCTGGGCCTCATGTTTCCTTATGGGAAAACAGGAACATGCCTTCCTGCCTTGTGAGGGTGATGAGGTTAAAGTAAACAACTGGGGCAGACTTTTCTGTCTGGGATGAAAAAGTTCTGAAAATATATAGAGGTGGTGGTTGCACAACATGGCGAATGTGCTAAATGCCCCCTGAATCATGTGCTTTAAAAGAGACTGTGTGTCCCCAACCACTGTGACACACTGGGGGCCCCTCCTACCTGCAGCCTTCTCAGCCCGCTCTGCCCGCAGGCGCCCCGCCTCCCGCAGCACAGCCATAGCTCGGATGGTGGCCCGGAGCACAGCCCAGCGGAACACAGCCACGGGATCCATGCCGATGAGCTCCCGCACATAGGAGCTGTCGCTGCCCCGCAGGAGGGCCACGATGTCTGGTCGCATATAGTCCATGTTCTTCTCCCGGAAGTCCTGGTGGTGGGTAGGGAGGTGGTCACCTGTCAGTGCTCACTGAGGCCACAGGGGCCTACGTGGAGGAGCAGGGAGGCTGGCATGGTGGGCCCAGCTCAACCATCCCCACGGAGTTGGGAATTTTTGGGCTGGGTCTAAGCACCTTGAGAACCTTGCCCAGCACGATCAGCCAAGGGGATGATGGGACAAGCATTAGAGGGAAGGGGCCTCCAGGGTGGCCATGTGGTCCCCTCCCCACCTCCTAGGTTGAGGGTGGCTTGGCAACATGAGCAATGGACTGAAGCATACCTTGATCTGATACTTCACTTTTCCTGCGAAGTGCTGGATGATGAATGCCGGCTCCATGACAGGAGTGCCAAGAAAGTACCTATTGTCCTCGTGTTGCTGCTTGAACTTGGCCAGCAGGGTCTGGCTTGTGGCATGGGGAAAGCTGGGAAGAAGGACGGAAACCTTTAGCTGCAGGAGCACTGGCTGACCACAGACTGAAGGCCCTCCATGGATGGGGCAGATGGGAGTTGGGGCTATACTCTGTTAAGCTATGGTGCAGCTTAACATGGGGCCTAGGGGCTGCTGTTGGGGCAAAGTGACATGCTTGGGGTTGCAGGATAAACTAGGTACAGGGCAGCCTGATGCCAGGATCCTTGGAAGCTCCCAGGAAAAATCCCAGGAGGATTCTGGTTTTAGATCCATCTGTGCCTAGATGTGCAATGTATTAGAAGGGTTCTTTAAAGATTTATTTATTTATACAAGAACTGGGGTACAGGCCAGATGTGTGGGAGGGTGATAGGATTCACCCGAGACAGAGTGGGGAACAGAACAGGCAGACTGACTGAAATACACTGCTGAGGGGAGCAGTAGGCGAGACAGGAGAGGTCTGCTCGCCATGTGGGTATCTCCACAGTTGGCGGGGATCGAATCCGCACTGCAGAGGCTGCGGAGAGCTTCACAGTGCTGCGCTTAATCGCCTGCGCCACTGGGGAGGCCCTGGAAGGGTTCTTGTGTATTATGCTCCTGTCAGAAGGAGGGGCTGAGAGATGGGGATGAAGCAGATGGGGTGGGGGCGGGGGGTGAGTAAAGGTGAATAAGGGACCCCTGTACCTGAACATTTCTCTCTGGGAAGGAAATGCCAAGTCAGCTCTGGCATGCCCTTCTGTGCCCAGCCCCATCATCGCATACACAGGCAGCGCAATGTGCCTCCCAATGAATCCCCAAATCTGGGCTCCATGGCTTAACAGAGGTGAAGGTGTGAGGATGGGGAGACTGTGTGGCTATGAAGCATGCCATTGCCAGGACTAGGGAACGGTCATGATCAGTGAGAGATGTGCTCACTCAGTCACAGGGGTAAATAACATTATAATGTGCTGCTTTGGAAAATACAAATTAATTAAAAAAAAATCTACAATGAACAAAAGTAGCAAGATTTTAAAAGACAGACTGGATCCTGCTAGGCAAGACATAATTTCCCAGATCCCAGGAATTCCCAGTGACTATTTAGATTAGATCTCAGGTGTTAATGGACATGTCTGTCCCCAGACATGGATAGGAACTTGGTCTGAGGCAGATGAGCTAGAGTCACTCCAGCCTCTTGGGCTTCAGCAGCAAATGAAGGGCCTGAAAAAGAGTTATTTATGAAAGGACAGGTCTGTGTCCTGACTCCTGGAACTCGTGTGACCTTATTTGGAAACAGGGTCTTTGCTGATAGAATTAGTTAAAATGAGGTTATTATGAGGGCTCCAACCCAGTATGACTGGTATCCTTACAAGAAATGGAGACAAGTTAGAGACACACAAGGGAAGGACTGGATAGAGGCAGATATTAGAGCAATGTGGCCACACACCAAGGATGTCTGAGGCCACCAAGAGCTGGAAGAAGCAGGAAGGATCCTTCCCAAGAACACTGGGAGGGAGCATGGTCCTGTCACACATTGATTTCAGTCCACTGATACTGATTTTGGACTTTTGGCCTCCAGAACTCTAAGACAATAAATTTCTGTTGCTTTAAGTTACCTTGGTGGTAATCTGTTATAGCAGCCACAGGAAATAAATTCAGCAAATGAATTTTAGTGACTTCCATTTCAGGGACTGTTGCTGGGTGACTGAGCATGAGATTGCTTATAAACATGCATTCCAGACCTCCCTGGTTGTGCAGGGGTTAAAGGCTCAGTGCTATCAAGCTATCACCAGCCACTGCAGCACAAGTTTGATCCCCAGCCAGGGAGCTAACCCACCGGGTGTGGCAGACCTCTCCTGTCTTGACTGCTGCTCCCCTCAGCAGTGTATTTCAGTAGATCCACCTGCTCTGCTCCCCACTCTGTCTCTGGTGAATCCTCTCATCTCCTGCACCTCTGGCCTACACCCCAGCTCTTGTATGCATAAATTAATAAAAATGAATCTTTAAACACCCCTTTCAGTCTTCACCATGTCCTGCTGCCAAAGGGTGCTAGGTCTGGGCACTCCCACCGCAGATTCCACATACTGCCTTTTGCAGAGACACACGAACCGAGTCCCATAGACCCTTTCCAGAGAACCCCCGGGTAGGTATGTTTCCAAATTCACAGTTGTCACAGGTGTTAATGTTTATGTGGTGAACAGTATGTGTAACTTGCAAACCTGAGCTCAAGATTTCGGCCAATGAGACTGAGAAACTCAGAAGTTACTTGAATAGTTTGAATTTGGGGTAAGGCTTTAGGGGCTGTGGAATGGTTAGTGCCCTGGCTTGTAGATTGGCCAGAGTGTGGACACTCACTTGCTTTCCTCATCCAGCAGGTAGAAGAGGCCGGTGGGTTTCTTGCTTATGAGATGGATGCAGCCGACATTGTCTGTGTAGTCTATGTTATGCCATGAGATCCCCTCACTCTGGTATTCCTCCTGCAGGTTTGATGAGTGGCTGATAAGTTCAACACTTCATATTGCATAAATTGATACTTAGCAATATTGTAACAGAAACACACATTCTTAAATATCTATCATAGCAAGGTACTTAAAATTACCCAGAGATCTGTAAACTGTCTGTAACGAGTCAGAGAGTAAATATACTAGGCTTCTTGAACCAGATGGTATCTGTCATAATTACTCAGCTCTGCTGGTATAGAGTGAAAGTAGCCACAGACAAATAAACAAATGGGCATGGTCATGTTTCAATAAAGCTTTATATATAAAATAGGTTGTGGGGCCAGATTGCTCTGAAACAGTAACTTCCCATAGTCATAAAATGTGAGTGAACTATTTTCTATTTGAATTTCCTAAATCATTTGAAAATATAAAAAGAAACAAATGAGGCCAATTTAATAATATACCAACTTAACCCACTATTTCTAAAATATGATCATGTCAACATGTCATTTACATAAAAATTATTAAGGCATTTTATATTCTTTCCCTCTATACTATGTTTTCACAATCTGCTATTTTGCTCATAATCTGTATTTTGCTCTTCCTGAATAGGTCAATTTGGACCAGCCACATTAAGTGGCTCAACAGTCAGAAGATATAATAAGTAAAACCACCTACATATTTTTAAAAAATCCATCAGTTTTTTCCCCATCAGAATCATCAATGAGAAGGACTATAGTTGGGTAAAGATAGCTGACTAATAGTGAGAAGACACATAAGATCAATTATTATTGTTCTTGACAAAAGCAAATCCTTGCAAGACAACTTGGTTTCTCAATGAAAGAACTTTCATGTTTAAGTGAGGGAAGAAGCAAAATTGACCTGTGGCCAAGAAGATCCCTGATGCTTGGTTCATCCTGGGCTGGGGTGATATGGGGCATTTTCCTGGACTTTCCCTCTTACAATGAAAATTTTTGGCGTGGATTTACTGACTAACTGGACCCCAAGGGAGATCCCAGTTCTAGCTCATTCTGTCCTACCTTGGGACAAGATAGCATCTCCTTACCTGTTCCAGTTTAAAAATGTGTTGGTTGAAGTAATACTGGAGCTGTTCATTGGCATAGTTAATGCAGAACTGTTCAAAACTGTTTCTCTCGAAGTCCTCAAACCCGAAGATATCAAGGACCCCGATGGATAGGCACTGGGGAAGACAGAGAAAATAGGAGAAAACAGTTATTACCATGGGTTCTCCAGTGGGACTGTCCTGTTAGACCAAGTTCTGCTGTTGCTGCCTTGGAATCTGTAACAATTAAAGAAGGAACCTTGTATATTTACTTTGTATGGGGTCCTATGAATGATGAACTGCCCCCTGGGCTTACCCATGGAAGGAATCTACCTTTTGCTGGACTCCCAAAGTCCTGGGTAGTTTACTGAGTAAATGCAGCATTGGGGGCATGGTTTCCCCTGGCCCAACTTAGTGGAATGGTGGGGGGGCACTCACTGACACAGACTCTTCCATGTCCCTCTTGTTGAGGAGGGCGTGGTTGATACGCAGAACAATCCAGTCGAACAGGGCACTGTACAGTGACTTGGCCATGGAGTCGCGGGCGGTGATGGCCTGTGGGCACAGAGGGGGCATCAGATCTTGGAGGGATCTATACATATAGGGAAATAGAGGCAAGGACTTTAAACCTGACTCACTGAGCACCCCACTTCTCTGTTTTAATGCCACCTTACTGTCACACCTAACCATGAACTGCAAGGCGTGGGCCCAGCAGTCTGTAATTGGCCATGTCCTTCTCATGTACAAGTTCCCTTCAAAGAGCAACTGGGGGGCCTCCCCGGTGGCGCAGCAGTTGAGCGCTGGGTTGCGAAGCTGCCCGCGACCTCTGCAGTGCCGGTTCGATCCCCTGCTGCTCCCCGGCCACCAGAGGAGGGTCCCACATGGCGCGCAGACCTCTCCTGCCGCCCGCTGCTCCCCTCAGCAGTGTACTTCGGTCCTTCTGCCTGCTCTGCTCCCTTCTCTGGCTCTGGTGAATTCTCTCACCCTCCCGCGCTTCTGACTGTACTCAGTGCATGCATAAACAAAACAAAAAACAAACAAATAAATAAATAAAAACATGCCTCTATAAAAAAAATAAATAAAAGCGAGAACTTGCTATTGAAACATTTAAAAAAAAAAAAAAAAAACAAAAAAACAAAGAGCAACTGGGGACCACAGAGATTAGAATGTAGGCTCTGGAAGGGCACTGGACCCACCCATGTGGGAGAACTAGACAGAAGGCTGGGTTGGGTTCAAAGTCGTACCCCTTAAAGGTCTGGGAGCACCAATGGGGTTACCATCCTATGTGTAAAAGCAGCAATGTCTTTCACATTTTTTTTTTTTACAAAGACTTAGGTCTAATTTATAGAAAAAAGTTCCTTCCTTTCATGTACAGTTATACATCACTTAATAATAGGATACATTTTGGAAAATGCATCTATATTAGACAATTTTGTCACTGTGCAAAGGCAACCTTAGCAATGGATTCTGTATACTTATGGGTCATGATGCACAAAACATGAGATTAAATCAATCACAATGGAAAATCATGCTATCATGAGATGTTTGAGACTGCTGCCTGTTTAAAATGCGAAGATGTCAGGACGGCTGTGTCACTAGGAACAAGAATCTGGGGACCACTGGTGAACAGTAACATGTCATTTAATGATGGGGACATATTCTAAGAAATGCATTGTGGGCCTCCCTGGTGGCGCAAGGGGCTAAGCACCACATTGTGAAGCAGTCCACAGCCTCTGCAACATGAGTTTGACCCCGGCCAGCCAGGGAGCAACCCACATGGCAAGGTAGACCTCTCCTGTCTTGTCCGTTGCTCCCCTGAGCAGTGTATTTCAGTCGGTCTGCCTATTAGGCTCCCCGCTCTGGCTCTGGTGAATCCGCTTACCCCCCTGCATCTCTGGCCTGTACACTGGCTCATGTATGCATAAATAAATAAATCGATTTATTTATTCATTTAAATTCATTCATTCATTTATATAAATCGATTCATTCATTCATTCATTCATTTAAATTGATTTATTTATTTATGTCTACAGGCCAGAGATGCAGCGGGGTGAGAGGATTCACCAGAGACAGAACGGGGACCAGAACAGGCAGACCGACTGAAATACAATGCTGAGGGGAGCAGCCAGCAAGACAGGAGAGGTCTGCCTCACCATGTGTGTTGCTCCCTGGCCGGCCGGGATCAAACTTGTGTTGCAGAGGCTGCGGACCACTTCACAGTGCAGTGCTCAACCCCTTGCGCTACCAGGGAAGCCCCCTAAATAAATCTTTAAAAAAAAAAAAAAAAAAAAAGAAATGCATTGTTAGGCGATTTCATCATTGTGCAAAGGTATAGTGTCGTAACACAAACCTACATGGTGTCACCTACTGGGAACACAGCTGTATAAAATGTCTGCCATGGACTAAAATGCCATTAAGTGACTCACAGGTGTGCTTGGCTGCCATCAAGATCTAGAATGTGTCCCTCTGGCTTTGCCTTTTCCAGTTGTGGTAGAAATGGAGCCACATGGATCTCAGGGTCCTGCAGGAACTTTTGTGTAACTTTGCAGAATGCTTCTGCCCATAGGATTCAGAGAGTCTGGGGTGCCTGTTCGAGATACTGGGCCAGCTTCCTAGCTGGGCCATCAGCTAAACATTCACCCCTGCCCCCATGGCTGCTATCTAAACTATAAGATGTAAAACAGTCATAAAGGAAACATGCAGGCTGAAGCCAAGGCCACAAAGGTGCCTCAGTAAGATTTAGGGAACCACAAAATGGTTTTAAAGGAGCTGCTGTAGCCCTGGGGTTGAAAAACTTTTTCTAGAAAGGGTCAGAGGGTCAATATTCTTGGAACTTTGGGAAGAAGCAGGTAAATGAATGGCTGTGCCATGTGACAATAAAACTGTTTACAAATGCAGGTCTGCAGGCCACAGGTGGCCCTGCAGATGAGAACCAGCACACCTGCTGAGCAGTCTGAAATGCAGACATGGAAAAGAGTGGTTCATATTCTGGCCTGTGGGGTGCAATTTGCTATCTGAGCTGATGTGTGCCACGCCTGGGCTCAAGTGAGAACCAGAGGGGTCCCTGGGTTCTCCTTTGCCATTCTGGAGACAGGAAAAAGACCATCCAAGCCAACTGTTTGTAATGAACCTGTGCACTGGTATTTTTGGGTCTAGTGTTCCTGAGAACCCAGGGCAGTGCTCACCTCACTGAGACTGTAGGGGAGGATGAGCTTGTCGTTGGCAGTCACTGTTTTTCTTTTGGTCAGAACTTCCACCAAGATTTCACGTTTTACCTGTATCAAGGTCCAAGAGGGAAGAGAAGAGGGTGTGAGTGGAGAGCTTGTTGGGCAGATCCTCATGTCACTGAGATAAGGCCCAAAACTTGTGGAAGGTGGAAAGGATGCCTGTGGCTATACCAAGAAGTGACTCGAAGCCCACTGTAGGGTAAATGAAGTTAACAGACTTTTTGTTGCATGAATACCAGGGCCAAGAGGTGCGGGCTCAGGGCACATGTGCCTATGATTGTGGACATCTGGGCCCAGAGAGCAGAGTGTGCACGTTTAAGTGTGGGGAATCTGTGTCCAGAGACCAGGGATAAAAGGGCGGCATCACTCTGAGAGGGGGCTATAGCTACAGGAGGTGTACTCTGAGGCGCGTCCATGAGACAGTAACACCAGAGAGGCCAGAGAAAAAGCCCAAAGATTCCTGGGGGATGGTGGGCTGGTTGCCTCCAGAGAATCCTGACCCCCCTGCCTGGCCAGTGCCTGCCTCCTTGCATGCCAGTCTCCCTGCCTGGTATGTCTGTTACCTGGTAACCTGAGAGAGCATTAAAGGCCTGTAAAAATCCATCGGGGTCTCCAGGACTCTCCTTATCTGTCTGCTTGAATTCACAGTGAACCTGCCCTGTGCCTGCTCGCACTAGACCCACCCTCAGAGTTGCCGCCCTGTGATGTGCATGATAGGTCCCCGCCAGGGAGGGAGCCCTTCAGAAACGAGGAAGGTGCACTGCAGAGATGGTAAAGAGGAAGCAAGTGGACTCAGTTTGCAGAAGAAGCATGGCTGATGCAGGAAGTTCTGGCTCCCCTGCGCCACAGGCTCAACATTCCGAGTGAGGGAGGTGGTACCTTCAGGAGCTGCGACAGCGTATCTAGCACCTCAAGGGGCCCGACTTCCAGGCCTTCATCCCTGCCAGTGGCTCTTTTCTTGTAGGTCACGTTGCCCAGGTACAGGATGGCCGAGAGAACTGAAAAAATCCTGAGACAAAGAAAGCATGGGTGGTAGTGGTGTCTATAGAAACTTCCAGCAAACTAGGCTGAATTTGTAAATCCAGTAATAGGCAGTCAGGACATGTGAGTTTCAAAAATTTGGAATCCTGGGCCTCCCTCGTGGCGCAAGAGGTTAAGCACAGCACTATACAGCAATCCACAGCCTCTGCAGCACAAGTTTGATCCCCGGCCAGCCAGGGAGCTACCCACATGGCACAGCAGACCTCTCCTGTCTCACCCGCTGCTCTCCTCAGCGGTGTACTTCAGTCAGTCTGCCTCTTCTGTTCCCCACTCTGCCTCTGGTGAATCGTCTCACCTCCCCACACCTCTGGCCTGTACCCCAGCTCTTGTATGCATAAATAAATAAATCTTCAAAAAAAAATTTGGAATCCCACTGTCAGGGACTCCCTCTGTAGAGCTTTACAGACTGGAGTTTCCCCTTTTTTTTTTTTGGTGCGGTGGGGGCTTAGAAAGTTTTTTTTTTTTTCCCCAAGACTTACTTATTTATGCATACAAGAGCTGGGGTACAGGCCAGAGATGCAGGGGGTGAGTGGATCCACCAGAGACAGAGTGGGGAACAGAACAGGCAGACTGACTGAAATACACTGCTGAGGGGTGCAGTGGGGAGACAGGAGAGGTCTGCTGCGTGATGTGTGTAGCTCCCTGGCCAGGGATCAAACTCATGCTGCAGTGGCTGTCGATAGCTTCATGGTGCTGCAACTTAACCCCTTGTGCCATCAGGGAGGCCCTTAAAAAGTTTTTTTAATGAATGTATAACTGCCTACAAAAAAAGTACATGTTCTCCAAGCGTAGAGGTTTGTGAACTGTCACAAAATTTAGAGATCCTGGTAACTAGCACAAATATCAAGGGGTAGTACATTCCAGACTCCAGAAGTGCTGCTGTTCTGATGTCTAATGCTGACCGTGAACTTGATGTCAATGAAATCATATGTACTTGTATCTGGCTGTCATTAGAATGATGTGGGGGTGGGGTGCCACTCCTGTTAATGCAGGCAGCATAATTCAATGTCAATGGTTTCATCGCATTTCAGCTTCACACTGGCTCTCTGCTATGTGTGCCATCCAGGGCACTATGGGTGCCGAGCAGCATCCCTGGCCTCTACCCACCAGATGCCAGTGTCTCCCCTGCTCCACCCCTCAGTGTGATAACCATGACT
Source organism: Talpa occidentalis (assembly GCF_014898055.3). Classification (NCBI taxonomy): domain Eukaryota; kingdom Metazoa; phylum Chordata; class Mammalia; order Eulipotyphla; family Talpidae; genus Talpa; species Talpa occidentalis. The sequence goes on along the minus strand of NW_023601212.1, from coordinate 46,303,344 downwards.
GAGTGTCCCCTGGGGCAGATCTGGCCCAGGTGAGAGCTGTGCTGAGTGTGGACTAGTCTAGGGGTCAGCAAGCCATGGCGTGTTTGGCCCTTTACTGCTGGCCCCTGCATGGATGTACCACCATTTGTTTATTTAATCTTCCACTAGTGGACTTTGGGGGATTTCTGGTTATTTTTGGTGATCATAAACGAGCCTGCTGTGTGCATTTATGTGTGTGTCTTTGGCTGAGTAAACGTGTGTCATGTATACACAGCTGTAGTTGAAACCACCAAACGTTTTTCCAAAGTGTGCTGGGGATACTGGCTATCCAGGCAGATGTGGAAGATCCGCATGTGGTTGTTAATACTTTTCTGAAATTTTAGTTGATGGTAAAAAACACATCACATAAACCTTAGTCATTTTTAAGCATGTAGTTCTGTCATGCTAGTACATTTATGCTGCTGGGAGAAGCCCCTCTGGGTTTTTTTTTTTTTTTTTATAGAGGCATGTTTTTATTTATTTATTTGTTTGTTTGTTTGTTCTGTTTATACATGCACTGGGTACAGTCAGAAGCACGGGAGGGTGAGAGAATTCACCAGAGCCAGAGCGGGGAGCAGAGCAGGCAGAAGGACTGAAGTACACTACTGAGGGGAGCAGCGGGCGGCAGGAGAGGTCTGCGCGCCATGTGGGACCCTCCTCTGGTGGCCGGGGAGCAGCTGGGGATGGAACCGGCGCTGCAGAGGCTGTGGGCAGCTTCGCAACCCAGAGCTCAACCGCTGCGCCACCGGGGAGGCCCGAAGCCCCTCTGGTTTTAACTGGCATTTCCCAATGACTAATGACAAGAGTCCCTTCTGTGTGCTCATGGTCATCAGACTACCCTCTTGGTGCAGCAATCACCCGGTGTTGATCAGACCTCAGGGTGACTGTAAGACGTGGGGGTGCCCATAGGGGAGATGGTGGGGTAGCAGGCCCACCCACTTACTGCTTCTTGGTGGCAGGGAGGAAGCCCACCATCTCCATGGCCTGCTTGAGTCGTTCAAAGTCGTGCTTTAGATCCTCTCCATCTTCGATCTTCAAGTTATGCTGAAAAACAGGCGCATGCTGGGTGTTTCTGGGCCAGTGAGGGTGGTATGCCAGGATGATTTTGGCTGGGACTGATGGGCAGGGCCCAGGACATCAGGAATGAATGGGATCCTTTATACCATCTCCCTGGAGCTGGTTTGGGGACTCCACAGAGAGCCAAGGAGGGCGGCCTCCGACCTGGCAGGACGCGTAAACAACCAGCAGGGAACAGAGGTGGTGTTTGTGGCCAGGAGTCAGGGCTGTTTACCTGGTTGAGGTAGAAATAATCTTCAGGCTGCTTGAGTTGGAATTCTTGACGTTCTTCATCGCTGACACCAAGTAACAAATAATAAAACACGTGGTAGTTCCTAAGGGTGAAAAGAGGAGGAAAAAAGTCATTTTTGGAGGCCAAGCAATAGCAACTTTTCAAACTATTGCTAATGTTGCTTCAGAGACACCATGCCAGGGAGGAAGGAGCCCTTATGTACAAATTTGAGACAATGACTCATTCTTCAATGTCTTAAAAAAAACTAATCTGAGCGGCTCCCATGAGTAGATGTCTGTGTATATGTGTGTGTGTGGCGGGGGGGGAGTGGGGGTAATGGGGATGTATGTCCCTGTCACTGGCTGATCAGAGAGGCTTCTAATCTAAGCACATTTTGACAGACATGAGCCCCTAGTCTAGGTTAATCCCCCAGGAGGCACGCAGCAAGCACAGAAGGTTGGCTTAGGAGCAGGCCTGGGATGTGCCACTGACAACCCCCCGGCCCCAGCCCCAAATCTGAGCGCCTGCTTGTTTCTACTGGGAAAAAGGCTTATGTGTGAAGTTACTGAGGAAAGGTCCTACCTCTCATCCTTCTCCTGAGAGACCAGGCGAGACTTCTCAAGCAGGTATTTTTCGACAACAGCTCTGTCGTGAAAAGGAAAAAGGGTAAAGCATTTATTTGAATGTCGTTTCATGAAAGAACTAGAGTAATTTGTTGCTGTGGCAAAGTCAACAAAGAATTAACTTCAACTTCCTTTGACACGAGGTAAATACAGATGCATAATCACCCTGAACATGGCAAATATAATCAAGCTAACTGCTGGAACTATAATTACCCTAAATGTTGCAAATATAATCATTCTACATGTGGTAAGCACAATCCTAAATTGTAAATACACCCATACATATCATAAATACAACCAGACACCTTAAACACTGTAAATATAATCATGATAAGTGTCATAAATACAATCACCCTAAATGTACAAACACAATCATGCGCTGCTTAATGATGTTTCACTTGACAATGGAACACATTATGTGATGGGGGTCCCAACAGGCTGCACCATTGAGTCTGCTTGGGTAGCAGGCTGTACCCTGTAAGTTTGTGTAAGTTACAGACTGACATTCACACAACGATGAAATTGCCTGATGTTTCTCAGAACGTGTTCCCCTTACTAAGCAATGCATAACTGTAGCATCATAAATGCCATAAATAACTCAAATGCCATAAATATAACTACCTTACTTGCTCCTTTGTCCTGTAGCTACCATTTCTAAAACTAAGGGCCCTGGGCTGACGCATCTGCTCCGCAGACCCGATTCAGGCTGGCCACTGCATGGGGAAGCCCAATGTGGTATCCTGTGGAGAACCCCTCCCTGGAGCAACTGGACCTATGTGTTCAGGAACAATACAGGACAGTCCCTCCTGCTTCTACCATCTCTCTAGCTCTTAAACGTTCCTCCAATTGAAAAGAAAAGATGCAATGAGCATGAATTCATTTTTTTGCTCTTTTTGTACAGCTTTATTGATTATCAACATATGATACACACTGCCCACATTGAAAGTATGCCACACGTTAAGTTTTGACTGGGGCCTTTCACATTCCATATCATTTTGAAAAAAAGCATTGTTAGGGGTCACTGACACACGATCAACTTGAAGTATGAGACTAGATGAGTTGTAATGTGTGCAAACACCTAGGAGCCCACCACCAACACCAAGATTGTGAACACACCTGACACCCCAAAAAATTTCCTGGCCCTTAGTCATTCTTTCCCACCCCCACCCTTCTGTAGCCACTGACTGGCCCCACTGAAGACAGTTTGATTTTTCTAGAATTTTATTTTATTTTTCTTTTGTCTTTTTTCCTCCTGACTTCTTTAGAATTTTAAAGAGACTCGTTCAGTTTGTATACTATGTCTGCCTTCCACTTGGCACCAGGATTCTGAGATTCGACCATGATGCAGAGGTATCAGAACCCCATTCCTTTTATGGCTGAGTGATAGTCCACATATATTCTACACTGCGTTGTGCTTGTCTATTCATCCATCGATGGACATGGGGGATGGACTCCATGAGGCTGTGTGAGTGCTGGGGCAGCAACCAGGTACTTTGTCAGCCATCATCTCAACACTCACGGTCACGAAAACAAAAATTTTAGGCACCGTTTTGCAGTGACATAACACCCTGAATCCTCCCACCCTTTGGGATATATATACACTGTTGGATAAGACTGGGGGGAGTCAAAAGTTATGAGTGGATTTTCAACTACATGGGTGTGGGGTTGGCACCCTAGCCCCTGCGTTGTTCAAAGTCGACTTTACTATAGTTATTTGCTCTCCTAGGGAGGAACGTGGCATCTAGACTCCCACAGATGGATGAGGTACTAGAAAGTGGAGGGACCTCCTGCTGCCTGGGAACTCACAGGAGGTGGCCCAGCAGGCACCTGAAAGGCATGGGTACCTGCTTCCTCAACCCCACCAGGACAGGAAAGGCTGGTCTTCTAGGGGACCCACGATCACCAAGGGTATGAGGTAGGCGGCCGCGCAGGCCACCCTCCTCTGAGCCCTTCAGTTTTACAGGAGGCAACTGATGTCAGAGCAGTGGCAGGGCCAGGGGATCAACACCACTTAATATTTTCTTTTCTCTAGTATACGTTACTGTAAGAATACAGTACGTAGTACACGTAACATACAGAACATGTGTTGACTGTGTATGTTCTCAGTAAGTATTCCAGTTAACAGCAGGATATTAAGTTTTAGGGGAGTCAAAAATTATATGTGGATTTTCAACTGTGTGTGCATTGGGGGAGGGGTTGTCAGCAGCCCTAGCCCCTGAATTACTCCAGGGTCAACTAAATTTTAGCTATCTGCAATTTGTTCTCCCGGGGAGAAAGACCACATCGAGTTCTAGAGCTGCAGGCTCATACTTGAATCTCACTCTGTGGTGGATTCTGTGCTGTGCTGGCCAAGTGTGGAAGATGGCAGCCCCTCACTGGCATCCTGCTGGCATCTGAAGGACAAAAGGCCCTTCACTTTCCCGATCGCGTTGGAGGCTCAGGTCCCTATGGCAGTCTTAGTGGGAGTCAGAGATCCCCCAGCATTGAGCCCTTGAGCCAACTGGAAAAAGAGGCCTTACAAATTGCGGAACTGAGGGAGGCCTGGACTGCCCCTGACCCTTGGTCTCAGCGGGAAACTGCATCGAGAAGTGTCATCTGCTCAACTGCTCAAAAGCAGAACCAAGTCTGGGCCTGCTCCTCATGGGCTGTCTGTAGCTACTCCTGTGGGAAGTACACCTCCCTCCTGGAACCTTGAGCAGCCACAGTTGTGGGCCAATGCATGACATTTTTTTTTTTACTGGATCTGAAATCACTTTCCAAAGTTGGTCTGTGAAATGCAGTCAACCCAAGGCCACTGGGTCTGAGCTTGGTGGAAGTCTGGAGCAGGTGGCATGGACTGGATGACTTGGCTTTGCTGGTGTATATGTGCTGCCGAAGCGAGCACATTGGCTTTGCTGGTGTAAAGTAAAACGGGGTTGAAGGGATATGTCCACCTGAGCCTGGGATCTTATTTGGAAATGTCTGCAGATATGATTAAGAGAAGGATATCTTTATACGATCACCCCAGGTAGTTCCTAAATTTAAGGAAAGTGTTCTAAAAGACAGATGAGGAGACCCAGAGAGTCACAGAGAAGGTTATGTGAAGATCAAGGCAGAGACTGGGGTAATCCAGTCACAAGCCAAGGACGCCTGGAGGCCCCAGAAGCTGGAAGAAGCAAAAAGGACCCTTTCCTGGAGTTGCTGGATGGAGCATGCCCTGATTGATTTTGGACTTCTGGCCTTCAGAACTGGGAGAGAAGAAATTCCTGTTATTTCAAGCCTCCTGGTTTACAGTGCTTTGTGACAGTGGCCCCAGGACACAAAATAGAAACCAGGTGGAGAAGAGGGTTAGGGTGGAGTGGAAGGAGCAGCACCCCTGGGAACAAAGGCTCGGTGTTGAGCCAGCCTGGACCCAGGAATACTTGAGGCAGCTTCTTGGCATTCCTGCTCTTCAAGGGGAGCCCCTAGAAGTGTAGAAACATTAAGTTTCTCTATAATCTACCCTATCAGACATTCTGGGCATCTCTTGCTGGTCAGAGGTTCTCCATGTGGCAGATACAGCTGGGTAACTTGGCCCGTGGGAGGGAAAAAATAGAAGCGGTGAGGATTTTTGTGGAGAAAGTGCAGGTTGGGTTCTGGATGTCTCTGGTCGACTGGGGCACTCACTGTGGGAGGGAGTGGTGCCCATGCAGAGGGAGTATTTACCAAAGGCCTGGGGCTATTGGAGCCTTGACTGGGGGTGGGACTGCTGAGGAAAGAAGCCAGAGACTGGAGGAGTAGGGAAAACAGCATTCCTGCTCATGGCCTGAATGTGAATTGCCAACTGATTATTAGTCAGGTTTAGAAGGACGGAAGAGTCTAGACATAGGAATTGACCCCCTGTCCTCATGACATGGGGAAGGGGGGGCACACCCTTTCCTGAAATGCCTGTACCTTCTCTGGCCTGCAGCTTAGGTCTCCCCACCTCTAACATTCAGGGCTTCTCATTCTGCTATTCAGCATCACCTGGAACTTTTACAAACACCACTGCCGCCAATACCCTCATACCAAAATTGAGGGGGTGGCAATTCCTGTGACTAGCAAGGCAATGAACCCTGATGAAAGAGCATCCACCCAACCTCCCAGCCATCATCTACCCACCCACCCACAAATCAATCAACACAGTCACCCATCCATTAGTGAATCTACCCATCCGCTCATCCATCCATCCGAATGACAGTCGATTCTTTCCACGAATTCTATTCATCACTCTACCTTTCCTCCTGTTTCCCTCACATTCATCTTCCACCTACCCTTCACAGTTTCCTCCCAAAACTGCATCATGTCTCCTTCTGACTATAGGGGCAAATGCCAGAGTTCCCCTCAATCCTGCCTGGGGTACTCAGAGACCTACAGAATTAGAAATGCTGTCAAGACCAGGAAATGGATTGGGCAAATCTCATCACGACAGCACATCCATGGGTGCTGGGTCATGCTCAATGCTCCCAGGAAGCAGGGCCTCCCCACTTGCCCTTCCTACCTCGACCAACCCCTCAGACCTTTTCATCAAGAACTTAAAACCACTCATTTGCCCCATATAATTCATAAATGTCTGCTCAGCCATAATTTCAGCACTGAGCTCCTGGATGGGCTCCTAACTTTTGGGAGGCTGGAGACACCGGACTGAGGCTAATTGCACGGGCGGTGGATGCCAACTCACCCTCTCACGATGCCACTCTCCAGGTAGTTGACCTGGATGAATTTCCCAAATCGGCTGGAATTGTTGTTGTGGGCCGTTTTGGCGTTCCCAAATGCCTGTGGGGAAAACAAAAGCATGTATTCAGATGTGAGGATGAAATTTCAATGGGCCTCAGAGCTCCCCCTGGGTGCTGGGGATACTTGCTGGAAGTTGCTCTGAGAAACGCAAACACTTAGGCGTATAGTCAGGTGCATGGAGATCCATCAACTCCTGAGCTCTGTTTGTGTGTGGAGCCCAAGTTTTAAGCCTTTGCAATTAAAAATGCCAGTTATGGTAATTCTTTCTCAATTATATTTGTTCCTATAGGAAACACTGGCCTGTGGGCAAAATGTGGTTAGCTGCTTGGTTTTTTTTTTAAGATTTATTTATTTATGCATATAAGAACTGGGGTGCAGGCCAGAGGTGCGGAGGGTGAGAGGATCCACCAGAGACAGAGTGAGGAGCAGAACAGGCAGATCTACTGAAATACACTGCTGAGGGGAGCACCAGGCAAGACAGGAGAGGTCTGCTGCACCATGTGAGTGGCTCCCTGGCCACTCTTGCTGCTGTGGTTACGGACAGCTTTAGAGTGCTGTGCTTAACCCCTTGTGCCACCAGGGAGGCCCAGCTGCTTGTTTTTTGTGCTGCCTGCAAGCCAGGGATGTTTTTTACATTTCAAAATGGTTTAAGGAAAATCCCAAAGAAGAGTAATATTTCCTGACACATGAAAACCCTATTCCCATCCCAGGGGCCATAGTGAAAGTCTTACTGGCAGAGAGCCAGGCCTGTCAATTTATGGGTCACTCCCAGCTGCTTCTGGTGCCACAATGGCAGAGCTGAGTTGTTAGACAGAGGCTTCCTGGCCAACAAAGCTGAAAATAATTATTATCTGGCCCTCTCAGGAAGGAGTTTACTGGGTGCTAAGCTGATACGGGCTCTGTGAGGGATGTGAAGGAGTGGGTAAGGACACAGGTCCTAGCCTGGAGGGATCCTGCACCTATAGGAGAACAAGTGGGTTCATAGCAAAATTTTAAAAAATTGGGTTAAATGGGCGTAACATAAAATGAATGATTCAGTGCAATTCACAATGTTGTGTTAACTACTACCACTATCTAGTTCCAGAACAGTCCATCACCTGAAAAGGAAACCCCATCCCCATGAGCAGTCACTCTCCGTTCCCCTCCCCCAGCCTCTGATAACCACCAATCTGCTTTCTGTCTGTGTATTTGTCTGTTCTGGGCTTTTCATATAAATGAATCACACACTATGTGGCCTTTTGTGTCTGGCTTCTCTCCCTCAGCAGGATGTTTTCGGGATTCATTTGTGTTGTGGCATGAATTGGGGTTTCATTTCCCAAACACAGAGGCGAGAATGTAAAGTGCATGGAGCTTGCCACTCAACGCCCACCCCCACTTCCCACCCCCACTCCCAGGGCCTCCCACATGACCACCACCCAGATGAGGACAGAGAACACCTCCATCCCTGCCCAGGTTCCTGGGAAGTATCCTGCCCTTCCCCCAGGGATGAACAGATTGAACAGACACAGCCTTCAGGGGCTTGGGGTACTGGTTTTTTGGAGGGGGGTACTGTTCAAGTAAAGTGAGACTGACAGGAGAAGGAGGGAGGAAGAGGTGATTATGGAGTGTCACCCCCTTGTGGCCCAGGAGGTAACACTGAGGTAGGGTAGGGAAGGGATGGTGACACCTAGAGTCATACATGTGTGTCTGGGTGCACAAGAAAAGTAAATGAGATGGGTGTCAGACTAGCAATGCTCCTGTCTGGGGAAGCTGTGCAGGGAGGCCCCAGCCAAGTTTTTTTTTTTTTTTTTTTTTTTAAGATTTATTTATTTATTTATATAAGCACTGGGTACAGTCAGAAGCGTGGGAGGGTGAGAGAATTCACCAGAGCCAGAGCAGGGAGCAGAACAGGCAGACTGACAAAAGTACACTGCTGAGGGGAGCAGCAGGTGCAGCAGGAGAGGTCTGTGCACCATGTGGGACCCTCACTGGCAGCTGGGGATCGAACTGGCACTGCAGAGGCTGCGGGCAGCTTCGCAGCCCAGCGCTCAACCGCTGCGCCTCTGGGGAGGCCCCCCAGCCAAGTTTTGAAGAGGGGGTTGCAGGTCCTTTGGGGTGGACAGGGTGGGGAGATGTACTAACCCCAAGAGGAGATGGGACTTTCTAGTTCTTTCTGCAAGGGGATGGATGCAGGTGGTCACTGATGGAAGCTTCTGGAGCAGTGACCTGAAGGCAGAAGACACATGAGAAAGGGTATGCTGTGGGAGGTCCAGGACCCTTCCTCAGGGGGCGGCTCTGAGGGACTTTCTGCCCCACTACCCTTGGGGCTCCAGACTTCAGAGCTGTGAGCCTAAGCCTATTGCCAAGTGGACCAGCAGGAATGTGGCAATAAAGGAAGACCCTTAGCGCGGCAACCTGGAGGTCAGGTGCTTTGTGGGGGGCACCTCCATCTGGTCTGTGGAGGAGGAAATGGCCTTAGGCATTTACTTGAGTCAGACACTGGTTCCAGAGCCCCTCTCCTCCCAGGACACCTTGATCTGTCTTTGAAGGGGCTGATTAAATATTAGGTCCTGACAAGTGTCAGAGAGCTACTGGTCAGCAGCCATGCGCCAGCTGCTAGGGGCACCCTGAGTGTTTGTGGAACCCCTGCACCACTGACACTTGGGGTCAGACTGGGGTCACCCTGTTCACTGGGGCGCTGAGCAGCATCCTTGGACACCACCCATCAGATGCCAGCAGCATCTGCGATAACCAAGGAATAGGCCCAGGGAAGGCGAAATTGCCTGGGTTGGGAGGCACAGACAGGTGAAGGGGTTTGTAGGGCTGGCTGGTCTGGGAGCACTGGGGTGCACTGGGGAACCCCATGTGCATGGGAGGCACTGAGGGGCCCTCTGGAGAAAACTCTTTCTAGGTTTAATGTATAGTTTCTCCTAGATCCAGCCATATAGCTCTTATTTCTTTGGAGTAAAGTCCATGTGCTCTGAGGCTCCTCTCTGGGGGCAGCAAACAGCGATCCATCTCCTTCTGTTCCACAGACAATGGACCCTGCAGGGTCGCCTGAGCTTAAGTTGAGCACAGGCCCTTCCCCACTCTGTGTGAAGTCTGGCCTGGCCTAACTATGAGCACATGGGAGCTCAAGACCAGCGTCTGCCGAGGAAGTGTCCCCAAAACGCACATTTACACTCCACAGAGTCCCAGGAATCCCTTTGGAATTTAGGACAAGCCTCTGTGTCAACTTCTAAAGGAGCAGCCGGGTCTGGCATTCTGGGGATGACAAGAGGGAAAGGATGTGAGGGCAGCAGCCCCTGCGGAGCCCTGGTTTTCTGGTTCTGTGATTACCCGTGCGGGCCGGTGACCTCACGCGTCTGGTATGTGGTCTCAGCACAGTGCAACTTTTCAAAGCTGATCTAAAAATATCCGGTTGGTGCTATTATATGTCCAAGGAGGAGGGACTGCTGGACTGGAGCTCCCAGCAGCTAGGGGAACTATTGTGTGACTGCTCCCGTGCTGGCCGGGGTGGCTGGCCTCCAAGCACCAGGGCTGCCGGTGTGCTTGGTGTGGGGTCTGGGGGTGGGCGGCAGGGAGGAAGTGGATCCGGGCGCCAGCAATGATGTGAGTAATTTGGCAAGGAGGGCCAGAGAGGCCGGGATGCTGTCTTCCCAACAGGCTAGAAATCCAACAACCCTGGCAAAGTGCTTTTCGGAAAAGGTCTCTACTTCGTTAAAGACACTTTTCTTTTTTGTGCTAAAAATACACATTCCTGGATGGAAACTAGGCTTTTGGTAGAGATCATAATGTAGTATATATACATGTCAAACTGTAATACCTTACAACAACTGGAACTTATATAATTGTAAATCAATGTTTAAAAAAAAAAGGAATCGGGGCCTCCCTGGTGGCACAGGGGTTAAAGACATAGCACTATCAAGCTATGGCCAGCCATTGCAGCAGGAGTTCAATCTCCCGCTGGCTGGGGAGCTAACCCACACTGCACAGCAGACCTCTCCTGCTCCCCTCAGCAGTGTATTTCAGTAGATTGACCTGTTCTGCTCCCCATTCTGTCTCTGGTGTATCCGCTCACCTTCCTGTGCCTCTGGCCTATACCCCAGTTCTTGTATGCATACATAAATAAATCTTTTAAAAAAAAAAAGAAATCTAAAGACATTGAACTGTATGTAATAATAGGATCTATAACACAGGCCACATATCAAATCTGATGGGGAATGGTGAGAACTGGGGGTATTAACTAAAAAAATAGGATAAAATACACATTTCTAATTTAAGCTGTACTCTTAAAAATATATGTTATTTAGCTAGCGAGCTGCCTATCAAACCATGTTAAAAGTTTACCCAATGGAAGAAAAACAAAGAGAAAACCTTGTAATTTGAAAACTCTCCACTTGTGGTTTCTAGGTGAAATTGTCAGAGAAGTAGCACCCCTTCTGACTCCCTGCCCTGCCAGAGATGCTGAGAGCTGATAAGGGTTAGGGTTACATCTTTGAGGTTCTCCTTTTGGGAGATTCAAAAGGCTTCTGAAACTGGAGACATTCAGGGTTAAGCATTGTGCTTAGCCAAAAATTCCGAAAAGGGTCACTTTATATCTAAACAGGATGGCACTTTTCTTGGTTGGAGGGCTCTGTAAATGCTTTGGGAAGAAATGTAACCAGTGGCAGAATGACCTGAGCCAGATGCACCAGGGGCTTCTAATTCTTTCCTTTGCTTGTACTTTTCTCAGAGACTGACTTGCCATCTCCATTTCTGATGGGGAAACTGCAGAAGTCAGCCAACCTCGCAAGTGGCCGACATGGTGGCCCTGTCCATGCTCTGTCCCTGAGGCCTGGAACTTTTGGGGGTGCCTGCCCTACCTGGCCCCAGGCTGTTCACTCAGGGCTGGGCAGTCAAGCAGGTGGGTTCCCCCAAGACTCCCTTGAGTTCATACCTGGGCCTCCTGAGCATCACATGGGCAAAATGAACAAGCCTGGAGACAGACCAAATCAGGCAAACTATGTTTTGCTTTCAGATTTCCAAATGCAACAGGCCCATGGAATGAGCTAAGAGGCAAACGCGCTCCCCCATCTCGGCCTTGTACACAGGCAGTCCCTGAGTTGGGGTTTCCCCTGGAGAAAAGTCCCCCATCCAGGGTGCTATCCTTCTAGCTGGGTGGAGGAAGCCTGCCCAGGGTTAACTCTGTCACCCCCAGGTTTATCTGTGGCTGTTTATTCTCAGAGGATTTTTCTAGGGGCTTCCTCTGGGTTGTGGGGTTGGCTTCTCTTGTTTTCCTGAACAGCCCACAGGGATCTCACTTATCAAGAGGTTGCAGTGCTTTTGCACACACGGTCTTGTCCCTTCACTCATTTATTATTCATTCATCCATTCACTTGACAACCAGCTTACTGGTCAGTGGCTGTGTGCCCAGCATCATTCTAGCCTCAGAGAGCCCCTCTCTAGCGGGGCTCCAACAGGGATTCTCTGCATGTCCATCAGGCTGTTACTTGGATGTAACCACTTCCACGAGCCCCTTCCCTCCAGTTGTCTGAGCCCTGCCTACCACCTTCCTGAGTCTTGATGCTGCCTTTCCCTCTGTGATGCCACCTCTGTCCCCTCCCTAGTCCTCATAAGACTTGTGACACTTCAACTGACTGGCTTTGATACAATACTGGTAGAAGAAAATGACAAATATTAGACCGGGGGGGAGTACAAAAAAGAGGCTAAAAAGGGGAAGACTGTTCCTGGCCGGTAGGACCCCCCTGTTCCGCCATATGGGGACAGAGAATGTGATGCTCAGGAGGGACTGGAAGCTATTGTCGACACAGTAGACCCCCCCATCTGGAACCCATATTTTCTCCCCAGTGTTCCCCACATTCCGGGAGAATGAATTCCCTATGAATCAGTGGTTGGCCCACACATGCCTATAGGTCATGGCCATCTGGGAACCCAGATGATAGATACTGCAGGACAAGGCCAGAGGTGTCCTGAGGTGCCAGAGGATTTTCTCTGCCACGTACACTGAGTAAAAAGTACCTACATACCTACATACCCTGGTTGGGGCTGGGGTTTTCCTGTGTGGAAATGCTGGGAAAACAACCCACAGGTCTTCACGGGGTGGAGAGTTATATCTGATGAGGAGCCCAGGAGAGCAGCTCTGTGTCCCCAGAGGATTCCAGGGGCTCTAGAGGGCAAATTAGTTTAGCACTCTGGGGTTTCAGATTCCTTCCCTAAAAAATGAGGGCAAACCCCTGCCTTTCCAATTCTGTCTGGCCCAGTGACTCGAATCTTGGTTCAGTGTGACAAAGCCACCGACGATCTACACAAAGGGATATGGCCGTGCGGAGGACACCCTCCTACTGCCAGGTCGGTGGGGGCATGCTTGGCCGCTGACCTACTGAGGCCGCCAAGTGATGGCAATCTGTTTCTGTAATGGCCTGTGCGCTAAGGATGCTTTTCACATTTTCAAATGCTTGAAAAATAAATTAAAAGAACATCTCATGATATATGGAAATAGGAAGTTCAACACTCAGTGTCAATGAATAAGGGTATGTAGGTACGTAGCCATTTATTTATGAATGGGCTGTTTGCTCTTACACTACGAAGGCAGAGTTGGGTGGTGGTGACAAAATACCCAGCAGGGTTGAAAATACCACCTCAGGGCTTCCCCAGTGGCACAGATGTTGAGTGCTGCGCTGCAAAGCTGCCCGCAGCCTCTGTAGTGCCGGTTCGATCCCTGGCCGCTGGCGAGGGTCCTACATGGCTGGCAGACCTCTCCTGCCACCCGCTGCTCCCCTTAGCAGTGTACCTCGGTGCTTCTGCCTGTTCTGCTCCCTGCTCTGGCTCTGGTGAATTCTCTCACCCTCCCGCGCTTCTGACTGTACCCAGTGCTTGTATAAATAAATAAATAAATAAATAAATCTTTAAAAAAAAAAAAAGAAAAGAAAAGAAAATACCACCTCAGGCCCTTTGCAGATAGGTGTGCCGGCCAGTAGTCCAGGGGCTCCCAGCTAAATGGCCCACTCTCCCTAAGGGGGCTAGGGTGGTCCTGGGCTGGGAGAGCTCCCACATGCAGACATGTGCAGGGTGGGCCTGGGAGGACATGAGTGTGACCCGGGCTGACTGGTATACCCTGGGACACAGAGGGGACCAGGAGAGGCAGGACTGGAAATATGGGAGGCTGGGGTCAAAAACCAAGGGGGCTGTGCAAGGAGAAACAGAGGCACAGGCAGAGTGAGCACTGAGGTTAGGAGGGGGCCCTGGCTCTGGGAAGATGTCAGGTGGGGACAAGGATGATACTGAGATGATGGGGGTGAGGAGGCAGCTGTCGGGTGGGAGACAGAACCCCTCCTCCCCCACCAGCCTGCACAGGTGGCAGCTGAAGGCTCAATGGGTTCTGGGTGCTAGGCAGGAAGTAGAGTCACCCCTAACCTCATTACTCCCTGACTCACAGATGAGGAAGTGCTGGCTCTCCAAGGCCCAACCTCCCATAGTTCTGAGATCTGTTACCCACAGGGCTCTGGCACTAGTAGGCTCTCAACAGTCATTTGCTGGGTAGTCAGATAGCAAGCACATGTAGAATGACAGGCTGTGATGCTCACCCCACCTCTGTGCCCCCAGTTTGTAATCAGTTATTACATGGAAGGGCACTGACAATTAGCCACAGACTCAGACAGAAGTACCAAAAATGCAGCAAGGACCCCCAGGACAAGGGCCTTTAAGAAGGACCAGTTCTCACCAAAGGCCAAACCTTCATAGCAAACCATACAGGAGAGGGGTGGGTAGATGTGGGGGAGCCTACTAAAAAGCAAAACAAAATACCCACTATGAGGCAAATTACAAGTTACTGTATCTCCTATTTTACTGAGCTTTAGTTTAGGTTATAATGAAACCACCTACTCTATCACAGAGGAATAAAGAACAAATCAAGCTTTGATGGAGGAGGGTCTTGTTTGGTTCTTACTGCCCAAAAAATATTTGAGGAATTTATCAACATCCCTAGATGGCTCATCTTATCCATTTGGCACCCAAATCATTCTTTTTGGTTCTTTCTCTCAGGGTTTTTTTGTTTTTTTTTTTTTTTTTTGAGGAGGGAAGGTAATCCACTTGCTTTCATTTGTTTGGTTTAGAGATGCCCCTTCATTTAAGAGTTGCTTAACACAAATTTACTTTTACTAAAAATTTTTTTTCCATGTAAAAGTGCTTTAAACCCCCTGCCTGCACAAATGTCTAGTTTTATTGCATCATTAAGAGAGTTAATTGTAATTTTTTTTTTTTTTTTTATAGAGGCATGTTTTATTTATTTATTTATTTGTTTGTTTGTTTATACATGCACTGGGTACAGTCAGAAGCGCGGGAGGGTGAGAGAATTCACCAGAGCCAGAGCGGGGAGCAGAACAGGCAGAAGGACCGAAGTACACTGCTGAGGGGAGCAGCGGGCGGCAGGAGAGGTCTGCGCGCCATGTGGGACCCTCCTCCAGTGGCCGGGGAGCAGCCGGGGATCGAACCGGCGCCGCAGAGGCCGCGGGCAGCTTCGCAACCCAGCGCTCAACCGCTGCGCCACCGGGGAGGCCCAATTGTAATTTTTTTTGAAGATTTTTTTTTACGTATGCATACAAGAACTAGGGTACAGGCCAGAGGTTTAGGGGGTGAGAGGATTCACCAGAGACAGAGTGGGAAGCATAGCAAGTGGATCTACTGAAATACACTGCTGAGAGGAGCAGCGGGCAAGTCAGGAGAGGCCAGCCAGGGATCGAACTAAGAGCTGCAGTGGCTGCGGATAGCTTCATAGGTTGCATCTTAACCCCTTGCACCACCAGGGAGGCTTGCTTGTAATATTTTTATTTTGGGAAGTTCTGGATGTTTTCTCCATAACTTGATATAGGAATGCATTTTGTGACGGTACGATGTGATGGATACTTGAGAAGGTTTATTCTCATGCTGGCGTGAAAGGTTCCTGACATGGAACTAACTAAAGGATGTGGTATGGGAGTTTCATATCCTTGTCTGTGTTATGCATTTGTATCTGTTTCTCCTAGTATCTTTCATAATTTCTGCTTTGTAAAGGCAACAACTATGTTGTTTGATGCATAGATATTGATGGCTATTATACCTTGGGACATATCTTGTTCATCATAGGTAATGTTTAGAGACTTCAGTTCTCCCTTCTCCATGTTAGAATTACAGCTTTGTTCTCTCCTGTTTCTATCTGCTTGCTCTGCCCATGCCTGTCCCTTTATTTTTAGCCTCCTCAACCATTTTGGTTTTGGTACATAAGTCTTGTTCACTAAGCAGGGAGTTGAACTTTGCTCTGAGGACCAAGGTGAAAATCCTCTCCTTGTATTAGGTGGATTGAATCAATTGGAGTTTAGACTTGTTCCTTTCAGAAGTTACCACCATTAGCTCTTCCCCATTTGTTGCTTGTGGCTGTGTCTGACTCCGGAACAATTCACCAGGTCACTTTCCCTAACTTCCTGAAATCTTGCTCCTTCTGTAAGACTTTCAACCTTACTTTGAACTGATTTGCAGTGGTTGGTGAGGCGGGATCCAGGAGAGACGATCCCCGCCTTGCAGGATGGGAAGCAGTCATGCTTAGGGCAAACTGAGAGGGGAGTGTGAGTAGGGGCACCTACAAGGGTAGATCACTATGGGAGGTGTCCTCCTGGGATGACCTTTGCTTTCCAACACAATTCCAAATCACATAGACTACAGTGCTGATGTGACTAGCAAGGACTTCTGATACATTCTATGCAGCAAAACCAATGTCTGCACATGTAAAGAAAGGTGAGTTCCCTGGGCTGTGTTGTAGGGGGAGTCTGTGGTCTCCAGAGCATTCCACCACTCTTCCTGCAAGGGCTATAATCTCTTTCCATACTCTCCGAGAGAACACTACCCCTTGGTACCACCAGGCTCTCCTTGGGCCCACCCTCTACACCTGAGGTTGGCAAACCTATCATTATGAGGCCGTCTTATTTTTTTTTTTTAATGTTTTTATTTTTTTTAATAGAGGCATGTTTTGTTTATTTATTTATTTGTTTGTTTATACATGCACTGGGTACAGTCAGAAGCACGGGAGGGTGAGAGAATTCACCAGAGCCAGAGCAGGGAGCAGAGCAGGCAGAAGGACCGAAGTACACTGCTGAGGGGAGCAGTGGGCGGCAGGAGAGGTCTGAGCGCCATGCGGGACCCTCCTCCGGTGGCTGGGGAGCAGCCGGGGATTGAACCGGCGCCGCAGAGGCCGCGGGCAGTTTCGCAACCCAGCGCTCAACCGCTGCCCACCGGGGAGGTCCGAGGCTGTCTTATTTACAACAGTGGGGAAGGAGTGTCAGAATTGCTGAGGGGAATTGCTCCATCCCCTTCAGCATATCACCACTATCATGCAGCTCTGGTGGATTGTGGTAAGGGAGAAAAAAAGTTGAGAATCTAAGCATGGGCTGTGAGGGTGTGTTAAAGATACAGATTCTTGGGCCTCCCTGGTGGCGCAGCGGTTGAGCGCTGGGTTGCGAAGTCTCTGCAGCGCCAGTTCAATCCCCAGCTGCTCCCCGGCCACTGGAGGAGGGTCCCACATGGCGCGCAGACCTCTCCTGCCGCCCGCTGCTCCCCTCAGCAGTGTACTTCGGTCCTTCTGCCTGCTCTGCTCCCCGCTCTGGCTCTGGTGAATTTCTCACCCTCCCTCGCTTCTGACTATACCCAGTGCTTGTATAAATAAATAAATAAACAAACAAACAAACAAATAAATAAATCTTTAAAAAAAAAAAAAAAAGATACAGATTCTTGGGTCCCATTCCAGACCTACAGAATTTCTGGAATGGCTGAGGACTCTGAATTCTTAAACAAGAGTCCAAGGGGGTTCTTCTGATTCCTGAAGGGTGAGAAATACTACTTTGGGTTTATTATGAGGGCAAGGTGTCTCTGGGGAGATAAAAGGCAAGAGAACGATTACTCACTCCTCCCTACCTTTTCTTGAACATCTAGAGTAGGGGGTCACAATAGGCAAAAGATGAAGAGAGAAAAGAGCTTTGTGCTTGGTATGCTTGAATCAGGCTGCTTCTTAATGCTTAGCCCTGAGCGATGGAAAACTTTGATACTCCAGGGTTTTGCCAGAATTGGGCACTTGCCACCTGCACCCTAAGCTGCAATGGATACAATCCCCATTCTGCCTGCTACTTGAAGGCCTTGTTCTAGCAGGTACAGCAAGGTAGAGAGGTGACAAAGCTGGAATAGGCACTGGAAGAGAAATCATAGTTGAGAGCTGTTTTCTAGCTTTGAATTATCACAGATCTAAGAAGCAAGGGCTGTCTGCCCATTAGTGGTGGGGTAACAGAGCTCAGAGGCAAGGGTTACTACTCTGTGTTCCAACGGGGGTCTGTCAGAGAGTGGGTGTTCTGGACACGTCTGGCAGCTGGACACTGTCACCTGCACACACCAGCACACATGTATTGTGCCAGGAGCCCACGCAGTGGTGGAAAACATTTCAGAGGAAGAAACAACAGGATATGGTGACAGTGTACATGCAGGCAAAGGAGGAAAGCACCAAAGACCGCTGGCTGGGGTGCTGCAGGCAGAAATGAGGAAGTGGGGGAGGGCAGTGGTGCCCAGCTGGGGTCAAGGTTCAGCTTGCCATGACCTTATCTGTCTGAGATTTGCTTTGTACCCCTCACCAAGGAGGTAGGAGCTTGTCTAAGCTGGGGATCTGCCAATTATGCAGACCACATTTGGCTTGATGCCTTTTTTCTTTTATACAAACTTAAATTTCAGAATAGTTTTAGATTTGCAGCAAAGTTGTAAGAATATTACAGGGAATTCCCATGTACCCCAAACCCAGTTATGCCTATTGGCAACATGATGGTGGGACATTTGTCACAACAACTCATGAACCAGTGCTGACTAGTATGTTATGATTCACTAAGCCCACATTTTATTTGTATTTCTTCAGCTTTTCTGAACACACCTTTTCTGTACCAGAACCCCACATTATATTCAGTTCCCACATCAAACTCCTCAGACTTTCCTTCTATTTGGATTTGATGGTTCTCTCTCACCATCTGCCTGTTTTTGTTAATAAAGTTTTATTGGCACATGGCCCATTCATTCATTTATGCATCATCTGTGTCTGCTTTTGCTGAGCAGTATAAGAGATGACATGGCCCTGAAATCCGGAAATACTAACAGGTGGTCCTTTATAGAAACAGCTGATCTAGTTTACAAGGGTGACTGCTTAATCCAGAATAAGTGCCCTGGAGAGGGCACTTATTAAATCCATTTAAATCCATTCTGGCAAATGTTCTCATCCTCGACATCAGGAGTACCATCCATTAGCAAAATGAATGTTTGAAGTGGGCTTCCAGGGATGGAGAAGTGGGTTGGACACAACATTTTGGAGGCCCTTGTTGGAGATATTCCATCTAAGGCTCCTGTGGACTGTTCCTTAGGGCCAGAGCTCAGGTCTGGCCCCAAACTGGTCCATATCCCACTGCTGGGTCCAGGGCTCCTATGGGGGTCCAAGAGATGGAGAAGCTCAGGGTGTCTAGGGTGACCAAAGAGGCCAGAGTAAAAGGAGCAGGTCCAGGATGGCTGGGCTCCTGTTTGCCAACAACTTGCATTTGCTAGAATGTGATCTAGGACTTGCAGTCATCAGTTCTTCCTTTTTTAGTTTTAGATGGCAGAAAGATGTGAGATCTATGGGAAGGAATCCCTGTGGGAGAGGTGGTAGTGCTAACAGTGAGTATTTCAGATGTGTAAAGCCCACTCTGGTTCAAATGCATATTATATTGTGCAGCTGTCACCTCTCTTTAGTGCCAGAACATTCTATGACACAAAAGGAGACCCTGTCGCTGTGAGCATTCACTACCGGACCCTGATAAACTAATCTGTTTCTGCCCCTGAATTTGTGTGATCTGGACATTTCATATAAATGAAGTCACAAAGTATGTGGCCTTTTGTGTCTGGCTTCTCTCACTCAGCATCATGTTTTTTAGAGGTTCATTCACATTACAGGGTTTAACTCCTTTTTATGGCTAAGTGATATTTCATTTTTTCCATCCTGCTTTGAAAAGGAGCATAAGAGCAAGTGCCTGCCTGTCTTGGTGGTTCACTCTATCCTGGGGCCTGAGGGTGCCACGACCTGTGCTGCCTGAGCACTGGAGGACCACTGGATCCAAAGGCCCTTACTATCCCCAATGGTCAGAAATAAAGTGTCCCGAACACCTCTTTTTTGGGTGGACCTTTCCTTTGACTTTTCTCTCATAAGCCTGCTTCCAGCCTTCATGGAACCCTTTCCCTGGAGCCTCTTCATTATGAGACAGCAGCTCTGGACTGGTCTAGGTCTAGTGTGGAAGCCCACTCATGCACATGAAGGCTCTCCAAGATCGCCACTCCCGCAACTCAACTCAGTGTTCACTCACTCCCTGCTCTTCCACAGCTGACTGGTGGGGCTGCTGCCGCCATCCTATGTGCTGGTTCTAACCATCACACCTTGGAGGTTCCGGATCTTTCTTCTGACTCTGCCAGCAGGTTTAGGGAAGACTCAGTGAGACAACAGTGGCAAGAGCATTAGCATTCCACATAGCACGTGCAAAGACTTTGGTGCTGGAGTGATCAGAAAGTAGAGCAGAGAGGCTGAGAGACTTATTGCAGGTTACACAGCATGTGGGCGGCAGCTCTTGGACTGAGATAACTTCAAGTTCTGGTGGCAGGGGCATGGTCACATTTTGAGGGAGGGTCAAGAATCAGTCCAGGCATTTGGCAGAACTGGAGCTGGACTGCAGCTAGGTTTCCACCCTCATCCTGATAGGGATAGGAACTCCACTGGAGTTCCCTTAGGAACTACATGTCTGTGTTATCTCTCTCGCCTCCTCTGCAAAATCTCACCAGTGTGCAAGGAGCAGATCTGTCCAGCCTGCAGCTCCCAGATCCACCTGGCTCCCTGAAGGCTGTCCAGATGCCATGGCTTGATTTTCCTACACATCCTAAAGACTCCTAAACTGGAACAGGTTTTTCCACTTGCAGAGGGGATAAGCAGCATCCCAGATCTCCACCTAGCAGAAGCTAGATCCAGATTTGGCCATGGGTCCCCTGACGACCAGCCTTAGACTCAGCTAAAATTCTGCTTCCCTGGATATCCGTGTGTGGTCAGGAAGGCCTCACTGGGGCTGTTTTCAAGGGGGCGATGTGCTTTCAAGGGGGCGATGAAACCACCTAGCCTTTCCTGAGAGCCCACCCCATGGAAGGCTTTGGGTCAGGATGCCTGCCCACTCCCCTCCACCCAGGAGGAGCCAGTGTCACGGGGGTGGTCTGTGGCTGGGAGAGTGACTATGAGCTTTGGGCTCAAACTGTCAGCCTTTCCTCAGGACAGGTTACTGACAGGAGCCCCTGAGCTCCCAGGGCCTCCTGAGCCTGCAATGGGGAGCTGGTTGTGGCCAGTGGGGACTGAGTGACACAGAAGGAAACTTCAGAGAACAGCTCCCTGGTGACATTATGAGGGGGCCCTTTGAGTTGCTCCTTCCCTGGTAATCATTAGGAAACAAATCAGTCACCAGGCTCTGTGCTCATCTGCTGCTCATGTTCCTATCCCAAACAGTGAGGCAGATGTAACTGATAGACAGACAGACGCCCCCACATCCCGACAGCCTTGGTGTAGCAAAATGCCAAGAACATTCCGGAAGGGTGGTGGCCGTGGCAGGGGTGTCCAGCCCTGAGCTGTGCTTTGCCTTTTAATCAACTCTTTCTGCAAATTCCAAGGAGGACTTTTTGGGGGCTTAAAATATACCCCATAATTTCACTCTTCTCTTAGAAGCAGTAGTCCCAAAAATATAACTTCTTTTGTCTAAAATAGCCTTAGAATGTTCCAAAGTGTCCAAGCTCTGCCAGAGGTAGCCTCATAGGTCTCCAGGGCACAGGAGGTGCAGAGTGGGTGGGTGTGCCTTCCAGGTGGCCATCCCCTGCCTGGTGCTCTCAGAGCTCCTTGATTAAAGGCTCTGGGACCCAGTGCCCTCGGGTACCCTGATACTTTCTGCACCCTGACAGATACACCGTTTCATCCTTCTGCACCCCTCCTGCTCTGATGTGACCCCACTTCCAGGTGGGCTGAGCCACCCAGCCATCTATCACCCTTTCTTTATTCCCTCCTTCCTTCCCAGTTGACTCTTGAGAGCTGTTCCCCAAGTTTTCTGTGTCTCGCAGCTTCCTTGTGGTGAGCCAGGAAGCCCATGCTGCTGGTGTGGATTAAGTACTGAGGCTAGGAATGCTGCTACCCAACATGGGCTTCCTCCCTCAGATGGAATTATCCCCCTGCCTTCAGAGCACCCTGCAAACTCTTGTACACATCCAATCTTGGGATGTCAAGGTTCTGGGTGCATACTTCCAGTTTGCCCTGGGAGCCTCCAAAGGTTCACCCACCTCTCCCAGTAGCTGGTGGAGGATCTGGGGCCAGAAGGGCACCTGGCAGGTGCTGGGGTTCTCAGTACCTCTAGGCATAGCTAGCCCCCCAATCCTTATCCTACTGTGCTCCTGGCAAACTGTGCGCCTCTTGGCAGGATACAAGTAGACTTAGGGCCCAGATAGAAACCTCTGAGGGACTTCTGTGAGAGTGTAAGGCAGGGGGCAGCTGAATCCCCATCACTCTGAGCCACAGCCCAATTCCCCACCACCAAGAAAACACCCCTGACATTTGTGGGGGCACAGAATGCATAGTCAGAGAGATGAAAGGCTTGGCCAGTACTCCCAAGCCTTAAGGGACATCTACATCTGAGTCCTCCTTTCACTAACTGCCCAAAACCTCTTTAGTCCCCTGTGGGTAGATGTAGATGTATGCATATGAATATCCACCTATGTGTGGCACAGATACAAATGCAGACAGACCGGAGTTGGTGATATGGATGATATGGGCTATCAGGATGAGGGTGGAAACCTAGTTTCCCTGTTTGGACAGGGATGCTGAACGGAAGGTGAAAAAGAGAAAGTAACTCAGAATGTTCTGTGTCCATGGGGAGGCCTGAGGGGTCAGCAAACCCCTCTTGTAAAGGCCCAGGTGGCAAATATTTTCAGTTTCATGGGCCCAACACTGTTCTACCATTGTCATAGTCTGAAAACCACCACAGACAAAATTTTAATGAGAATGTGACCTGTGCCAATAAAACTTTATAGTAATAGGTTTGGCACTACTTACAATAGCTAATTTATGGAAACAACCTTAATGCCCATTGACTGGGCAGTGGAGTAAGAAGATGTGATATACATACCCTATGGGGTACCACTCAGCTATTTAAAGAAAAACATGAACTCTTGCCATTTGTGACTACATGGACAGAACTAGAGGGGATTATGCTCAGTAAAACAAGATGGAGAAGAAAGACAAATGCAGGATGATTTCATATGTGGAATATAAAGAAAAACCCACATATAAAGTCTTGATCAAACTAAATCAAAATAAACCCGAGAGGTACTGACTACAGAACTGAGGCTGCTAGAGGGAGAAGGTGTGTGGGGGAGGGAACCAGGGGACATGGGGTCTACGGGGCAAGGACGAGGGAGGCTTGGAATGTGGGGGTGGGGCATACATCTGAGGAGGTGTGAAGCTATTATCCTAAATCATATACACTGTTGTAAACCAATACTGCCTCAACAAAGGAAGGAAAAAAAGAAAGAGGCTTGGCAAATATGTATATAAAGGGACATAGCTGTGTGCCAATAAAACTTTACTTCTAGAAACAGGCCAGGCAATATGTGAGGGGCATGGGTCACAATAAAACTTCAATTCTAGAAACTGGTGTGGGCAGATTCAATGTGTGGATGTAGCTTGCCAGTCCCTTGTCTATACAAAGAAAAATTAGGCCTCCAATGAGAACAAAGACACTGGAAACAAATGAAGCAATATGAGAAAAAGGCAGAAAAAAGCCAAGAGAAGCACCCATATAAACCCAAAGCAATAATAAAATGCGTCACATTTTTGCTGAACTGGACAGGAACCACGTGTGTTCCCCAGCAGCAAAATCTATCCCAATGGCCTTGGTTTGTTTCCTGTTGGGGAGATGTTTAAGAGAGATGAGCTCAACCACAGTCAACTTCTGGGGTTAGGTTCAGAAAATCACCCCAGTTGGACAAGGGCACTGGGGACAGAACTCCAGTGAAAAGGAACTAGTGTCAGCAACACTAGAAAGTCAGTAGAGTGCTTTCAGCTTGCCTGTCTGCAAGAAAACCCACAGGGAATCTGTGACTTCCTTGCTCTAGAGAGAATTCAAACTGCCTTTTTTGGCACTCATGATTAGCTCTTAAAATAACATTTTAAGATGGCTCAATGTCTGGAAGACCAAACTTGATGACAACCCAACTCTTGCTCTGGAGCATGCTTCACTGCTGGTGAGAAAGACGTGAGCTGGTTTCTGGTTGTGGGCAGCAACCACTCTCTTGGCTGGAGCCAGCCATGATGAGAGGTGGTCCTAGTCACCAACTCTTGGGAGTGACAAAAAATCCCCGTCTGCCAGACATACTTAGATGTGCTGAATACAGGTGGGTTGATGTGTAACTAGAAAGGCATTATATTACACTCCCCCCCACCCCCCAAAAAATCAAGCTGTCTAGATACATACAGAACATCTGTAACACTGAAAAAGTTCTTTGCATGGAGTCAGCTCTCACCAGGGCAATTCTGCACCTCAGGGGATGCTTGGAGATGTCGGGGCATATTTTTGGTTGTCACTTCTGGGGATGGGGTGCTACCAGCATTGAGTGGGCAGAGGCCAGGAATGCTCAGGACCCTACAGTGTGTGAAACAGCCCCAGCAGAGAACTATCATATTTCAGATGTGGTTAGCAACAAGGATGCACAGCCTGAAGCTCAAGTCCCTAATCCCCCAGCTGTCCCATATCCTATCATCCTTCAGGTTGCTCTGTGAGTCCAGGAACTCCAAACTAGAACCCCCAAAATCCTGGGGATTGGGGGGGACACACCAGGGACAGAAATTGCTAGATCCCATTCCTCACTTCCTGCAGACCCCTCTTTCCCAGTGAGAATCTTGGGGTCACAGGGCACCTCTCCTTCCATCCTTCCACCACTGCATCTCCCTTTACGTCCATTCCCCTGGGATCCCAGTCCTGGCTCTGACACTCCCGTCCCTGTCCACAGGTGATCCTGATGTCCCCATCACTCCCTTCCAGCTACCCAGCCTCCAGAATGGCTTGGGACAGCCTGGACCCTGACCACTGACCAGGGGTGTGTGGTTAACTTCCAGGAGCTCTAATTCTGCTCTACACTGCCTCCACTCCCCAGCTGGGTATCCAGAGACTCCAACCCCTGCCAGGGGATGCCTGTGCCCACCAAGATGAGTCCTTCCCTCCTCTCTACCTAGCTATGTGCTAATCTCCCACCTCCCCATCAGTAGTTCAAAGGAACAAAAGTTCTTAGGGACTCTCACCATAAAAATATCTGTTTCTCAAAAAGCAGATATAATTGGGCCCTTTGGGGTCCCTGAACCTGTGAGACAGACAGGAGCTGAATAAAGACTCCCAAACAGACACTCCAGCTGCGAGTGCCTTGGCGTTCCTTTGCCGGTGGGCGATACCAGGCACATCTCCCTTCATTCGGAGCCTGGACTCCCATCCCTCTGTGGACCACACCCCAAAATGGTCCTTGTAGTCCTGTCCTTGGCTATTTTCTCAAACACTGGCTTCTCTTACCAAATTCATCTCCTCTGGCAGTTGACAGACAAGGGGAGGGGATGAGTGCCCAGCTAGGGGGACACCTCAAGTGAGGCCTGTCCTTGCTCCCTCAGCCAGCTACGTCTGTAACTGGATAACTTCAAGGCCCTATAAGCTCTGGGGTCAGGGAATGTTTATGCTGCTGGTCACATGTCTCCCTTAGGTGAAGCACCCCAGACAGCAGGACTCCCCAGCACCTCATAGGCAGCTGCAGGCCATTCTGACCCTGACTCCTCACCCTTCAGGCTGTTTGCATGGTGTGCCTCCTGATGGCACGCACGAACATTCCCATCTGTTTCCTAAGGCCCTGGGTGGCTTGTGTCTGCTCCCTCTGGTCACTGGCCTCTTAGCAGGTGCAGCAGGCACACAAAATGGGGGACAGAAGTAAACCCCCTACCCAGTCAGCATGCCCAGAGCAGGTGTTAGGCCAGGGCTCCACTCTCCTCCATCAGCTTGGCTCAACCAACCTGTGAGACTCGAGTGGGACGATCATTATGTGCACCCAGCCCCTCCCACCATCGACAGCACAAAAGAGCCTGACCAGGGCAGGGGAGAGGCAGGAGGAAAGCCAACTGCAAATTTGGCCACACAAAGGACTCAAGTCCCAGGGCAACTGGTCGATCCAAAGAGTGGAGTATCGGGCCTCCCCGGTGGTGCAGCGGTTGAGCGCTGGGTTGCGAAGCTGCCCGCAGCCTCTGCAGCGCCGGTTCAATCCCTGGCTGCTCCCCGGCCACCGGAGGAGAGTCCCACATGGCGCGCAGACCTCTCCTGCCACTCGCTGCTCCCCTCAGCAGTGTACTTCGTCAGTCTGCCTGTTCTGCTCCCTGCTCTGGCTCTGGTGAATTCTCTCACCCTCCCGCATTTCTGACTGTACCCAGTGCTTGTATAAATAAAAAAATAAATCTTTAAAAAAAACAAAAACAAAAACAAAGAGTGGAGTATTGCTCAATTATGAAAAGAAACAAAACACGGACACATGCTGCAACACGGATGAGCCTGAAGACATGATGCTGAGTGAGAGACCAGGCACAAAAGGCCACATGGTAGCCATTTAGATGAGACGTCCAGGACAGGCAAATCCAGAGACAGAAAGCAGATCAGTGGCTGGGAGAACAGATTATTGTTTATAGACATGGTCTCCCTCTAAGTGTTTGAGTATATTCTTATATTTGACTAAAAATGTGGATTTAATGCAGGCAGAAATTCCTTTGGAGTGATGAAATGTTCTGGAAGTTGAGATAATAAATTTGCACAACATAGTGATGGACTTAAGAATCACTGAGCTTTCACTTTAAATGGATGAATTTGTTTTTTACTTAAAATTTAAATGGATGAGTTTATCTCGGTAAAGTTCTTAAACAAAAACCCTAACTGCAGAGGAACACCCCTAGTTTCAGAACTTTCTATCTTACTCACCCCAGTTGAGTGACTTCACTCATGTGCCTCCAACACTGGGCAAAGGCTAGGCCATTCCTCCCAGCAGGAGGAACATGGTTAAGTGGGAGGTCTGTGGGGTTCTGACCTTCCCAGGTGGGCCCAGTGCTGATAAAGGTGGTGGGAACAGACCCAGTGGCCTAGTGGGTGGAGAGGGAACTGGAGTCATGTGAGAGACTGTGTCTGTGGGGCCCAAAGAGGGCTTAGGACTGAGGCTCCTTGGGGAATCCACACCCCCCATCCCCAGCAGGGGAGAGGGCAGCAGTGAGGGCCAGGGCTCCCTCAGTCTTACATCCCACCTTCCCCAGGATGGGCTGTGCCACCTACACAGAGGTCTCGAACCTTGGTACACAGCAGCCTCTGGCTGCCTGGGAAAATGGCCCCCACCAGCAAGGATCCGCATTTCATTTCTGCTTTCAAAATTAAAACCTGTGCATGCCGGCAAATGCTGGTAGCATTTGTTAAAGTTCGATAAAGACAAAGAGAAGCCTGGCCTCAGCAAGGTCAGAGGGCAAAGCAGCACCCAACAACGCAGAGGGCTGCAGGCCCAGGGACAGGCAGTGTACTGGGCACGCTTCGTGGCTGGTCCAGTAGTCTATGCTGTAGGCTGCTGAGTTCTGAGTCTTTGAGGGTGCCTGGGACAGGCTATAAACCCCAGCACACAAGAAGGACCTGGGTGGCTGGAGGAGGGGGCGGTACTGAAATGTGACCGAATGATGCCCCATGAAATGGTGACAGTAACAGTTAACTGCAGCTGCTGGGCAAATCAGCTGATTGGAACCTGCCTTCCACAGTGCCCCCTTCCTGTTTTTTGGTCAAAATTGCACAGTGAGGTTGCAACCCGCACCCAGGGGGGCGCCCGGCGACACCCAAACCTCAGAACATGTCAACTTCTCCTTTTGGGGAGCGAAGAAAAAGTCCCCAGCGCTGCAAGTCGTGGCAGTCTCTGGCCTTCATGGTCTCAGCTGAGGTGAGAAAGGAAATCTCACCAAGAAGCAGACGGACCGTGAGCTGAAGCTCAGGCAGGGTTCTGACTCTGGTCTGGCTGGTGATACTGTTGGGCAGAGGAGCCTATCTGTGATGTGCTGACTTGTGTCCCATCCAAAATATATGTTTAATTCCTGGCCCTGGACCTGTGAATGGAACCTTTTTCTGAAAAAGGATGTTTGCAGATGTGATTAAGGTAAGACCTTGAGATAAGGTCATTATGGATAAGGGTAAACCCTAAATTCAAGGACAAATGTCCTTATAAGAGAAAAGAGATGGTGGGCCTCCCTGGTGGCGCAAGGGTTTAAGTCTCAGCATTATGAAGTTATCGCCAGCCACTGTAGCATGAGCTCAATCCCCAGCCAAGAAATTAACTCACATGGCACAGCAGACCTCTCCTGTCTTGCTCACCGCTCCCTTCAGCAGTGTATTTCAGTCACTCTGCCTGTACTGCTCCCTACTCTGTCTCTGGTGAACCTCTCACACACACCCCCACACCTCTGAGCTACACCCCAGCTCTTGTATGTATAAATGAAATAAATCTTTAAAAAAAGAGAGAGAAAAGAGATGGAGATTTGAGATACAAAAAGGAGAGAACAATACCATGTGGAGACAGAAACAGAGATTGGGGCAATGTAGCTACAAGCCTAGGAAGGCCAAGGACTACTGGCAGCCCCCAGAAACCAGGAAGGAGGCCTGGATGAATACTCTCCTGAACCTTCCAAAAGGAGCAACCCTGATCACATCTTGATCTTGGACTTCTGGTCTCCAGGACTTAGAGGCAGTCTATTCCTGTTGTTATGCCCGTCCCTCCTACTTTTTTGTGGTCCCCAAAGCCTGACACCTAGAGGGCCTGAAGGCACCATAGCTTATTATTCCTATTGTTAGAAAGTAAGTCTTAGGTTAGGTTGGCTCAGAACGGCTGGGATTTACTTATGGAATATTTTCTAAATAGTCATTACCTGAAATAAATAGTGGCTGGATGCCGTGGGATCACAGCCTGTGACCCAGGGGAGACTCCTCCCAGGGGACACGTGGTGATATCTAGGGGTATTTTTGGTCAAGAATGGGTTGGGGGGGCTGCTGCCATTTGGTGGGTGGGATCCAGGGGTGCTGCTCAGGGCCCTGCAGGTACTGCAACCATAGGGGATGACACAAACTCAGACTTCAACTGTGCCATGGCCAGAAAACACAGCTTTAAATTAAAACCACCTCCCTTTCCAAACAGTCACCCCGGGAAGCACGTTTATGGCTGTTACGTGGGTTGGCTCAAGCCTGTGTTGGAAGCAGACTCGGGCACCACCCTCCAGCAGCTGCTAACCGCTGGGGAAATTCAGTCTTGCTGCCGGGGCGCTTGAAGGAGGCAGCCAGGCAAGGTCAGGGATCTGACTCATGGGTGCACATTGCACACGCCTGCCATGGACAGTGACTAACAACCCTGAAGAATGTGCCAGAATCCCTCAGGGTAACTGCAGGGGAGGAGCATGGAGGTGCGAGGGAGAAATTAGGCACTCCACTAGGATGAGGCTGAGCTGGGGTAGCCCTTGAGCAAGAGGGCACCAGACACTCCCAGCTGTCACTTGGCAGGAGCTGCTGCTTTATGTCCCCCCAAAAATACAGCCTCGTCCCCTGGAACCGGAAAACATGGCCTTATTTGGCAATGAGTCCTCTGCAGATGTGATTAGTTAAGAGGAAGTCATCTAGGATGACAGGGGCCGCACCTCCAAGGATGGGTGTCTTTATAAGAGAAGGCCATGTGACAAAGATGGCAGAGACTGGGGTGATGCAGTAATAGCCATTATGATTAGAGTCCCCAGAAGCTGAAAGAGGCAAGAAGGACTGTCCCCTTGAGCTTTCTGAGGGAGCATGACCCTGCCACACCTTGACACCAGCTTCCCCAGCTTTCAGTAAGTAGAATGATTTGGTGGGTTATTTTTGGGTTATTGATGGGAATTCTCAAAAAAAATTATTTTATTTATTAAATTAATAGTAATAGCATTCCCAGATCCAAAGAACAACCTACCAAATCATACTAAATATTCTACTTTCAGCAAGTGAGGGAAACCTGTATCCGATTTCTGGTCTCCCAAACTGTAAGGGTAAAGTTCCTTTATTTTTAAGACCCAACTTGTGGTCACTTGTTACGATCACCCCCAGAAATACCATCCAGAAGCCCCTGGTGGTCTTCAGCCAGAAAGACACTCTCCTGCGTGCCAATCCTGCCTCTCTGTGTGTGGAGTTGAGACCTGGGGGCACATTCACCTGCCTGTCTGGTTCCACGAGGGGTGACCAGCCTGGCATGGCGGCTGCTCATGTGGGCATTGCTGGGGGACACTGGAGCCATCAGCAGCTGAGCTGCAGAGCTGGGACGGGATCGGGTAGAGACTAGGACACCATGCTGCATAGCTCCCATGTCACACCGAACCCGGCAGCACACCAGGCCCTAAATGATCTGCTCTCATCACCTTCCTGTCACCACCTCCTGCTCTGCCATGGGTCACCCCACCCCAATGCCTCCCAAGTCCTTCGGATCCCTTTTCTACTGTCTAATAGGCCAGGCAAGGCCTTTGTGCTGGCCTGGCCCTCTTGGATGCTATGTGGCATTATCTCTCATCCCCTGTTCCTTTGTCCCTTTCTCTGGTCTACCTGCCCTTCCACCAGCTTTGTTCACTTTTGAGACCTGTTGTTTACTTCATGGCAGGCCTCCTGATCACCTGATCAGGTCTTTGTGCTCATTTTGGCCACTGCACAGTCCCGGCCTAGAAAGGCCCCTGGCACATAGCATATGTACTCAGGGAATATTTGCAAAATGAGGGGTCCATCAGAATGGACTCAGGGTTACAGCACCAAAAAGAAAATAGGACATTCTGTGGCCAGATTACACAGAAAATTTTCAAGCATTTGTGCTAAAAAGGAAAACAAATCTTTATGTTACAAATACAGGAGAAGACAGAAAGAGGCTGCACGTGTGGGCCCAGGGCCAGGGCCTACAATCCCAATTAATTTCTTGCTGATGGTCTTAGATCATCAGAAAGGAAGAGGAATTGAAATGTATTCAGCAGGCGCAGCCTAGAAGTGATTTCAGCAAATTCACACAGCAGCCCTGAGGTGGCTGCACTGGGCCCTCAGTGTGGGGGCGCTGGCAGGAAGCCAGGCTCTGAGAAGGGAAGGTCTGGGCTCCTGTGGATGGATGGACTGCACATGCAGACAAAGGGTGCTACTCAGTTACACGACCAAATGAGGCTTCATGCCAGGAGAAGCTACAGAGACTCTTCAATGCATGTTGCTGAGTGAAAGAAACTGAAAAGACTATTGCCAGTATGACTCGAGCTACACAACATTCTGGGAAAGATTGTATAAGATCAGCAAAACATCAGAAGTTCCCAGAGGCTGGGGGAGGAGGGATTAACAAAAGAAGCCCAGGGGACTTTTATGGCAGTGAAACTATTCTGTATGATGCTGTGAAGGTGGATATGTTACTAGAGCCAAAGAACGTACACCATCAAGCATGAACCCTGGTGTGGACCATGAACTTCAGCTAACAACAAGGTGTCAGCACTGACTGATCAATTAAATGTAAGACGTTAATAAATAAGGATGGGGGATGGGTACATGGAGTTCTTAACTGTCCAATATATTTAGATATAAATCTAAACCTGCTCAATTTATATCACTATATTTCATTAAACTGAATTAATGTTAAATTGAAATTGTTGAAAATCATATAGCTATTATTTTTCTATTTAATAAACTAAAAAAAGGAAAGAAAGCAGAGTACCAGCGCCCAAAACCAGAGGTCCAGACCCCAAGCCCTGGCCAACACCAGGGGGTTTGATGGTTACACTGTGTCCCGAGAAGTGGATGGGGCTAAGACCCTGACAGTGAGGGGTGTTGGGTGGTCACTTCTACTGCCCCTACATCCAAAAGGCTCACCCACAGGGACAGAGCAATGTTTCCATGGAGCGTAGCCAACAGGGATGCTGGATGGAGGGCATTTCCTCCTCCACTGCTTCCCACTTTGGCTATAGTAACATATCCCCCCAAGCCACAGCTCACTGTGAAAGGCAACTTGAAAGGCTCAGTTAGGACACCCTCCTTTTCTTGATCAAGAATGTTAATCAGGGGCCTCCCTGGTGGCGCAGCGGTTGAGCGCTGGGTTGCGAGGCTGCCCACAGCCTCTGCGGCGCTGGTTTGATCCCCGGCTGCTCCCCAGCCACCAGAGGAGGGTCCCGCATGGCGCTCAGACCTCTCCTGCCGCCCGCTGCTCCCCTCAGCAGTGTGCTTCGGTCCTTCTGCCTGCTCTGCTCCCCGCTCTGGCTCTGGTGAATTCTCTCACCCTCCCGCGCTTCTGACTGTACCCAGTGCTTGTATAAATATAAACAAATAAATAAAAAATATTTAAAAAAAAAAAAGAATGTTAATCAGGCCTCTTTGTTTTCAATATGGGCATACTTCAGACACACTGCAGGCAGGGTTCCAGACCATCTCCATAAAGTAAATATCTCAATAAAGCGAGGCACACTACTTTTTTTCTGTTTCCCAGTGTAGATGGAAGATCTACTTACATTATACCACAGACCATTAAGCGTGTAATAGCATTGTGTCTACAAAATGTATGAACCTTAATTAAATGTGACAGAGACACAAAAGAAACATGTGCTGTTGGAAAAACAGTGCCAACAGACTTGCTTGATGCAAGATTGGTCGAACCTTCAGCTTATAAACACTGAAATACCTGTGAAGTGCAAGAAAGCAAAACGCCACAAAACAAGGAATGCCTGTAGCCTGATGTTATGCACTGAGTGTGCATAACATGTTATGCATGGCTGACTGTGGAGGGACTGCCCCTCCCAGGGTGAGTTAATTCCTGTGAGCGCAGCTTACACATGAAAACCAACTGGTGCAGAGCCCACACCCCATGCACCTCTGGCACCTGGCTCTCATGTTCAGAACCAGCCCTTGTGCCCAATCCCAGGGCCAGTGACCACATAACCAAGGCAACCTCTACACCCCAGAGCTATGAAATTATTCAAGGCTGCTAATCCTAAACCCGCTTACTTAGCCTTGCCAGATCTTCCCGTGAAAACACAACTGAAACTCCTGCTCATGCCTTCCCTTCACTTCTGCAGCCTCCCAACTGACCCTGGTGCTGCCCCCCATGGTCCTGCATGGCGGGGTGCTTTCCGTGTTGAGGGAACTGTGAGTACAGATGGTCCCAAATTTATGGTGGTTCTACTTAGGATCTTTCCACTTTATGGTGGTGGGAAAGCAATATGCATTAAGTAGGAACTGTACTTCAAATTGTGATCTTTTCCCAGGTGAGTGATGTGTGGTAGTGGGCAGCAAGCCACACCTCTCAGTTGGCCCCACAAGTGGGGGAAACAACCCACACTTTATAGCGTATGTGTTCAATTCATGACATGAGATATTCTACTGTTTAGTATAAGGTAAACTTTGTATTAGAGGACTTTGGCCACCTGGAAGCTGATTGACGTCAATGTTCTGAGCACGTTTAAAGTCGGCTAGGCGAGCTACAATGTTTGAATGCATTTCTCACTCAGTATGTTTTCAGCTTATGATGGGTTTATGGAGATGTCACCCCATCATGATTCAAGGGGGCTCTGAATCAGACTATCTCCATGGCGGTTGCCTGGCTGTGCCTGAAACTAATGAAAGCCACTCACCCACGCTAGCACGGCCCCTCCCACTGCCCGCTTGCTCACCTCCAGCACTGGGCCGGCACCCAGGATGGTCCTCTCCACACCACTGGCATAGCCCTTCTGGCTCAGGGCAGTGAGGCAGTGGATCAGGAAGTTGGTGCTCTGCGTCTTGCCGGAGCCGCTCTCCCCAGAGATGACTATGCACTGGTTGACACGCTTGCGCAGCATGGCATAGTAGGCCACATCGGCCAGTGCGAACACATGTGGCTCCAACTTGCCCAGCTGCTGGTTCTCGTACATCTTCACGTACTTGGGGTTGTAGATGGGTAGGAACTTGAAGGGGTTGACAGCCACGAGGATGCTGCCCGCATAGGTGTAAATCTTCTGCTGCAGGAAGCGATGCTTCAGGTTCTTCAAGAGGTTGGCCTCCGTCAACTCGGGGAGGTTGCACAGGTCATCATAGTCAGCCTGCTGCCGGGGCAGGAGCCCGCGCTCCACTAGGCGCCGGGCAGCCGAGGTTTGGGCCACCAGCTGCATGTGCACATACTTGATGGTCCCATCTGCCTCTCTCTCTTGCAGCAGGAAGTAGTAGCCGTCTTCCTGCGGATGCTCATCTTGTGCCCGTCGCGGCCACAGCAGCACACGGTGCACAGGTGAGTCGTTGGCATCCAGCACCCATTCCTCCCCACCGGTCTCCTTGACCTCCACCAGCACATAACGTTTGGTACCATCCAGATGCAGGCTGGTGATGGCATCCTGGATGACATCTGATGTGGTGCTGTCCTTGGTGGCCATCACTCGGCACGAGGCCTGGCTCTCGCTGGTGGCCAGCTGCGGGTAGATGCGCAGGTGGTAGGCCGCCTGCCCTTGGCAGCCGGCGCTGCCAGCCTCGTTCACACTCATCCTGCCAGCTTCCTAGATTCAGCATGCCTCCCAGGCTCGGGGCACGTGTTCTGGAGCTAGAAGAAGAGGGGTGTATGGTCAGAGAGGTGGTGATGGTGGGGGGATTAGTGACACTCATCCCCGCCATTCCCCAAAGGCTAGGATAGCTTGGATCCACGGTCTGAGTCCCTTGCCCAAGATAGCACTTTCCTAAAAAGTCGTAAGTGTAGAAGGGCCTCCATCTGTCCTTAAATGTGACCTCTCACTGAAGGATCATGGCTCCCAGAGAATGTCATCACCAGCCCCTCCACCTCAAGATCAAACCCTTGCCCTAGAGTTGGCTTCATTATAGTCTCTGACCCTCTCCACTCAGAGTCAAGCAGATGATGGCCTGGCTCCATGGACCCAGGTTACCTCAAAATCCCAGGGCCCCTGAAGCCCCAACGAGGAGGATGAAGTGAAGGAGAGCTCTTAAAACTTGTTCGACAGAACTTCTTGGAGCACATTTGTTTGTAGAATCCATAACTCCATTCTAACACCACAAGAACATCCCACCAGATGCCCAGCCAGACCCCCGCCTGCCCAAGACCACCAAGGTCATGAACAATAAGGCTGAGGAGACTGTGGGGCATAAATGCAATAGGGTTTCCTGAAATGGGTCCTTGGCCAGTGAGAGAACACAATGGAAGGACTGGGGCTGCTGGATAGTATCAGGAAGTTGGTTAATAGCTGATATCCATTTCTTGTATTTTCTATTTCTTGTACAGATATGCCCTGATGGTGTAAGATGTTCATAATTAGGGAAGATGGGGAGAGGACAGGAGATTCTACTGTTGCTGAAATTTTCTGTAAATGTGAACTTATTCCAATGTGAAATGCTTATTAAAAATATGCACTTGCTTCTGAAGAATGAAGACAAGGTAGTTCACCACAAGGCCAAAAGGAGGGAGGAGACTGTTACAGACTCACACTTGCTTTGGTAAATAAAGTTTTATTTTGGAATGTAGCTGTGCTCCACTCATTTGCATATGGTCTGTGACTGCTTTCATTATAGTAGCATAAGCTCTTTGGCAGTTCCTTTAAATGCTATTTACATGACCAGCATGTGATCCAGCAAGCAGTTCTACTCCTAAGAGTGACATTAGAGAAATGAATCAGATATTTATGCAGAGATAGTCCATGAATGTTCTTAGCCTTGTTTCTAAGAGCCCCCAACTGGAAACAACCCCAGTATACACCACCTGTGCATGGACAAACTGACTGCACAGCAAAACGCTACTCAGGTGTGAGAAGGAACTAACTTTTGATCCTTGGAACAGCATAGAATAACATGGGACAATCCAGAATCTGTGTATGGAGTAAATGAAGCTAGACAAAAAAAAGTACAGAGCTATTATTTCTGCTTATAGATAGATAAAAAGATTAGAAACAAGGACTGGAATCCTTGTACATGCAGGTTATGGGAGCATGAGTCACAACTGCCAAAAGGTGAAAACCCAAATGTCCAAAAAAGGACAAGGGGGTAAACATAATGTGGGCCATCCACACAGTGGAATATTACTCAACCACGAAAAAGAATGAAACTCTAACACTAAAATGCAAGAGAACCTCAAAAATATGCAGTGAAGAGAGGCCGGACACACAAAAAGCTACACAGCATATGCTTTCGCTTATATAAAATGTAAAGAACTGGCAAATTCAGAGATAGAAAGCATATCAGTGGTTGTCAAGTGCTAGAAGAGGGGGACAGAGTGACTGGTCATGGGGATGGGGTCTCTTTTTGGGGTGAAATGTTTTGGGATTAGATGGGGGGGGTGGTTGCGATATGGGCTGCATGTGCTAAATGCCACTGAATATTACTTTAAAATGGTGAGTTTTATTGGGGTGAATTTCACTTCAATAAAGTTTTAAAAAGAGTCCATACACAGGAGTCCATGCATGAAAATCCTACAAAATGGGAACCAATTTCTAGAGACAGAAAGCTGATCAGAGGCTGCCCAGGGAAGGGGGCAGGGTAGTATGCGCATGGGTGTTTGCATAAAGCACAGCTCATCAAACCACATACTTTAAATAAGTGCATTTAGAGTATGTCAATGACATCTAATAAAGTTGTTAAAAAAAACAAAACTGTGGAATCTGAAGGGAAATGGTTTCCTAGGTGTGCATCTTTTTACATCTTGCTCCCTTTTCTACACTGTCAAAAGGTGAATTATTTTTGTACTCCAAGCCAGATGTGAGAGATATGAGCCCAATCATAGATACGTACCTTAAATCACAGACACAGGAATGCACACATGTGCACACACATGCATGCTTGCAAGCACATAGTGTATGAGCCCATGACGTGTGCAGACAGGGACAAATGCTTGCTACACACTCACATGAACACCCTCATGCACTTTTAAGTACATACTCATGAAAGGAATACACAAATGTGGGTATATGTGCATACACAGCATTTTCATATGAACACATACATGCACAGGCAGAGTCCAGGTCTCGGGTGGCCTCTCTCTGTGACTTGCACAGACAGGGCATTAGCTAATGTGGACAAGTTCTGGAGGTTTGTTCCAGCTCTCAGCTAGGGGCTTTGGACCACCTCATGCCTATGTGTGGCCTAGACAGCTAGTCGCGGGGTGGAAAAGTCATGGGGAAATCACAGGGCTTCTCTTCCCAGAGAACGATATGGGCTGCATGTGCCTCCAGGGTCAATCAACTGTCATGCACCTTGGTGCCTCACCCTGGCATGGGAGAGAGATCATTTGTACCCTTGGTTGGGTGAGTAGGAAACTCAGAGATGGAGTAGACCATGGTGTAGTCACAGGCTCAGAGATCATGCCCCACCCTCAGGCCAGGAGGAAGTAGATAAGGCTTGCTCAAGGCACTGACCAACAGGGTTGTAGGGAGGGGACAGCCAGAGGACAGAAACCTACAAGGCAATGCCTAAATCCAGATCATTTCTTCTATCCTGGATTTTCATGTGGGGCCTCCTCTGTGATCTAACCTGGCCTTTTTCCTCGGGGAGCTCATACTCCCTCCCCAAGGGTTATCTCTTTTCCACCTTTCCTGGGCTAGGTTCTGGGAAGGACCTCTCCTGGAAAGAGCCTGTTGCGTTCCCAGGCATAAAACCAAAGAGAGTAATATATCTTTCATCACCCACAGCCCTGATAGAGCCTGTTCTCCCCTGTCCGTTGTTCCCCATGCCATGGAAACCACTGCATGGGTTTCCTGAATTCTCCACCAAGATCCTGCCATCACAACTGCCAGTTAAGAGATTTCACCCAGCCCAGCCAGCCCTGCTCACCTACTCTGCGGCCCTGGGGATGGCCCTAGACCTGCTTCTGTGTAGGGTCCCCTCCTGCCCTGCCTCCCTCACCCCCATCCACTGAGCTGTACTCCCTCAGGGGTCATGATCATGCCCAGAGGCTCCTGCCCTACCTTCTGCCCAGGAGGCTACCTCTCCCCTTGCTCTGAATGCCCAGGGAACTTTTCCCTTGCTCCTTCTACTGACTACATCCTGTCTGCTGTCACTGTGTCCCCAGAACTGCCCTTTCTTCTCACCAAATGGTCAGGAAAGCCCTTTATCCCACCTCTATCCACCAGGCCCCTGGAACCTTCAGTTTAGCTGTGGGTGTTCCAGCATTGATCTCTCAGGGTACACCATGACAGGCTTCTAAGTTAGCCTCTGAGCCCCTGGCTGTGAGGCCCCATCCAGTGCGGCCACCCTCAGTGCCCATACGCTAGCCATTTCCCACCTTGCCAGGTCTAGGCTTACAGGTCCAACCTGGATTAGGGGTTTGCCAGCCGGATCAGGGAGACAATGCACAAAGTCCCCAAGCCATAGTAAGGGATCTCCTCCCCCTCAGCCTGGTTATATTCCTGAAAGACACCGACCAGGCCTTTACCACAGCTTGGGATTTGGCCACCACTTTGCCCTCCTCTTTCCTCATCTGCACTGCTCTAGCCTCTTAGTCAGCATCTAGGCAACTCTGCAAAATGCAAACTCTCACAGTACCTGTCTCACACAGACCCACCATCCCCTGCTCCACGGGTGGCATCATATCATCCATGCAGTGTGAATGCCTGATCCCATCTATCTGGGTCAATATCATTTTCAGATCCCTGCTGCAAAGGCCCCCCATCTGCTTTGCCAAAGTGACTTCTGGGAAGGCCCAGCTACATCAGAGTTCTACCATTTTTCTCAGTCCACAGTCATCAGTGAGTAAAGAAGAGTACCTTGTTGCTTAGATTTCTTCACTATCAGGCTGGGTTTTTGAAAAACCATGCGGATTGAGCAACTGTTTTCTGTTTCTTGAATTGGTCCCTGTTAGCCAATTTCTTTTCTGTGGAACCATAACTATTCAGCTTATTTTTTTGGAGAGCTCTTTGTATAGGAAGGGTATTAACACTTTGTCATGTTTGGTGAATCTAATTCACAGCAATTTAGTTTTGCTTTTGGTGTTTTTTCATGCATTTTTAATTGTGTTTTTTCTTACATTTCCTGGGCCATTTCTTTCACGATATCGGCCATCAGTTCCTCTTCTAGACCTGGTTAACATGGGACTACACTTTTTGTTTGCATTCACCTCCCTTCCTGGATTTATTCTTTATATTTAAGCCTTTATCCATCTGGAAATGGTTTTGGAGGGTGTACAAATTTCCTGGGGCTGCTGTATGTAACAAAGTACAGCTGACCCTGTACAGTGCAGAGGTCAGGGGTGCTGACCACCTTGCAGTGGAAAACCCACATCTAACTTTTGACTCCCCTAAGCTTTACTTCTACTAGCCTGCATTTGATTCTAAAAGGCTTACTGATACATAAATGGTGCATTAACACACATTTTGCACATTATGTATAAGATATACTGTATTCTCATAAGTTACAGAAAAGGAATGTTAAGAGAATTATAAGAGAATATACATTAATGGCACTGCACTGTATTAATCAATACTGTAAGTTGATGTTGTTAATGAGAAGATAGCTATAAGTGGATCTGCAGAGTTGAAACCTGAGTGCTAAAGGGCCAGGCATACTACAATCTAGTGGCAAAAAATAAGAGAAATCTATTGTCTCACAGTTCTCGAAAAGTTCAAAATCAAGATGTGAGCAGAGCTTGCTTCTCCTGAAGGCTCCAAGGGAGAATCCATGCCAGCCTCTCCTGTTTTTTGCTGGCTCCTGGAAGTCCTTGGCGGTCCTGGGCTCGCAGGCTCATCCATCACATCTCTCCCTGTCATCAGTGGTACCCTCTCCTCTTCTTGTAAAGGAAGCAGTTGCTGGATTCCAGACTGTCTTGAGATCATTTACTACATCTGCAAAAACTTCACTACCAATCAAGGCCCCTTTCCGAGGTTATGTGTGGGTGTGAATTTGGTGGAGGGGGGCACTAGTTACCCTGTACAGTGTAGATATTGAAATGGGGACCCAAATGAAAGAATCCTTCTCTCCCCTAAACAGGGAGCCCCTCTGCGTGTTGAGTAAAGTGTAGGAAGTTCCTTTTCTGCATATGCGTCTGCCCTGGCTGCTGGTGTCTGGTAGTGCTGTGCTAGTCAGCTGACCCCAACTTCAGAAGCTGTTCTTGAGCACTGACATCTTACTTGGAGGGGCTTGGCCACCTTCTCTGGCTCCCAAGCACACCTTCCCTCTTGAGTCTCAATGGAAGCCGAGACATGGAAGTTAGCGGCTCTGAGGCCGAAGGTCCTAGTCACAAGTAGAAGTGAAACCTGTGCCCTGAGAATCCCTGGGCTGTGTCTAGAATGAAAGGAAACAGGTCTGGGGCTGAGAAATTGCAGGCCCTCATGGCGGGGGGAAGGGGCAGCTCAGTCAAGTGCTGGCTATGCCATGGGGTCGGGGGAAGAGCAGCAGGTTTTGAAAACCTGTGTGTCTGAGCTTTATCTGAACAGCATGGCCAAACACCCTGAAGTTGAAATACCTTGAAATTGAAAAGCCCATTCTGTGGGCCTCCCTGCCGCCCCCGTAAGGCTTGCTGAAGTGTACACAAAGTGAACAGGAAACAAAACCTGCCCCCAAACTGAGAGGCTCCATTTACCCAGAACTTGTGGGAAGAATTATAACCTCATCACCAAATGGAAACCAAACCAGCAGACTATAAAATTCCCCGCTGAATGAGCTAAAAGGTGAAAATGAAATGTACATCAATTGACGAGTGGGTTAAAATAATTCAGTCCATCCACACAGTGGAGTATCACTCAGCCATGAAAAGGAGTGAAGCCCTGACACACGCTCCAACGTGGATGAACCTGAAAATGATTCTGAGTAAGAGACCAGGCACAAAAGGCCATACTGTGTGCAATCCATGGATCTGGACAGGTTCAGAAAAGGCAGATCCACAGACAGAAGGCAGATGAGTGATTGTTAGGGGCTGTGGGAAGAACTGGGAGTGACTACTCATGGGGACTACTTTGGGGTGATGGAATGTTCTGGAACTAGATAGAGGAGGTATGCATCATTTCAAATCTACTCAATGTTACTAAGGGTAAATTTATAACAATAGCTAAGCTTTGGAAACCACCCAAATGCCCAAAAATAGATGACTGGATCAAGAAGATGTGGTACATATACACAATGGAATATTACTCAGCAATCAAAAAAGATAAACACATGCAATTTGCAGCAACATGGATGGCGCTGGAAGGGATCATGCTCAGCGAAATAAACCAGAAAGAAAAAGAAAAATACCGGATGGTCTCACTCATAGCAGGAATCT
Organism: Talpa occidentalis; assembly: GCF_014898055.3. Classification (NCBI taxonomy): domain Eukaryota; kingdom Metazoa; phylum Chordata; class Mammalia; order Eulipotyphla; family Talpidae; genus Talpa; species Talpa occidentalis. The sequence continues at coordinate 46,262,337 of NW_023601212.1, read as the reverse complement.
AGAAAACCTAAATAGGGACCAGGAAAAAGAATATAAGAAAGAAAAAATCAAAATCAACAAACAACTATGAACCACAGACACACTATGGGGGAAGGGGGGCGCGGGGAAAGGAGAGATTGTGGTCAAAATAAGGGGGTTGCAATTGTATGGGGAATATAACAATAAAATTAAAAAAAGAAAAAAAAATTTATGCTATGTGCATTCTACCACAATAAAAAAAATCGCTGCTGGAAAACCTGAACTTTGAAATCCTAAAAGCCCTTGCAAAGGTCATGCTGGTCTACACTGTGAGAAGACGTGCACCTCAGCTGCGGGCCTCTTGCTAATGTTCTTAGAAAAAAAGGCACAGAGACTAGGAGGAAATCAACCAAAAATTAGGCCCTGGGGGTGGGTAGACAAACATGAATGAACAGCCCTCAAGGCCTGGCCAAGGCCTCATGCAGGAAAAAGCAGGGTTCTGCCTATCAGTTTGGCCAATGATGAGGAATTCACTGGAAAAGGCGGTGGATGGGGCCTCCAGAAAGTGTGGTGCAGCCGCTTCGTTTATATAAGGCCATAATTTGAAGCCACATGCTTTTCGGGTGAAATCATTCTCAAGCTAAAAGGAAAAGGCCAGCATTATGGCAGAATCATTTAGGGAGCACCATCCAGAATTTAGCGCCTTTTCACTCTGTTTCTTTGAGATTTTTTTAGAAGAGATGATCATGAGAAGTTGTCAGAAAGATGGACTCTCTCAGAAGCAGTTACAAGAGAAACCTGTTGCTTACATAAGGTAGCTCAAAGTCAGAAGTCAATTTAGGGTTTGAACTGGGATAATGTGGTCACAAGCCAAGGATCATATGGAGTCCCCAGAGGTGGTAAAAGGCAGGAAGGATCTTCCCTGGAGTCTTTGGAGGGGGTCACCGCCCTGCTGAAGTCCTTTTTTTTTTTTTTTTTTGGTGGGACCCTCGCCGGCGGCTGGGGAATGAACCGGCGCTGCAGAGGCTGCGGGCAGCCTCGCAGCCCAGCGCTCAAGCGCTGTGCCACCAGGGGAGGCCCCCTGCTGAAGTCTTGATTTTGGTTATGAGAAGAAATCCCAGTTGTGTAAAAAACTCAGTTTGTGTACAGTTCAAAGCAACCCCAGGATACCAAGCCAGGTGTCCAGGGCAGAACAAAGCTCCAAGAACATGCCAAGCTCAGGAGAAAACTGTTGTGAGAGCAGTACTCTCCCAGGGCAACTCTGCCCCTTCCAAGGTACACAGCTAGAGACATTTTACTCCTTCTGCCTGCTTCTGGAAAAGCCCATTCTAAACACCCTCTCAGGACTGTGGCCTGAACAAGATCTTTCTTCCCTACATCATCCCTTCAGATTTCCCATCATTCCTCTAGGCCTTCCCGGCTGGCCAGACTGGTTTGAGCCTGACATCTGGAGAAAGTCCCTTCCTCAGGATTGTGTGAGGCCAGTGACACTCCTTCAATGTCTTGGAGGCCAATCCTACTTCCTGGGGTCTGTGGCTACAAAAAGACTGTCTTCTTTCACTGTCTGTCAGTCCATCTGACAAATGTTTCTCCAGTGTCCTCCCTCCCTGCCGCCTCGGGCCAGGCTATGCCAGTCATGGGAGAGACAAGGAAAGTGAGTTTGTTGAGGTGTCTGGCTTTCAGGGAACTTGACAACAAACCACCCACCAGCAAAGAGGTGTTTACAATAGTGACAGAGTTTTGGAGAGGTCTGGAGTCTGTGAGAGCGCAAGTTCTCTCTCAGGGCAATTCTGCCCCACTCCGGGGGACACTTAGCTAGAGACATTTTTGGTTGTCACCACTGTGGGTTGAGTTCTACAGACATCTGGTGGGTGGAGGCCAGGGACGCTGCTCAATATCCTCAGTGCCCAGGATGGCCCCTATGGCACAAATAAGCCAATCCCAGATGTCAGCAGTGCCTCACTGGGGGTGCTGGAGCCAGAGAGTGACAGGGCAGGCCAGGGTGGTGAATTTGGCCTGGGTGGCAGGAAAGTACTTGGAGCGGACAGTTAGTTCTGAGATTCATGCAGTCAGAGAGGAGGATGGGCCTAGCGCCTGGGGACAGTGGCCCAGGCAAGGGCAGTGAGTGTGAAGGGCAGGGGCAGCGGGGGCTGGTCTCAGAACAAGGGAACCAGTGTAGCAGGCAGGGCCAGGCTGGAGGGGGAAGGGCTGAGGTTGGGAAGGTCAGATCCCACAGGGTCTTATGAATGTGGGAGGGAGTGTGGGTTTTCATGCAAGTCTGATGGGGAGTTCTGGGCAGCCAGAGATAGGGGACACAAGTGACATCAGGAAGAGATGAGCCAGGCCACTTGTGGCCACTCAAGGCAGGTGGACTACTGGGGCCTGATTGGCAACTCCTGTAAGTGTCTGGACTTGAGGTGCGGGATGATGGTGGCTCAAGCGTCAGATCTATGTGAGACAGATGGGTTATGGGTTATAAGGAGAAGGCAGATCCTCATGACCCTGAGGGGGCAAGGCTCTGGTTCCTTCCAGGGCGGCGGGGGCGGGGTGGTTCCTTAAACAAAGATGCACTGGGCTATGAGGAAAGAGTCTGGCTGGGCAGCAGAGAAACCTCCAGGTTACCCACTCGAAATCACAGAGTCCACCTGCTGTGATGCCCAGGTGGAAAGCCACCTTGAGAACCCCCAATGACAACACATGACAGCCCTGCTCAAGTGGTCCTGGGAGAATGAAGTAAGTAGCACATGGAGCCCCACTGCTTGTAAAGGCAGTTCGGGTTCCTGAGGACCCAGGGGAGGGTTTGGGCGGGGTGGAGAGGGCTTTATGCCAGTTTGGTCACTGGGAACAGAGCAGGCCTGCTGGTGGGCCTGAGTGCTGGCTTCAGTGAGCACCTCTGAACCCCAGGGACATGTCCCTGTGGAACCTCCCCAATACAGACCCCTGGACACCTGGTTTGGGAATTGGTCCTGCCTCAGCAGCTGCAATCAGGATTAGGACAACAATACTCATCCAGCTTTTAGTCTCAAACCTGGAAAAAAGTAACTGCTCAGTAAACACAGGTCATGTATATACTATCACCAGATGAGCTATCATCACCTCAAAGTCTACCGGGCACCTCTCACAAAGGCTCTCTCCTCTGTTCTGGTTTCTTCATTATGCTTTCCTTCGGTTCCTCCAGGTCATCCATCCATCTTCTGGTTTTTAATTTAATGTTTTGTCCTGACAGGACTCTCAGTATGTTGTACTGAGACAGAACTCACACAATATATGATCCACCCACTTAGGGTGGCCACGGTTCAGTTTAGAACCATCCCACCACCTCAGACAGAAATCCCACACTCATCAGTGACTACCTTGCCCTCCAAGAACCTCACCTCCATCCCTGCTTTCCATTCTCATGAATTTAACTTCACCACCAGCCACCACCAGACTCCTAGTGTTCTGGCTACAGTATTACAGCAAGGCGCTCTCTCTCCCTTCCCCCATCACCTCCTCTCATCTGTCCACCCTGGTATTTTCCAAGAGGAATGAAGTTCACCCTCTGTTGGTTCTACGAACAGCTGGGGAGACCCTCATGATAACACTTTTGGATCCAATCAGCTCCCACTTAACCCATAAGAATAGTTCCAGGGTGGCTGATGGCCCAGAGTTTCGCCATTGGTCACCAACTGGTCTGCCTTCATTGAGGTCCCCCCTCAATGAGTCATCAAGGAATTGCAGGATAAAGGTACCCCTGGGGGCTAGCCATGGGCTTTACACAGTGTCCCAGCTGGTTTTCCGTGCCCAGAACTTGGCATTCTTTCACAGCAGGGTGACTTTGACCCTATGGTACACCACGTAATGATTGGAGATATTTTGGGTTGTTACAACTGGGGAGGACAGAGGCTAGGGAGGTTGCTTAATACGCCACAGTGCACACGACAGTCAACATCCCAGAGAACGAGCAGGCCCAAATGTCAGCGGTGTGAGAGTGAGAAAACCCGTGTTAATTATTTGGGGAAAAATAAACGATTTAGGCCCCCAGTTTACAGCACAATACATTCCCACTGAGTCAAATGGCATAAACCAGGGTGACGCCAGAGTCTTTCTACACCCTCATTTGTGTGTATATTTAAATGTGTGTATCATCCCAAAACCTCAGTAAGTCAGATTATCACAGATATAGTCTCTTGTGTGTCCAGGAACCCCTTAGCTAGTGGTGCTCAATCTGGGGTGGCTTTTCTCCTAGGGGATACTTGGTAGTATCTGGGGACATTTTCAGTTATCACAACTAAGGTAGGGATGGTACTGGCATCTTGTGGATGACCAAGGATACTGCACAATACCCCACAGTGCCCAGGGGGCCCCACCCCAAAGAATGACTGAGGTGCAGATATCACCAATGCTGAGGCTGACAGCCATGTTCTAAACAGATAAGAAAAGCAGTATCAGGGCCTCCCTGGTGGCGCAAGGGTTAAGACACAACCTATGAAGCTATCCGCAGCCACTGCAGCGAGTTTGATTCCTGGCCGGCCAGCCAGGGATATTCCCACATGGTGCAGCAGACCTCTCCTGACTCACCCGCTGCGCCCCTCAGCAGTGTGCCTTGGTCAATCTGCCTGTTCTGCTCCCTACTGTCTCTGGTGAATCTTCTCACCCCCTGCACCTCTGGCCTATACCCCTGCTCTTGTATGCATAAATAAATAAATTAAAAAAAAAAAAAAGACAAAGAAAAGAACTATCTGCATACTTACTCAGGGTCTTCCCAGGGGCCTCTTGGGCATAGGAGATATCTATATAAGATTCCAAGCTGGTGTTCACTTGGTTGTGCAATATTTAGAGGGAGAGAGGGTGCTGGCTTTATGGGGGTGGAGGTACCAAGAGATGGCTGCCCCAATCAGATCACTTTCTCCTTCCAGATGCTTGCTCCTTTACTTTCTTGGCTCTGTCTTCTTGTCTCTCTAAACCAGGGAGCAGATTCCCTCAGGACCATCAAGTAGAAAGGCCTCCTGGAGGTCTACAGGTCAAGCTCCATTTTAGCACTTCCTGTCTCTCCTGTTAATTTTTTTTAAAGTTTTTTTATTTATGCATACAATAACTGGGTATAGGCCAGAGGTGTAGAGGGTGAGAGGATTCACCAGAGACAGAGTGGGTAGCAGAACAGGCTGATCGTATGAAACACACTGCTGAGGGGAACAGCGGGCAAGGCAGGAGAGGTCTGCTGTGCCACGTGGGTTTTTCCCTGGCCGGGGATTGAACTTGTGCTGCAGTGGTTGGTGATTGCTTGATAGTGCTGTCTTTAACTCCTGTGGTTCTTATGCCCACCCAATAATCAGCATCTACACACGACAACCAGGGACCATGTGATCTTCCCCAGTGGTGGTCAGGCACCCTGGCAAGCTTGCCAGGAATGGAAGCCCCAGATACATCCCAGGGACCCAAGACAAATTTGGAACATCACTACATGGCTCTTTGTTCCACCCACCCTAGAATGTGATGGAGATACTCAGAGAGATGCCAGGAAGACCCCCAAAGTTCCAAGTGTCCATCTCTGATATGCTGCATCTGCACTCTTGAGCAGAGATGAGGGCTGTTACTGCTTGTTCAGGTGTCCCCAAGAGCCAGATCTGTGCTTCACTCATTCAACACTTTTTGTTGAATAATTTTCAGACAGTTCAGAAACTTCTTTGATTTAATCACCCGTGGCAGCAGTTGGTTCCAAATTCACTTTGGTTTATTAACAGAGTCACTTTTGGATCCCCCTCTCCCTATCAAGTCAAGGACAGAGACCGACATACACTCCAAGTACAAACTTCAGCTGGCCCCATAGCAGGCACACACAGCCTCCCAGGGCTGGCTCTAAATACATCTCTTGTTAAGTCCCAAGACAAGTGCACAAGTGAGGTGGAAAATTCCCTAACAGGGTGCTTCCAACATTGACAGGGCAAGTATACCTCCACCTTCCTAAAAACATTTATTTAAATGAGTGAGACCAAAGAGAATGTGGGGTCAACTGTTTACTCAAAATTCCTTGACTATATAAAAATGAAATCTGTTGTGTTGGCAGTGTTAGGGACTGAACTGTGTGTCACCCCACCCGACTCCCCAGTTTATATGTTGAAAGTTTAACCTCCAGTACTTCAGAAAGTGACTGTATTTGGAGATGGGGTATTGATAGATCATTAGGGGTGCTCTGATCTAATAACTGGGGTACAGGACTCACACAGAGGGGAGATGCAGGGAAGATAGCTGTCTGCAGCAGCTCAATGAGAGGCCTCAGGAGAAACCAGCCTGGCCAGCACCTTGATCTTAGCCTCTATAGCCGCAAGACAATAAATTTGTTGCTTAAGTGGCCAGGTCTATGGTGTTTTGTTAGGCAGCAGCCCTGGGGAAACTCTGACAGCAGCAATGACCATGATGGAACGCCCGTAGCTGGGCTCCTTCTTGCACACACAACTCCATGAAGCAGGGCAGTGCTGGGATGTAAACGATGAGTCAGACTGGGACAGCTTATTCATTGCTCCCACGAACTCACAGGCCCATCCCTTGAATCACTTCTTTATCATCAGGCTCGGACTCTGAAAGTCTCACTAGGAAATGAGTGGAACCCAAACTCATCGGCTGTGTGTTTGAGACATGCCTAATCACTGAGGCCTTTTCTGGGCCAAAATGCAAACTGTGGAGAAGTGAAGTGACGGTGTGGCAGTGGGCTGGCTCCCCAGCGGCCCAGTAGCTCTCAGACAGCCCTTTGTTCCCTACTCCATCCGTCTGGGACCGGGGCAGAGAGAGGGGCCTGTCCTGCTGTGTGGGGAGGCTGGGCAAGGGCTGCCTGGCACAGTTGGCTAGGGACACTTGGTGCACAAAGAGCTGGTGGGTGGGGAATGGGCAATGGGTCGGATAGCCATTGTGACTGGAAGGGGTCGGATAGCCCCAGAATGTGTTGTTTCTTCTTATGGAGTCAAAGTGGCAACACCATGTTTAGGGAACCAGCAGAGAGGGCAGCACAAAGAGCAGAAATTAGATAGTCTGTACCTAAGCACAGAAGATATCTGGAGCCAAGGAGTGCAAAAAGAGCAGATACTGTGGCTTCAGGAGCTATGCTGATCCGAAGCCACTACCAAAGGAGTGTTCAAGCAGAGAATCTAATACCTCTAATCTCAGAAGAAGAGCAACAATTCATTCTCAGGCAAGGACAGTTCTTCCAGAAACCCAGGACACTCATGAGACAAAGAGGAGAAAGACAATGGCACCACTGTCCTACTAAGTGAAGATGACCCTGGCTCACCTCTAGTTCCTTCTCTGCTGTCCATTCTCAGAGGGTGTTGTCTAACTATCCTTCAGCCCATTCCCAACCTGTTCCACCTTTTATCAGGACTCCAGATTAAGAACTGAGCAGGAGGCAGAATTCAGTTGCTAACCTCTTTTCCTCACACCTGCCTTTGGCAGCAGCTCAACAAACACCACAGACCCACTGAGGAATTTCAGGCTTGGGACAAGAAACAGATTTTACTACAGGGCAGCAATTTTTTTTTTTTTTTTTGCCATTTGGATTTTTTTATTCTCTTTTTAAATACTGTACTGTGAAAAATAAATACGCCTTCTCATCCACCAGACAAGGTTGGTTCCCCCCCCCCCCGGGGGACCTTGTCACCCCACTTCATACACACCCCTAGTTCTACTCCAAAACCTTCCCCATGCCTCCCACCCACGTATACCCTTACTATCCCCGTCTTCCACAGTGATGAGGCCCCAGAAATGGGGGGTACAGGATGGGAGGAGGGATAGCAGGGGAGCCCCCCTGAACTGTCAAATCTGGGTGGGTCAAGGAGCACCCCCCACCAACAGGTGGAGAATGGGGGTGTTCAGAGAGATTGGGGCATTAGAGGATAAAGGCATATCCAGTCTGGTGGGGGAAGGAGAGAGGCTCCCCTCACCTTGGGGGTAGGGTGGACAAGAGAGGGGGTATGACTACAGGGCAGCAATTTTGGCTAGGGGCTGGTTCTGTCCCCCAACCCCCAGAGACACACACTCATCACCTCATAATGCACAGGGTGGCCCCAACAACATAATGCTCTGGCCCCAAGTGCCAATGGTGCTGTGGCTGAGAAATCAATTTAGCAATTTGGTCTTGGCTGATTTGAGGCTACTATAGTGACTTCTTGTTTCTAGAAAGCCCAGGGAGCCATCTCTGAAGTCATTACTGGCCAGGTCTCAGTTTCCCTATCAGGAAGATAGGAACAGAGTCCCCTTGCTGACAGTTAGCAGGATAGAAAAGTTGGGTATAAAAGTGTCCACTACAGAAGATATTCAATAAAGGGCAGAACTTTGCAAGGACTGGGCCTCCATGGTGGCGCAAGGGGTTAAGACACAATCTATGAAGCTGTCCGCAGCCACTGCAGCATGAGATCAATCCCCAGCCAGCCAGGGAGGTGACCCACATGGCACAGCAGACCTCTCCTGTCTTGCCCACTGTTCCCCTCTGCAGTGTATTTCAGTCGATCTGCCTGTTCTGTTCCCACTCTGTCTCTGGTGAATTCTCTCGCCCCGTCCCACCCCCACACCTCTGGCTTGGACACCAGTTCTTGTATGCATAAATAAATAAATCTTTCTTAAAAAAAGAACTTTGCAAGGACCTGCTTGTGTAATTCCCAGTTCCTAGGTTGGTTTAACACCTCTGTATCCTTCAAGGCTTGGCTTGGGGCCAGATACCTCTTCCAAGGAAACTTACTGGAAACCCCCTTGAGCAGAAAACCCAGTGACCATGGAGCCAGAGGATTCTGGACTTGTTCATCCACGGGTCATGGTTACACCTATTCTGTACCTCTGTCTATGCACTGACTGCTGCACATTCTGATTCATTATATGATGGGGAGGGTAGGGCCCATTAGAAAATCCCTCTTCTGGGGCCTCCCCAGTGGCGCAGCGGTTGAGCGCTGGGTTGCGAAACTGCCCGCAGCCTCTGCAGCGCCGGTTCGATCCCCAGCTGCTCCCCGGCCACCAGAGGAGGGTCCCACATGGCGCGCAGACCTCTCCTGCCGCCCGCTGCTCCCCTCAGCAGTGTACTTCGGTCCTTCTGCCTGCTCTGCTCCCCGCTCTGGCTCTGGTGAATTCTCTCACCCTCCCGCGCTTCTGACTGTACCCAGTGCTTGTATAAATAAATAAATAAATCTTTAAAAAAAAAAAAAAAAAAAAAAAAAAAAAAAAAAAAAAAAAGAGAAAATCCCTCTTCTAAGCACAAGACTCTTAATCTGGCCCCAGGCCCCGGCATGGTAAGTCCTTGTTTAACTGCATGCTGGGCCCACCCGGGACGCATGAAGGGGAAGCAGCAAATTAATGAGCTGCTTTTTGTTAGGGACAAAAAAAAAAAAAAAAAAAAAAAAAAAGGATCCTATAGCCAAACAGAAGAAAGGGGAGATTCCCAAGTTCCCACCTGTTTCTCCAAGTCACAGGTCTGAACCTGAGGGATTTCCAACCAGAAAGATGTCACTTTGGGAACAAGTGCAGTATACAAAAGTAGGTGTTGGGCACTGCAACTTGCAACAAAGGTCAGTTTTCAGATAGAAACTCCAGAATGGGGTCTCCCTGGTGGCCTAGGGGTTAAGTCTCATCAATGGCCCTCTGTGGTGGCCTGAGTTCAATACCCTGGCCAGGGAGCTAACCCACATAGTGCAGCAGAGCTCTCCTGTTTCACCCGCTGCTCCCCTTAACAGTGTACATCAGTAGATCTGCCTGTTCTGCTCCCCACTCTGTCTCTGATGAATCTTCTGACCCCTCCCCCCCATACCTCTGGCCTATACCCCAGTTCTTCTATGCAAAAACAAATAAAATCTTTAAAAAAAAAAAAAAAAAAAAGAAGCTCCAGAATGGAAAGCTAAATAAAAGTGGGGTCAAGGCAGCATATATCTGCCAGTTGGGAGCACATAAAATCTGAGGGGTGCTCTGCCTGAGATGCTAAGATTATTAAGAGGGTTTCAAAGCTGAGTAATGCTGACTGAGGGTAATCCATCACTTTTGAAAGTGAAGAACGAGAAAGACTTGATGGAAGCCAGGGTGTCTAACGTAGGCCTCTCCCTGAGAGCCCATCTGGCCATATTTCTGATATAGGGAGCAGAAAACACAGTGACCATGGAACCAGAGGATTCTGGACTTGTTCATCCACGGGTCTCCTGGCCAGGGCCAGCCCACACTTGGTGTTTGCAGGAGGCACAACTGGGTTCTCATCATGTCTCCATAGGGGTCAGAACATTCTGGAAGTGAAATGGGGTATTACCTCTCTGTGACCCAGTTCACCATTAAGCTATCCAGACTCATGTCCTGAATGAGCTCCCTAGTCCTTGTGACAAATCCCTGATAAGGATTCCTATGGTCATAAAAGTAGAGAAATTAATGCTGTTGAAAGTGAGGCCCTTACCAGGGCCAGGTCCATCAGACGGTGAGACATCTGTCCAAATGCCCAGGTTACCTCTGGTTGCTGCCCTGGGTGCCTTAAGCATGTGGGGACTGTAAGAAGGGGACACACGTCAGGAAGGCAGGAGCCGGTACCTTCCAACTGCAAGGTGGGATGTCTCACTACTTTCCACCTCTGACAAAGTGCAAGAGGCTTTCCCTAAAGACTCCTGGCCTATAGGGTGCCCTGGAGAGAAGGGAGGGCATGTCACGGACTGCCAGTCTGAGCTCAAGGCCTCCGGGGGACACATTTCCTGTATGTTGTTTTACCCATTTAAGTCCAAGGATGCAACTCTGAGGAGGTGGTGACAGCTAAGCAAACGAGGGTGCGGGGCATGCACACTGCTCCCTCCCTTCTGAAACTCAAGTTCCGGCCCTGCAGTGTGTGTGGGGAGCCCCAACTCCCAGGTTCCTTCTTCTCTCCCTGGGACCCTTATATAGTAGCCAGGCCGGTCAGGCAGAGAGAGATGCCCTGAAATACCTACAGGCCCAAAGTGTACTGGGACTTGCCCTAGGTCATCCAGTGCTTTTGGGGGGGGGGGGCGGTGAAGTCAGAAAGATAAATCAAGAGTTTAGGGGAGCCCCGGGCTCATCTCAACTTCCAGTGGGGGCTTTTCCTTCACTACCCTCCCACCCAGTTCTCTCCGGATCAGTCAGCAGCTAGTTCCATGCCTTCTAACCCTTTTCTTCCCCTCGGTCTTTGACTTCCTCTCTTCTTAATTCCCTGGCAACCGCACAAGTGGGTTCAGAGCTCCAGAGCTCCAGGCCCCACCAGCTCTCTGACACCATTCCTCCAGTCCCTCACACTGGGTAAATGCCCGCAGGCCATTCTGCACCCCTTCTCCTTAGCGCACCACAGCTGTCCCCCCCCACCCCCCCACCCCGCCCCTCACCGGCCTTACCCCTCTCCCCCAGCCCGGGCCTCTCTACCCCGCCTCCTTCCTTTTCTTCCCTCCCAGCCCCGTTTCCTGCGACCCCCCAACCACCACTTAAGCCACGTCCTCTTCAGAGAAGCAACTCAAACCCACAAGACGTACCCCTTCTCCGCCCGCGAACTCCCTCACCAGGCCCATCCCATTCTCTTTCTCCTTCTACGGCCCAAGCCCACCCGGTCGGCAGCAACTCTGCACCACCCCCAAGCTCGTTCCCGCCCCCTGGACCCCTTTTTTGCGTGTCCCCCACATCGACCCTCAGCCTCATGCCTCTGCAAGGCGGTTCGCCGCTGCGAGCTTCGCGATTGAACCCCCAGGGCGCGACCCCCGGCACTCACCTGGGCCTCGGCCGCCGCGCGCCGCCGGTCCCGGGCCGGGTCCCAGCCCGCCCGCCGGCCCCTCGTCCGGCCGCTCCGCCCCACCGCGCCCGCAGCTCCCCCGCGCGCTCCCGCTTCCGGGTTCCGGAGAGGCGGGGCTAGGGCGTGACGCCACGCGCTTCGGGGGCGGAGCGGTTCGAGGCCCCGCCCCAGTCTTCCGCAGGGTCCCCAGCCACCGCCTCCCGCGGCTGGCGGGCGAAAACAAGTGCGAGGGGAGAACGGAAAGGCGCACGGAATAAGAGCTGGCTCCTACGCGCCCTGCGGCCGCGGCCACCCCTCCCGCGACTCCACTCCATGGCCCGGCCCGGGCCGAGGGGCGGGACCTGGGCTTGTAGAGCCGGCCTTTGAGTTGAAGGCGGGAAAATGGCGGATTCCTTGGGTCGCGGCGCCGGGTGAGTGGAGGCGCCGCGGATCTGGATGAGGGGCTGCCGTCATGAAGGCCATGGCCGAGGGTTGGGGTGGCGGTGCGGCCGCGTTGGGGGACGAGGGTCGTCGGGGTGAGTTGGGGTCGGACCCCTCCCAGAACCCCCCGGCTTGCGCTGGCTCCGGTGGCCCCGGCGGGGTGCGGCCTGCGCGCATGCTCGGAGGGCGGGTGCTGGCGGCGGCCCCGAGCTCTAATTCCAGTCTCGACTCGCCGTTACCAGTGATTTAACCTCTGTGCCTCCCTTTCCTCTGCTGTGGAATCCGGTGGGATGACGCTGCCACTCAACCTTCTAGGGACTCTTGTGAGGCCTTAAAGCGTTTGGAACAGTGCCTGTCCTAAATAGGACCTATCTTTATTAGAATTGTCACTTTGTAGTGGACACTTGCCTGGCCGCTAAAGTACCTCCTTGAATCCTCCCACCCGCTTTTTTCTATGCTCCCCATTTTCAAATGAATTGATGGAGGTTCAGAGAGGGAAGGTCTTATTTTCTAGGCTCACAGTAAGAACCAGAAAGACATTGAAGTCTTACCGGGTGGGTGCCAAGTATAATTTTGAGGCAAGATTTGTCTTATTTGTTCATTTGGCAAAAGTTTATTAACATTATGTAGGCCCGCTGAAGTAATTTGTTTCTTCCCCAGCACTTTGCCCTAAATGTGATATTGTCTTTCTGAGCTGTGGGGGAGCTACCTGAGGCTGGCACAGATGTGTCCCCCTGCCACCTCCAGGTCTCTAAAGGTTTGGTCTGATTCCATCACTTAGACTCCAGGGCCCTGCCTCATACCCCAGAGGGAATCTTTACTTTCCCCCCTCCACTTTGTTGTTTTGACTGCAAGCAGGGGCTGAAAATATTCATTGTCCAGTCCAGGGGTGCCAAACCCCAGGCTCTCGGAATAGGTCTCAGCCCTTAAGCTAGAAAATCAGAACTCTGCCAGCCACACCCAGAGTTCTCCTGATTTGCATCCCTGTCAGTTCTCTGGGCTGATTGCTTCCTTTATCCATATCATTCTTCTCTGTCCTCCACAACCTCCTTGAACCCAGCCTTAGAATGTCTTGAGCAAATAGTGGTTTGTCATTCCCCTCCTTATCCCCCCATTTCCCTCCAGTTATGTATCTGGAGTGCTCCTCATAGCTGTCTGATGGGGAACCATGCTGGGCATCCCTCTCATCGAAGGAACTCTATTTCTTGTTCACCACGTAGCCCCAGTGGATATAGTAGGTACATAAATGCCTGATGAATTAACCTGTGATTTCAGTTGAGATCTTTGAGTCTTGGCAAAAGTGCTCACTCCTCTCATCTGGTCCTTGTCAGTTTAGGTGTTGGGCTTTGCTGCGTTACCTTGTGTGCCAGAGGCTCTGTGTCCCTCTTCCTGTGGCAGTACCCCTGCCTCACAGAAATCAAAAGCCCAGGCTCCTCACTGGCTTGCCTCAGCTTCTTGACCAAATACAAATCTTCCTCAGCTTAGGATGGTGTAACAACATCCTCATAACTCATTATAAGCTGAAAATAAGTGGAAGATGCATTTACTACCACAGCACCTCATAACTCAGCCTACCTGACTTAAACAAGCTCAGCACACTGACATTAGTCTCTAGTCAGGCAAAATCATCTCACACAGAGCCCATTTTATACTGAAATGTGGAATTTCTCACGTAGTTGGTTGAGTACTATACTGAAAGTGAACTGAGTGCCGTCATTCCAGATGTGAAGTACAGTGTCTACTGAATGAGTCATTTTTTTAAAAGATTTATTTATTCATGCTATTGAAGAACTGGGGTACAGGCCAGAGGTATTGGGGGGGTAAGAGGATTCACCCAGAGACAGGGTGGAGAGCAGAACGGGCAGATTGACTGAAATACACTGCTGAGGGGACCAGCGGGTGAGACAGGAGAGGTCTGCTGTGCCATGTGGATCACCTCCCTGGCCGGGAATCAAACTCGTGCTGCAGTGGTTGTGGGTAGCTTCGTAGTGCTGCGTCTTAACCCCTTGCCCCACCAGGGAGACCCCTGAATGAGTCATGTTTGCGCCATCATAAGTTGAGTCATCATAAGTCAGGGTGTCTGTCCATAAATAAGATTTTTTTCCTCCGCTCAGGAAGCCTTCTGCAGGGGGTCCCAGTACTCCTAGTGGTGCTAAGATGAAAGGAAGAAAAACACAAGGTAAGTAAAGTTAGGAACTCCTTCATGATTCGTTAAAATAAAAATGATTTTTTTTTTCTTTCAGTAAGTGCTTTTGGGAAAGAAAAAGACCAAGCAAGGGAGCTAGAACTTCCTTCCAGCCACACCTTTGGGAATTCTGGGTCTGCTCACCCAGCCCTGCAGCCAGGAGTGTTGTAGGCCCTGGTTGGGTCCTCCAGGCCAATAGGTCTTTCCAGCCGTGGGGTGGAGGGCTGTGCCTGGGACTTGCCACTTGGCATGTAGGTGTGGAGAGCATGAGCTGAACTCACTACTGAACAGTAGCGTCTCCATTCCCTCACTGTAAGTGGTCAGTCCAGGGTACTATGAGTTCAGTGCCCACCTCTTGCTTTGAGGTCATTTAATATTCCCCTGGACTCAGTAATGTCCGACGTGGACGGTAAACTTAAAAAAGTAAAAGTAAAAGAAAACTTGAGTTGTGCTAGATGCCCGTGCTCATTGCAGAGAATGTGGCAGAATTCTGGTTCCAAATGACTGAAGGTTGTCATGTTGCATCACTGCTTAATAATCTTGTTAGACCCTCTATTTTATTTGCACACAACCTAGTTCTTAAACATAGATTACATCCTTTATCATGTTGCTTTTGTGGAATATCTACCACTGTTTAAATAAACCTGTATACTAGTTTTCCAGAAACTTGGAACTACTTTCCAACTGTCCAAGTCCCTCCTAGATGAGCTAAACCCTTTGCTAACTATATTAGACTCAATGCAGGATGACCTTTCCTGATTGGAAGTGGGGGTGTATCCTTTTCCTTGCTTGTCATTCAGTGGCAGACCATCAGTGTGGCTTAATTCTTTCCCTTCCTGGCCCTGGTCTTAACCCTGAGGTGTGTCCTGCCTGTTGTCTGACCCACTTGTCCTCGAGACATGATTCATCCCTTCTAAGGGTGACCTTCAGCTCCATAGCCAGTACGGGGCTCCCCATTAACTGAGGGTGCACATCCTTTCCTCTCAGGGTTGCAACTGCAATCCCAATTACCAAAGGAAAACACAAATCCTAGTGTGAAGATAACTCCTGGAACCACATTCTCACTCTCTGAGCTGTCAGCCTGGGTTCACTGACCATGTCACTCTCTCTTTGGTAAAAAGGAGCCTTCTGGGGCCTCCCTGGTGGCGCAGCGGTTGAGCGCTGGGTTGCAAAGCTGCCCACAGCCTCTGCGGCGCCGGTTTGATCCCCGGCTGCTCCCCGGCCACCGGAGGAGGGTCCCACATGGCGCGCAGACCTCTCCTGCCGCCCGCTGCTCCCCTCAGCAGTGTACTTCGGTCCTTCTGCCTGCTCTGCTCCCCGCTCTGGCTCTGGTGAATTCTCTCACCCTCCCGTGCTTCTGACTGTACCCAGTGCATGAATAAACAAAACAAACAAACAAACAAACAAATAAATAAATAAAACATGCCTCTGTTTAAAAAAAAAAAAAAAGGAGCCTTCTGAATTTTAGAGACACCCGGAGTGGGTACAGGACAATCAGTGCACCAAATGGAGATGCGGGGACCGTAGGTTGTGTCAAATGATGATGTGCTATGTATAAAACAGCAAGATGAAAGTAACTTCTGGACCCCAAGGGTTCAGGGGTGGTGCAATGAAAGATGGTACCGTGAGTGAGGGGTCATGGAGTGAGCTGAGAAGGGAGGAGGAGGCAAGTAGGAGGCCCTGGTGAAAAGTCATCCTTTGGTTCAGTCCCTGAATCCACTCCCTGCTTTAACCTTCAGCGCGTAGCTCCTGTTGATCAGTTTAACTCTGCTGCTAGCCCAGAGACTTGTATTCGGAGGTCTCCCATACATGTTCATATAACAATAGGTGTCCCATATATATTCCTGCATGGTGGTGATCCAATTATGTTCTTATATAATAGGTGCCTCACACATAGGCTTAGAGATAGTAGATGTCCAATAAAGTTCCTGCACAAAGCAGTTGCCCCATCCATGTTCCTGCACACAGGTGTCCCATACATGCTTGCCAGTGCTCCAGGACAGAATTTGAGAGGAGCAAAGAGAAGCAGTTCCCCAGTGCTGTCTTGAGCACGGAAAGTCCTTAGCACCCAGGTATTGGAGTGGGTGTGTGTGGGATCCTCAGCATCCACTGTTTATTTGTTTATTTGTATACCAACTGTGTGTCCCCACAGGTGGACGTGTGGTTGAGTCCCGATACTTGCAGTATGAAAAGAAAACCACCAAAAAGGTAACATAGAACATGTTTGAAAGATTCTAAAGGAGTTCTGATGAACCTGGGATTCCAAGACAAGTCCTAGACACCAGGCATAGTGGTCCCGAAGAAAGCCTTTACCATCTTTGTTCAGCTGTATCTGAGGTGCTGCCGTTTGTGCCATGTCATGAGTGTCGAGCCTGGCCACTCTATTCGAGAGTCCCTTTGGCAAACCCCTGTGATCTCTGTTGAAATCTAAAACTGTCCTTGCCTCTAAGCGTGAGAGTTCTTTTCTGAGTTCTGTCTTGGAGTAGTTCTGCCTCATTTCTAGCAAACCGCCTGGGCCTACCTGCTCTTTAACAAATACCTGCCGGGTTTTAGAGAAAGAGATAATAGACCTGTATCATCCAATAATAGAGGAAGAGTTCAGAAAACTATGAAAATTATGAATCTGCTTTAGGGGCCCCTGAGATTAGAATCTGGGGAGTCATGGCCGTGGGCAGTGGCGCCCCATAGACTCCCGGGCTGTGGAGGAGGGCCCGTTGAGCCTCGGCTTTGTCTGGCTCTCCGAACACTCCACTGCCCCAACCAAGGGGTTGACGCAAGCCACAGGCTATGACCTGTGTCGTGCCTATGATTATACGGTACCACCTATAGAGACAGCCCTGTGAAAACTCACATTCGATAGCTCTTCTTATGAAAGAGTAACTCCACATTCTGGCTTGGCTGCAAAACACTTCATAGATGTAGAAGCTGGTGTCATAGATGAAGATTATAGATGAAGGAAATGTTGGTGTTGTACTGTTTAATTTTGGCAAAGAAAAGTTTGAAGTCAAAAGGGGTGATCGAATTGCACAGCTCATTTGTGAAAGAATTTTTTATCCAAAAATAGAAGTTGTTCAAATTTTGGAGGACACTGAAAGGGGTTCAGGAGACTTTGGTTCCACTGGAAAGAATTAATTATACCAAGAATAGAAAATGGCAAAATTACTTCTTTGTTAAAAATAAAAGTTTTTGCTGAAAGTGGAAAAAAGAAAGGGAAAGAAAATTATGAAACCATTGAAAACCATGACATAAAAGACACTTCATCATTTGAGAGCTTGCCTTGTGTACAGTTTAGCAAAAACGATCAGTTTACCCAATTATGTATTTGTTTCCAATTATGTATTTGTTTCTCAGTTTACTGCTGAGAATGTAGTGAAGGTTGTGTTAGTCCCTCTGCTTGCTATGTCTTTGTTTATTGTAAAATTTAAATATTAATTGCTTTTCCCTTTGTTTTACTGAGTAGGGTAAGTCACAGGTTCTCAACAGTGTGACTTAAGCTCTGGCTTGAGGAAAAAGGTCTTTGTGCAAATTGACACCTCTCAAAAATTCCCTTTTTAATTAACTGTATTTTCTAGAGCATTTTTAGATTCACAGCAAAATTGAGTACAGAGATTTCCCATATCCCTCCTACTCCCACACATATACAGCCTCCCCCTCTATCAACACCCTCCCACTCCCACTTGAGTGGTGCATTTGTCATAATTAATGATCCTACAGGGACTCATCATCAAACAGAGTCTGGTTTACTGGCTTACAGTGTCAGGGTAACTTTCAATCAAGGGACATACTTCATATGATCACACCTTGATCATTTTCATCTTGCCCTGCAGACTTGGTCATAGTGCCCCCATGTGTCTGCCGTAGTGTTGTCTGACTTTGTAGCTTTGTCTTTTCCATAGGTCATTTAAAAGGTGTCACACAGGGTGCAGTCACTCGTGTGTGACTTCTCTTACATAAAGAGCACATTGGAGGTCTCTCCCTATTATTGCCCTATCATTGCCAGTCAGGGTCAGTTGGTTTTGGTGGCTGAAGGAATTTGATTGGTTTCCAGTTTTTGGCAGTTACAAACAAAGCCTCCTTAAACATTCCTGCGCAGGCTTCCATGTGGATGTGTTCTCATTTTTTCCCGGGAGGGGGATTATAGGCTACATGTATGCTTGACTGTGTAATAAACTGCCCGACTACAATCCAAAGTAGCCTTACCTCTGCAGCTCCACCAGCCCCAAGTGTGAGTTCCTTTTGATACTTTGAGATTGAAGCCCAATAAGTTTGAAGTAGTACCTTATTGTGGTTTTAATCTGCTTTTCCTATTTTTTTTAAAGAATTACTCCTTTATTGTAAGATTTTTATTTTATTTATTTTTGCGTGGAAGAACTGGGGTCTGGGCCAGACGTGCGGAGGGTAAGATGATTCACCAGAAACAGAGTGGGGGGCAGAACAGGCAGCTCTACTGAAATACACTGCTGAGGGGAGCAGAGGGCGAGACAGGAGAGGTTTGCTGCACCATGTGGGTTAGCTCCCTGGCCAGGCATCAAACTCATACTACAGTGGCTGGCCTTAGCTTAATAGCTCTGAGACTTAACCCGTGTGCCACCGGGGAGGCCCTAAAAGCTCTTTCTATATACTTTGAATATCAGCCCTTTATGATTACCTGCAGGTATTTTTTCCCAGTCTGTGGCTTGTTTTTTCATTCTCTCAGTATTTTGTTGGAAGCAGAAATTCTCAATTTTGATGGCTTTTCTGCTTTTATGGCTTGTGCTTTTGGTGTCTGAGAAATCTTTACCTTCACTCAATATCACAAAGATTTTCTCTCATGTTTTCTTCCAGGAGTTTTACTGCTTTAGGTTTTACATTTAGGTCTGTGATCCTTTTTTTCTAAAACACATTTTATTTTATTTTTAAAGGTTTATTTATTTATGCATATAAGAGCAGGGGTATAGGCCAGAGGTGCAGGGGGTGAGAGGATTCACCAGACAGTGGGGAGCAGAACAGGCAGATCTACTGAAATACACTGCTGAGGGGAGCAGCAGGTGAGACAGGAGAGGCCTGCTGTGCCATGTGGGTCACCTCCCTGGCTGGGGATAGAATTCCTGCTGTAGTGGCTATGGATAGCTTGATAGTGCTATCATTAACCCTTGAGCCACCAGGGAGGCCCTAAATGCATTTTAAAAGGTCAGGTTTATTAAGGAAAGGAGAAGGAGAAAAAGAGCACCTTGTGAGTAGTCACAAGTGGAGAGTCTTGGGAGGCAAGTTGCTATGATCCATTTTGAATTCTTATGTCTGGTGCAATGATGAAATCAAGGTTTGTTATTTTAAGTGTGTGAATGTTCTCTTGTTTCAATACCATTTGTTGAAGCGATTTTCCTTTCCCCATTGTATTGCCTCATCACCTTTGTTGAAACTCAGTGGGCCACACATGTGTGAATCATTTCTGGACTCGATTCTTTTCCATTCTTCTAGTGTCTATTCCTAGGCCAGCTGCCAAGATTATTGTAGCTTTGTAACAAGTCTTGAAATTAGATAGTGTGAATCTCCTACTCTATTCTTTCTCAAAACTGTTTGGCTCTTCTGGAACTTCTGCCTCTCCATGTAAATTTTAGATTTAGCTTGCCATTTTCAACCAAAACTCCTGCTGGGATTTTGATTGTATTGGATCTGTGTATCCATTTTGGGAAAATGACATCTTAAAAATGCAGTCTTCAGGGGCCTCCCCAGTGGCGCAGTGGTTGAGCGCTGGGCTGCGAAGCTGCCTGCAGCCTCTGCAGTGCTGGTTCGATCCCCGGCCGCTGGTGAGGGTCCCACATGGCGCGACAGACCTCTCCTGCCGTGCCCACTGCTTCCCTCAGCAGTGTACCCTGTCAGTCTGCCTGTTCTGCTCCCCGCTCTGGCTCTGGTGAATTCTCTCACCCTCCCATGCTTCTGACTGTACCCAGTGCTTGTATAAATAAATAAATAAATAAATAAATCTATTTTTAAAAAATGCAGTCTTCAATCTATGAACAAAGTACACATCTCCATTTATTTAGGTCTTAGATCTCTTTCAACAGAATTTTGTGGCTTCTGGTGTAAAGATCTGCCCCTTCTATTGTTATGTTTATGTATAAGTATTTGGCATTTTTTACTGCTGTAATACATGGTGCTGTCTTTTTAATGAAGACGTTTTATTTCTTTCTAATTGAAATGTAACTGACATACAACATTTTATAGTCCCAGGTGCACAGCCTAGTCATTTGATATTTACATATATAGTGTGAAATGATCACCACAGTAAGTCTTAGTTTGGTTAACATCCATCACCACAGTTGCACATTTTTTTTTTCTCTGCTGCTGAGAACTTTCATGGCACTTTAATTTCAGTTTCCAAAGTTATTGGTCAGTAGAAATGTGCCTGATTTTTTAAATATTTACCCCTGTATCGTACAACCTTGTTAAACTAACTTAATGGTTTTGGAAGCATTTTTGAAGATGTTTTAGAATTTTTTATGTGAAGAATTACCTCAGCAAGAAAAATTAACTTCTTCCTTCCTTACCCTATTTGCCATTTTCTTATTCTAGTACTTCTAGTACAGGGTTGACAAGAGTGGTGTTTGTGCATTAAGAAATTCTCAGTCTGTATAGTCTGGTTCTATATTGTAACAGCAGGCAGACTTCATGCATTGCTTGATTTTTTGCAAGTTTGAAGATTAATACCTGTATAAAACCTTTTTTTTAAAAAAACCAAAGTAAATATGTTCTTTCTAGAAAACCAGCAAATACTAGGAAGTATACAGGACATTAGCCCCCCTTTAATCTGCGATGTCAAAGATAATCATCAGCACACATTTTGGTGGTTTCCTATGTTCATTGCATGTTGACAAAATTAGTTCATCCTGTATAATGTAAGCAAGTAAATGTCAGACTCCTTAAGTCTGTTCCTCACTTCAAAGTTTGAGCAATGGCAGATTGTGTAAGCCAAGAAGGGGCCTCTCCTCCTGAAGGGTGATGTCTTATCCCCTGAATGTCATGTTCCCCAACAGGCTCCTACAACAGAAGGAGTGGGAAGGACCAGTGGGAAGATGCCTGAACGTGGAAGGAAACCTGTCCCACTGCAGAGGAGCAAAGGTACACAAGGAAGGGGGAGGGTGCTGAGTGTGGTGGTGAATTTTGTTTCCATGTACACTAAGTCAAAACTCCCCTTTTCTTTCTGGGAAACATCAGAAGAAGGAGCCAGGCAAAGAGTTTCAGTGGAAGGATGGACTTGGGGCTTGTGGAGAGCAGATGGGGGATGACAAGGGAATGGGGAGGTTACTTCATCCTTGTGTAGTCCCAGAGAGGAACCACATTGCCATTGTGGGCATGATGAATGGCTGCTCCTAACCCTCCTTCTAGAAGTTGTCACCAAACCAACATGAACAGCTAAGTTTTCTCATTGTGAATGTGATGTGTATTCTATAAAACAATGGAAAGCATAGTATAGGGATGGAAGCCCTCTCATGATCTGCCTCTCAGACCTCTGCTCTCAGCGAATTTGCTGTTTAGTTCTAGGCAACAAGCTTATTTAAGGAGCCTGGGAAGCTCCCTCCCTTGCAAGGTGCTTGGTGCAACCTCACTTAGACCTTCCTCTCCGGCAACAGTGGACAGCTCTTCTGCATGAGAGCAGGTCACACAAAACAAGGCTTTATTGGCCCCATCCCACTCGTTCAGAATGATGACTGCTTTGGCTCTGTAGGAGAAAATTAAGTATGATGTTTTATAACTTAGACTTTCTACTTTATTGTTCAGATCAAGGGTCAGCATACCTTTTCAGGGACAGATGGTAAATATTTTAGGCTTTGAAAGCAAATGCTCTCTGTCACGAAGGCTCTCCTTTGTCATTGAAGAGTGAAAGGAAGACACAGAAGTATACAAATGAGTGAAATTATATGCTAATAAAACTTTATTGACAAACACAGGCTGGAGTTGACCTGTGAGCTATAGTTTGTTTGCCTTTCCTGGTTTAGGTGTTTGTTAGAATTTACTTTGTTCCTTGACCCAGGCATGGTTGAGAAGCCATCACAGGCACAATGTGCTGGAGTGGCCACCTTATTTTCTCTTATGCAGCTAGCATGAGAGCCAGGCATGAAACTGAGACAGCTGGTGTGGCCAGAGGGATTAGCACCCAGGCTTGCCACCTCTGAAAGTCAGGGTTCTCATCTGGGCGAGTGACCCAGGGGACACCTGGGAGACACATGCCCAATATCTGGAGACCCTTCTGGTGTTGTAAGAGAGAGAAGCTACTGGCGTTTGGTGGGTGGAGGCCAGACATGCTGTATGGTGCACAGGAGCCCCCCAACAAAAAACAATGTAGCCCCAAATGTCAGCATTTGTAGAAGTTGAGAAACCACAATTCAAACAACACCATGATGATTTAGAAGGATTGCTTATCGGAGTTCTGTTGTATGGTTTCATAGGAAAATTTTATTGGAGTTCTGCTGTATGGTTTCATAGGAAATTAATTTTCTCAAATACCATACATAAAGATGACAAAACATCCGACCCATCAAAAGCAAGAACAATAAAAAACACCCTCTCCCACCTGTTTTCAGCCCCCAACCAGGAGACAACATGCTCAAATGATTTTTGTTTATTTGAATTGTTTTTTTGGCACTGGCACCACTGGTACTGTGCGCCACACATTATTGTGACTTTGCCCTTTTCTTTTTCTGTCATTTGTTTTCTCAACTGCTTAGTTGTTCATGAAATAGTTTTCTGTTTCATTCCCGGTGTGAAAGTATGTTTCCCGTGCCATCTGTTCACTCAGCAGCATTGGCGCACTGGCTAAATTGAAGCACGCAACACACCTTTGCCCATTTTCTTTCTTTCTTTCTTTCTTTCTTTTTTTTTTTAAAGATTTATTTATTTATGCATGCAAGAACTGGGGTACAGGCCAGACATGTGTGGGGTGAGGGGATTCACCAGAGACAGAGTGAGGACCAGAACAGGCTGATCGAATGAAACACACTGCTAAGGGGAGCAGTGGACCAGGCAGGAGAGGTCTCCTATGCCATGTGGGTTGCTCCCTGGCGGGGGATCGAACTTGTGCTGCAGTGGCTGTTGATTGCTTGACAGTGCTGTCTTTAACCCCTGCACTACCAGGGAGGCCCCATTTATTTTTTTCTAGTTTGTCTTTTATTTTTATTATTATTTTTTAAATTTTATATATTTTTGCATCATTTTTCATTTTTGCACAATGTATGCATTTTCATCTTGGTTATAGTCCCCATATAATTCCCACCCCCTCCTTGTTTTGATCCTGTTTCCTCCTCCCCCCTCTGTAGTGTGTTTTTGGTTTATAGTTGCTTGTTGATTTTGATTTTTACTTATTGTAAGTAGTCTTTTTCATGGTCCCTTGTTTAGGTTTTCTAAATTCCTGCTATGAGTGAGACCAGCCTGTATTTTTCTTTTTCTTTCTGGCTTATTTCACTGATCCCTTCCAGCTCCATCCATGTTGCTGCAAATTGCATGAGTTTATCTTTTTTGATTGCTGAGTAATATTCCATTATGTATATGTACCACATCTGCTTGATCCAGTCATCTGTTTTTGGGCATTTGGGTTGTTTCCATAGCTTACCTATTGTAAATAGTGCTGCAATAAACATAGGGGTGCAGGTGCCCTTTGGAATTAATGTTTCTGTGTCCTTTGGGATAAATAGCTAGGAGTGGAATTGCTGGATCATATGGAAGCTCTATGTTTAGTAGGTCAAGAAATCTCCACACAGCTCTCCACAGTGGTTGGACCAGTTTGCACTCCCACCAGCAGTGCAGGAGAGTTCCTTTTTCTCCACACCCTCGCCAACATTTGTTGTTGCTGGTTTTTTTAATATGTGTCATTCTCACTGGTGTAAGATGGTATCTCAGTGTAGTTTTGATTTGCATTTCCCTGATTACAAGTGATAGTGAACATTTTTTCATATACCTGTTGTCTTTGCCCATTTTAGATGGTTTAAGGCATAACTTTGTAATTTTAAATAGAGGCTAAAAAATAAAAGGCACTCCTAGGGAAGGTGAATAGTTCAGATCTGCCAGAGGAAGAAGGAAAAAGAACAGAGAGTGTAACAAGCCCATGGCATGTAGCTGACCCTTACACAAATGGCTCCCAACTTCATAATGGTGCCACATCCTGTGTTTCAATGTATCATTGGTGTAAAAAGTATACACATTGAACAGAAACCTGGGTCTGGTCCTCTGGTGATGCTGGGCAGTGGAATCTCCCAGTCAGCATTCCTGATGCGTGACATTTGTCACTCACTATGAGTTTAATAGGACACGACCCCATCCTAAGTGGAGGACAGTCTGTATCCTGAAACAGGCCTTTTACTAAGTTCAGCAGAAAGCCTAATTTGCATCTTTGGGTTATAAAGAGTGATTCTTTTTTCCACTTCTGCTTTAAAATATATTCAAGTTGATGGCTGGGAATTTCCAAAGGTTTTTCAGCCTTTTCTCCTTTCACCTCGCAAGAAGGTGGGTTTTTGGGAGCAAGTGGTATTATACAAAAAGTCACTGAGTTCCCAGCTTAGGTGCAGAGCATCTTACCGACTAACTGCTCCCTTCTGGGGGTCCTCTTTTGGCCCACAGACGGCAGCGGGACCGGAAAAGGTGACCTACAGTCCACACTGCTTGAAGGGCACGGCACTGCGCCACCTGACTTGGACCTCTCCGCCATCAATGGTAGGTCTTTTGCTCCCCACCGCCCCAGGCTGGGGATTGCACTGCCTCTCAGTGGGCTTCCAGGTGTACTTTCCTCCCCTTGAAAATGCTCTTCTTCATCTTAGACAAAAGTGTGCTCAGAAGGACTCCACAGTTAGAAAAAACGATGTCAAAGAAAACTGAGTCCTCATCATCGTTTTCTGCCTCTCGGAGGAAGAGCCCAGTAAGTGTATAGAGCAACAGGGAAGCTACTGGCAGACGGGATGCATGTGATTTAACTCCTACAATGTGCCAGGTGCATCATGAAACCCTGAGACTTCCCAAGCAAAGGAGACAGTAGTATATTTTAGGGCAGAATCCAAGGTTACACGTATTACTAGATTGTTGGCAGAGTTTGAGTTTCCTCAAGTGCATATCCAGCAATAGATACCTATGTGGCATCATGTGAAAAATGAGATGGGGCCTTCTTGCTACTGCTGTGCTAGGGAAGGCCCCTGGCAGGAGGGTGGGGGCGTTATGGCCTCAGCCCCTGAGGACCAACGGCAGGAGACCTGAGTCCTGGTTCTGGCTTGGCACCAAGTCAGTGAGTGCCCTCTGGCTGGCCTTGACTTTCCCGCCACTGAGAGGGGGCCAACCATCCTCATTCTTCCACAGTGACCCCAAAAAGACTAAAAAAGAAAAAAGCAACAGGTCACTATATAGTGTCCTTCCTTATCCACAGAGATCCTCTTAGACCCCAGTGGATGCCTGAAACCCTGGGTAATCCTGAGACTTAACATCTACTATATGTTTCTCTACATTTACATGTACAGAAAGTTTATCAGTTAGTCACAGTGAAGGATTAGCACTAATAATTAACAATAAACTAAAACAATTACAATAATATACTCTAACAAAACTTACGTGAACTTATGTCATGCTCAAAATACTGAGACTTCCGATCGGGGCAACCTTGGGTAACAGAACTACAGAAAGTGAAACTGAGGACAGGGAGGGGCTGCCGCACAGTAGAGAATTACTGAGTTACTGAATTAAATAAAGAAAACATGGGCCAGGGGGCGGGCCTGTGTAGAAAGCTGGATGTCCCTCATTTCACTGGGAACCAAAAGTATCTTTTTTCCTCTTAAGGATCTATCCGAAACAATGGAAATGATGGAATCCCAAACCTTACTCCTGACTCTGCTGACTGTAAAGGTGAACACAGAACCTTGTTTGTGTGTGATGTGGGTGGAGGGTGGCTCTATCAGCTGCACAAGTGAAACCCCCTCTGACCTGAGCTCTTATTTCACCCTAAACAGATGGAAAATAGTCTTGCTCTGTTCAAGGAAAAGGCAGAAAGAAATTTATTAATAATGTGCAAAGAGAAAGAGAAGCTACAGAAAAAAGTCCATGAGCTAAAGCGCAGACTTCTCCTCTATCAGCGGACTCAGGAGCTGGTTAATATCCTTGATGCTCAGGTTAGTTGCGACCACCAGGTCTGAGCTGTGAGTCTGGCAGGGCGTGACCAGGAGTATTGATGGTGGGTGTCACTCTGCCGTGAATACCATCAGGTGTAGTATGTGACAGTCGCTAAGAGGACAAGGCTATAATGTTGCATAAAGCCAGCAGGGGAATCTGTCCCTTCACTGTATGTGTACATGTGCTGCAGACACCTGGAACACAAAGACCCTGCTGCCCAGGAGGGCCAGTGCGCTGGTGGGAGACGTGGTCTTGGTGCCACATGGTTGGTGCTGGGAACCTATTGGGTTGTCGGAAAAGTTATGATGTATTTTTTGTTTTTCAAGCAAAAATGTGTCATGACTTTTACAACAATGTAATGGAAAGGGCAGATCAGGGAGTGGTGCCCCTCACCCAGAGCGTGCGTGTCCTGGGCCTTGATATAACCAAGCTCCACAGACTGGATGATAGCTGAAACAAATGGCATTTGTTGTGTCAACTCTGGAAATGGGAAGTTTAAGATCAGGATATCAGCAGAGTTGCTTCCTACGGAGCTGTGAGGGAAGAGTGTGTCCCAGGCCCCCTCTCCTTGCCTTGTCGATGATTGTCATCTTCCTCTGTCTCCTCCCTTGGCCTCCAAATTTTTCTCTATTTCCAAGACACTGGTTATACTGACAGGGCCTGCCCTAATGCCCTCACATTAACTCAGTTATCCTGTAACGTCTCTGTGACCAAATCAGGTCATGTTCTGAGGGTCTGGGAGTTGGCATGTCCACAGAGGAATGGGGGCACAGTTAACTCAGTGTCACCTTTACTAAAAATGGGGTCCCTGTGGACTAGAAGAGAAAGAAATGAAAAATCAGCTAATGATTGTTAAAAAGCCATCGTGAGGACCTGGATCCTGTAGACGAAGGAAATGGGGGTGCTGGAGACCCCCTTGCAGGGCACGGGCATTTCAGATCAACGCTTCAAAGGAGCTTTCCGTGGCCCATGTGACCCCAGTTGAAGGCTCTAAAACATGCTGAAAAGTGAATGCTTATGGTGGGGGGGCTCTGCCACCTTGCTATTGACTGTGCTGCCTTGGGGCAGCCGCTCCCCCAGAAGCTTTCAGAGGATTCCCTGGAAGCGCTTTGAAACACTTTGCTGTGTTTCATCCTCAAGTGTGGGTTGCACTGCGCATGGGGCTGCAGGGTATTGACTCACAGTTCCCCTTCCCTCCGCCTGCAGATAGAGATGCTTGGCCCCTACGAGGCCTTGGCCCAACGCTTCAAAGAACAGTACAAGACACTCGCCACAGCCCTGGACACCACAAGGCATGAGCTGCCTGTGAATTCTATCTACCTGGATGGTGATGGATCTCAGTTCTTAGGTAGGAAACATGCTTCCTGTGTCTGGCACTTGTGACCCTTTGTGGCATCCCACAGCCTCCTCCCAGGAAGTTGATGTGTCCTGTGTCAAATGGCCAAGGACAGCTGCGGGCTGGCTGGGCTGCGGTTTCCTCAGGCTCACACCCCCTAGCTGGATTCGACCCAGGTTTGCAGGGCTTCCTGATGGTTTCCTGCCCCACTGAAAGACATTTGGGGAGCAATCTGCAGTCTCCTAGCTGTGGGGAGCTATGCAGAGGGGCCTCAAGGCCCTTTTCAGGGTCCTACCTAAAGCCTCTGCTGAAGAAACTCATGCTCAATCTTGGAACTCCCTTTTGAGCACTCATCTTCCCAAAGCCAAGTTTTCAGTTACCCTGGAGTGGGTTTTTTTTTTCCTTTTTTTATTTAACAAAATAGGGAAAAACAGTTATTGAGGCCAAAAATGGCCATTTACCTCACCCGAAGCAATGTCCAGTGTTTTAAGTCCTAAACAAAATGCATCTAAGATGGGCCTCCCCAGGTGGCGCAGCGGTTGAGCGCTGGGCTGCGAAGCTGCCCGCAGCCTCTGCAGCGCCGGTTCCATCCCCGGCCATCGGCGAGGGTCCCACATGGTGGGCAGACCTCTCCTGCCGCGCCCACTGCTCCCCTCAGCAGTGTATTTTGTCAGTCTGCCCGATCTGTTCCCTGCTCTGGTTCTGGTGAATTCTCTCACCCTCCCACACATCTGACTGTACCTAGTGCTTGTATAAATAAATAAATCTTTAAAAAAAAAAAATACATCTAAGATGGTGTCTTCCCACCACTAAGAACGCAGACCACCTCTCCCACATGCCCAGGATGGCATCTTACCATCACTGAGGCCTGGAGCATACAGCAACCAGACTCTAGACAGCAACCACTCCAACTCACTGGAGTGGTTATTTCTAAGCAGAGTTCTCAGGAACCATCTAAACACTTTTGCTTAAGTCTGTTGTAAAATATCGCTATTTAAGAGCAGGTGAATTTCCTTCCAGAACCTTCCACAGAAAATTTGTTTGACGCAGTGAAAACAAAGTTCAAGGTCAAAAAGAGTGTGGCTGAATTGGTGGTCCTGTCAGTTGACAGATGTTTTTTTAATAGAATCAAGTTTTTCCAGCATGAAATAGACTTAAGGAAGTGAGCCTTGTGGAACGACTCTCTATCTGGATTCCAATTTTGCAATGATTTCAGTCCCCTGCACATTTCAATCTCCACCCATGATGAGTTCCTTAGATAGTTGCCATGGGAGTGTCCTGGGGCAGCTGCCATAAAAAGATCACAAACTGGGGGGCTTACAACAACCGAATTGCATTCCCCCAGTCCTGGAGGCTGGAAGTCCCAAGATCAAGGTGAGGGCAGGGTGCTTGTTCTGGAGGCTCTGAGGGATGGTCCCTTCCAGGCCTCGCTTCCCACTTCTCGTGTTACTGGCAGCTCTTATCCTTCCTGGAGCCATAGCTGTATCACCCCCTTCAATGTTTTGTCCCCTACAACCTTTTTCCCCAAGCACCTCTGTATCTGAATTCCCTCTTCTTACTGAAGTAGACTCCACCCAACTGAGCTCATTCTAATTCTGTTACTTCAACAAAGATCCCACTTCCAATAGGTTCACTTTCTTGGGTACTTGAGATTGGCACCTGCATGTGTCTTTTAGGGAGGACACAATGAGATAAAAGAGGGTGCATGTGTGAGGCCCTCCTGAGGGTCCCCTCGTCCTCATGTATGGCTGTGATGTGTGCCACAGCAGGGAGACACTGGTCATCTTAGAGCAGTGGGAGGTACAATGGTTCAATTTATGACTTTTTTTATGATGATGGTGTGAAAGCATCACACATTTCAGTATCAACTGTCATTAAGATTTTGAATTTTGGTCTTTTCTTGGCTAGCACTGTGTAGTACCATGTTCTGTGACACTGGGTAGGGCAGCAAGCACAGCTCGCAGTCAGCCTCGCCATCACAAGGGGAAACAGCCAGTACTCCACTGTGTGTAGTATTCAGTGAATGACATGAGATAGTCAACACTAGTGTATAAATAGGCTCTGTGTGAAATGCTTTTGCCCAACTGGAGGCTGATGTCAGTGTTTTGAGCACGTTTAAGGTCAGCTAGGTTGAGCAATGGTGCTTGGTAGTTGAAGTGTAGTAAATGCATTTTTGACTTACAGTATTTTCAGCTAACAAAGGTTTTATGGGGCCATCATCTTATTGTAAGTCAAGGAAGATCTGTACAGTGTGGTTGCAAGCAGTTCTCCTGGGGTAGGGGTGGTGCATGGGTGCTGGAAATGAATGAGAACAGATTAGTTTTTAAGTTACTCACAGTGTAGACTTTCTATGTCTTTTCCATTCGTTTCTGCTGAGGACATCCAAATGTCTTTCCATTTCTATTCCCCAGTGGCTTCACGGCAGACGCGCCTGACCTACTGTCTCAGTCCACTGTGATCTCAGGCAGAGGGGCTGAGGGCAGCACCAGCTCAGGTGCTTTTGCAATTCCAGTACCACTGGATAGCATTCCAGAGAAATGTCACTCAAGCTGGGTGTCCTTGTTCAGGTACCTGAAACCCTGTGTGACTACCCTTTCCTCCTGCAGATGATCTACAGCAGGAATTGATGACCACTCGACGCCTGCTGGGAGAACTTGGCATTGGCAGTTCAGAAGAAAATGGGAAGCTGTTGGAACTGCTGAATGAGCTCAGGGAAGCCACGCAAGTAAAGGACCTTGAGCTTCGAAGGTAGTTTAGAACATAGTTTTAAAAAAAGGACAACCCCTACCAGGCAGGGACGAGCTGTGGGCACTGCACTGCTTGAGTTAGCTGAGGGTGCAGGGGTCTGCGAGGCCGGGAGAGTGGAACAAGTGGGCAGGAGCCTTCAACTCACTGAAACCCTGTGTGATTCTCAAGCAGCCAGAATGGAAAGAGGGAGACAGTGGCGCCCTCTCTTGGTCTGTCCATGCTTTAAGTGTCTTCCAAGGAAAGCATTTTTAGAATTTCTTATTGAGGTGTAAATACGTGCAGATGAAGCATTGGGCATAGCTGCACAGCGAGATGGGTGGAAGCAGCCCCCAGGTCCAACACAGCCACAGCCCCCACAGCTGCCTTGGTCCCCTCCTCTCATTGTCGATGCCTCCCTCAGAGATTTCTAACCTTGGGCCTTTCTAGTTCTTCCCCCCAAAGAATCTGCTTTCCTCTCGTTTGCATGGCTCAATACAGCTGGCCCTCTGTGTCTGTGGGTTCACCTGCTATTAGTCCTGTAGTGGTTGTGTTTGTACTGGGCAAGTACAGACTCTTTTCTTGTTATCCCTCGTACAGCATAAGAGCTGTTTACCTGAAGCTTCCGTTGTATTAGGTGGTGCAAGTAATCTAGAGAAGGTTTGAAGTGTACGGGAGCCTGTGGGTGGGTTATATGCAAATACTGTGTGTTTTTATGTGAGGACCTGAGCATCTGGGGTTTGGGTACTCTCGGAGATGGGGGTCCTGAGGCCAATCCCTGCCCTCCCACCACCGCAGATATTGAGGGACAACTGAACACTTCCTGGGTTACCTGATCTATTTGAAAGGGACTTATGAAGAAAGACATCTGCCACCTACGTGGTGTTTCCTGCCTGTGCCGGGATGAAACGAGGACACACAAAGGTGTCTGGGTTGGAAGGGTCATGGGTTGAAATGGCCAAACCTGCTCGATTAGTACTTGTTCGTTCGATGTTCTTAGGCTGTGTGATGGCAGGGATGTTATCTTGGCCATGCTGTTATCTGCTCCTAGGGCAGGTTGTGTCATGGTATCTCTACTCCCTAAATGTTTGTCAGGAAAAGTACTGTTCTTTCAGACAATGCTTGCTTACCAACGATTTCCCACGTGAATCTGTCTCCTCCGATGTGGTCCTGGTGATGGAGGTGCTCTAGCCTTCTCGTCCTACCCTGCTCTCAGGCCTGGGGTTGAAGGGCCTTCTCTGCCTTGTTTCCACAGGAGCTTTGCTCAGGTGCTGGAGCTGTCTGCTGAGGTGAGCAAAGAGGCGGCCTTGAGCAGCCAGGAGGCCTGGGAGGAGGCCCAGGGGTCCGCTGCCGCACGCCAGTGGTACTTCAGTCCAGAGGGCGCCTGCAGGGAATCTCCAAGTGACCTGAAGAGCCCTCTCCTCTTCTGGAACAATGACCAGGCGCATGTACCCTGAATGTGCACAGCCCGGTCCAAGTAGAATATTCCCGTCAACTTCAGGATAGAGATATAATGGGCTGCGTCTTCGGGCACATTTGTGCCATGGTGGTTCATGTGTGGTATTCTAGAAACTGAGCACTTTATGCACTTAGCAGCAAAACTATTTTTGTATGGTGATCTTGTTAGATATTTAAAAAATAAAATTTGCAATTGAGCCTTGATTTCGTCATCAGCACCAGCAGACAGCAAGCGTTGTCCCTGGTTCCACTGAACAGCTGGTCCAGAGCCCCAGGACCTCTGAGACAGTAGGTGTTTCACCTTCAGGATGGCTCGTGTCTTTTGGAGTGGTCATTGACTCTCAAATGGGACCCGTCCTGTCCAGGGCCAGTGGCCGTCGCCAGAAGGCACCTCGGCTTTGACTAGCTGCGGTCCTCACTCCACACTGGACACTGTCCAGCACTCGGCTCCTGTCAACACTGTGGGACCCCGGCAGTCACACTGGATCCCAGGTAGTGTACCTGCTTTGCCTTTAGCGGCTCCTGTGTGTTCTGTCTGTGTTACGCCACCAGGAAAGGGAACATCCCTGAATGAGACGTGGCATCCATCAGCATGTGCTTGTGGGTAAAGGAGACCAGACACTCACTCAGAGCTTTGCAGACAGACTGGCTTCTGGCTGTCCCTTACTTCTAACCCTGCTCCCAATGGGGGTCTCCTAGGACTTCAGTGAGGTTTCTACTCACAATTGTAGGGAAGAGAGGGGTCTCCTTTCCACACAACGTGCAAGTGGAGCAGACACAGCCTCTGCCCTCAAGCCTGTTGAATTTACTCCAGTTGCCAAGAACACACCCCCTTAGTTCTGAGTCCTGACTGTTCTCCTTGGAGCTCCTGTATCAGATACCCAGAAATGTCTCTGCCCCTGATACCCCCATTCATGTGCAAAAGTTTTGAATTTACAGAAGAGGGGTATCCCACGATCCTGGTCCTTTTGTTGGGTTCTTATCTTCACTAATTAGCCCAAATGATTCTAGGTCAGGCTTTGCATTAGAATCTGCTTTCTAGCCTTTTAAATCCCTCCAAACAGGCAAAGCCAGCAGACTTGTTTGTGGCCTTGAATGTCCGGGGGCCAGCACTGCCCACCCAGCCTTTCGTAGTGCTGGACTCTGACCTTTGCTTCAACTCGTCATGGTGTCTTTAGATTCTGTTTCTTAGTAAGCACCTAAAGATTTCCACCCTTTGCTTAAATCTGTTTTAGCATCTTTTAAGACACCTGAGGGGAAGATGAGATGCCACAGATAGGAGGTGTCCATGCAAAAGGGTCCCCAAATCATAGCACTTACTATACCTGGGTAATGAGCATACTCAGCAGGCAGCCACCCCGGTTATCTTAGGATCAGCCCCACGTCACTGGCACAGGAAGTGTCTCAGTTACTTCATCTGGGGTGTGTCCCACTTGACATTTATAAGAGGAGTTGGACAGCCTCACCCCCTCCCCACCCCCACAGTGAGCAGACCTAAGGCGGCGTTTATGTCGTTTGCCTTGTGGTCCTCAGCAGTGAAGTGTCTGTGCCACATACACTGTCCTTGACGGCAGCTGTGGGTTGTGTATCAACTCAAGCGTGCTCTTCCGCACTGCAGCATTGCAGCCACACCCTGTTCCCAGCTTACATCCATGTCAGGATGGAGCACAAAATCCAACTGCACCGCAGTACCCTCACTGACAGCAGTTTCTTGGCTGCCCTTCCTACTCCCCCGTGTTATACGCACTCGGTAATCAGAGGCCTAAGGTGTCTTGTCACTTCATGGGCAGTTCCGAGGCTAGAGGCCCAAGCCCAGAGGGCAGATCTGACCTTGTTCTGGCATGAAGATGAGACCCCACGTCCTCGTGTCCTTTCATTTTAACAACCACCAATGATGATAATGTGACTGGAGACCACTCTTTTTTGTTGGTTTGCCTTTATCTTTCCCTCATTTTTGACAACCGGTGTTCCAAGTCTCTATCAAACTGTTGTTCTGAGGAAGAGAACTCTGCCCATCACTGGACATTATGAGATGTGAGCATGTTCCCTATTCTGAAGATCTGTGACTTGGTGGGCCTGACCATCACAGTATCTTCTGTTCTGTTCTTTGCTGACGCTGCAAGCATTCGCATCTGCCGACAGCTAAACAAGTCCCATCCAGAGCTGGTGTCTGTCCCTGTCAAGACCCAATTGTCCCCCTGCCTCCAGTCTCCCAGGGTTACAGCTTCAGTCTGACTTGCCAGCAAAGATCAGGGCCTTCCCAGGGAAACTGCCCCATAGCCACTGGAGTCTCTCTTTTGGCAGACAACAGCTCTGTTGGTATTTTGTGCATCAGGGGGTTGAGATTCAGCCCATCTCTCTCTTGCTGTGGACCCCCCAAATCTGCTGGTGTTATACCCCAAGGCTGTCACAAGTGAGGAGGCCACTGGGATATCCATGTGCCTTTTCCAATTACCTTCCGAGCCTGGCAAGCATTTCTTCTGATGGCCATTGCTGTGTCCAAGTCTGATACATCCTTAAAACAGTGACTGCCATAGGGCTGTGCCCCATAAGGCATATTATTCACGGCCAGTTTTCCAGGGTCTTTCCCCCCAACCACATGGTCACCGCGCACAGTCAGCAAAGATCCAGATACAGGCTCTTCCTTCACTGCAGGGAAAAGAGCATGTGAGTCAGCCCACTGAATGAGCGGATCTGTTTTTTGTTCCTTTTTCTATTTTTTAAAAAATATTTATTTATGCATACAAAAACGTACAGGCCAGAGGTGCGGGGGTGGTGAGAAGGTTCACCAGAGACAGAGTGGGGAGCAGAGCAGGCAGACTGCCTGAAATACACTGCTGTGGGGGAGGCAGAAGAGGTCTGCTGCGCTGTGTGAGCAGCTCCCTGGCCACCCGGGGATCAATCACGTGCTGCAGAGGCTGTGGATAGTTTCACAGTGCTGTGCTTAACCCCTTGCGCCACCAGGGAGGCCCTGTTTTTTACCTTCTGTCAGAGTAGTGGCCTTCCAAACGGAATTTGGAGTAAGGGTCTTTGCAGATGTAATTGGGTTAAAGTTCTGGCAGTGAGATCACCTCAGACTGGTAGAGGACCCTAACTGCAATGGCAGGTGACACCATAAGAAAAGAGGAGAAACAGATTAAAATGTGCAGAAGAACAGAAGCAGAATTGGAGCAACATGTCTATAAGCTGCAGAACACGAAGGGTCTTGTCCCGGGAGAGAGACCTGGGACAGACTGCCTGAGAGCCTCCAGAAGGAGCCAGCTTGCCCCCGCCCTGACTCCTGGCCTGCATGGTGAGAGTACATTTAGGCTGTTCAGGCCTCCTAGTATGTGTTCATTGGTTATGACCATCCTAGGAAACGAGGTACTGCTGAAGGGGACGTGTGTGTATACACTTGGGACAAACATACCAGCTTGGACGGGCGCTTATGCACACACACACACACACACACACACACAACCCCACAACTTGCTTCCACAGCCTCTT
Source organism: Talpa occidentalis (assembly GCF_014898055.3). Taxonomy (NCBI): domain Eukaryota; kingdom Metazoa; phylum Chordata; class Mammalia; order Eulipotyphla; family Talpidae; genus Talpa; species Talpa occidentalis. The sequence continues at coordinate 46,226,934 of NW_023601212.1, read as the reverse complement.
CCATCTCTGCTTAAAATTGTGCGTCCCCTGTGGCAGGGGGCAGTGTGCGCTGCATGCACCAGCGAATAGCGGCCTCCAGAGAGTTGCATGATGAACAGATGGTGTGGAAGACACGTTCTGTTGTGTTGGGAGCTAAACTTAAAACTATTTAAAGAACAAACTGCATTGTGAAAATGAATCACTAGGAAATAGTCATTTAAAAATGAAAACAGGTCAAAATGACATGTAGGGAAAGGAACAATTTGTTAAATTTTCCAAAAACTTGGGAAGACCACCAAAAATGTGTTGAAAGTCTCCAGGGCAAGGGGCTGGGGGGCCCTGAGGTTGGAGGGCTGCTTGCTTGTTCTTATTCTTGATGCATTTTGCATTCCTTTAACATTTTAGCCAAATATTTTCTCATCTCTCCGTATCACATTTCCACCAAGAGTTATGCAATGAACTCAAGCAAGCAAGCTTTCTAAATTGCCGTGTGTGTTGAATTGTGGCTTCTCAGCCTCGGCACCGTTGATGTCTGGAGCTGGATCATTCTCTGGGGTGGAGGCCATCCTATGCATGAGGGGTGCTTGGCAGTGTCCCCGGGTTCTGTCTACCAGATGCTGGTAGCATGCCCCAGCTAAAAATGTGCCCAGACATTGCCCGGTGACCCCAGGGCTCAAATCACTCTGTGTGAGAACCCCAACAATACAATAGGCCTATACTCTGCCCCCTCAGCCACCCTGACATTCTCAGCCTCCTTCATTGACCTCAAGCCCATTGCAGAATGAAAGACTAAAGGGCAGCTCTGGACAGCTGCTTCTCAAGCATGCCTGGGCTGGGAATTCGCAAAAGATCTGACAAAAATTTAAATGCTGCCAAGAGTTGAACAGCAAACGAGCAAGCAGTCAAGGTCTGAGTGTCTATCACGGGAAGGCCCCACTGGTCTATGTTTCCCATTGCTTTATTATTTTTTTAAACAGTTTTTTTTTAAAGATTTATTTATTTATTTATGCATACAAGAGCTGGGGTACAGGCCAGAGGTGCGGGGAGGCGGGCAGGGGGTGAGAAGACTCACCAGAGACAGAGTGGGGAACAGAACAGGCAGACTGACTGAAATACACTGCTGAGGGGAGCAGCGGGCAAGACAGGAGAGGTCTGCTGCGCCATGTGGGTAGTTTCTTGGCCGGCAGGGCATCACACTCATGCTGCAGTGGCCGTCTTGATAGCACTGTCTTTAACCCCTGCGCCACCAGGGAGGCCCCGCCCATTGCTTTATAATGAACACATGTCACATCCACAATCAGAAAATTCAGAATTTCATTTTGGTTTGGTGACAACTTTCAGAAGGAAGGTTGGGGCAGCCATCCCAGGGGCGAGAGGTCCTTCCCAGGGCTGTGCTCACACCCCTTTGGAGTCCCGCCCTTAGAGCATAGGGGGCACAGTCACAAAGCAAAAAACTCATTCCAGAGCTATAGGGTGATGTGGGAAGCTGCCAACTGTGTGGGAGGGCTTATAATCTTCACCTGCCTCCCCATCATCCTCTACCCCCTCCAAACTGTCACCATACCACAACTATTTGTAGTTCTTTCTTGGATTCTTCCCAATAAGGGGAAGGGAAGCTTAACTTCACATCCTGAGGAAAAGTCTGTTGCCACATGCGTGGTTTCCTGAAGATCAAAGCCATCCCATTCTCCTCCCTCATTACACACCTCTGCAATTCCACTCCTCAGCACATACCCCCAGAGAATTGAAAATGGTTGTCCTAGTCCCTTCCGACTTCTATAACCAAATCATAGACTGGGCAGCTTATAAATAAAAGACACTTATTTTTTGCAAGTTCTGGAAGTTTGAGATTAAGGCACCAGCAGATTAGGTCTCCTGGTTCATATGGCATCTTCTCACTGTGTCCTCACAGAGTGGAAGGGGACGGGAACTCTCTGGGGTTCCTTTTTATGAGAACACTAGTTCTATCCTCATGACCTAATCACCTCCAAGGACCCCCCAACTCCTGATACCATCAACTTGGAGGTTTACATTTCAGCCTGTAAATTTATGGAGATACAAACATTCAGAAAAATTCGATTCATATCCTTTGTCCACTTTTAAATTGTGCTATTTGGCTTTGTATTATTGAGTCTTAGAGTTCTTTATATATTCTAGACAGGGTCCCTCATCGGATATGTAATTTGCAAGTATCTTCTCCCACTCAATGGGTTGTCTTTTCACTTTCTTGCTGGTATCCTTTGAAACACAAAGGTTTTAGGTGTGAGGAAGTCTGATTTCCTACAACCTGTGCATTGTGAACAATCTGGTTTGTATGATGCATTTCTCAATAGTAATAAGGGAACCTCATGGAGAAGCTGGGAGGCATCAGCATTCAGATTGGAATGCCACTGCTGAACAGGATGGCATGGTACCTCCTTTAAGTGTCCACCCCCCTACCCCCAACTCTTAAAGGCCCATCTTCTCTGAATTTATGGGGAAAGAAAACTTTTAGCATCATGTCTCCCATTTCCTCCTATGTCAGACATGGATAGAATTGCTGAGGGAGGGGAGGCATTTAGAGGGCCTTTGCTCTGCGCCCAGCCTCTATTCATTTAGGACTGTGTATCACCACCAGGGTAATTCTGGCCCCCACCCCTACCCCAGGGAGTCATGTGGCAAATTTGGGGTCATCACAGCTCTTGGGTGGGGGGAGCCACTGACCTCCAGTGGGTCAACTCAGTGATTCTGCTCTACATCCCACATCGCACAGGACCGAGTCCCCACCGCAAGGGAGGAACAAGCCAGCCCCAGATGTCCATTGTCCCATGGTAGGCTTGAGGGCTGGTGAATTCCCTGAATTAAATGCCTTTCTATTAAAAGACCTCAAGTGGCTTCTATTTCCCTCCTTGACCCCTGATGGAGAGACTATGTTATGATATACAGTAAATTGTGAGATGTCTTAGAGTCACACTCAATGTCAGCCACTCAGAGATGAGTGTGGGAGACTGAATAACATCTGCCGCCCACTGAAGATATTCATGTCCCAGCCCATGGAACCTGTAAGTGTTTACAGCAAAAGAGACTTTGCAAGTGTGAGTATGTTTAGGAGTTTGAGACACTGGGGGTATTATTCTGCGTTTGCAGGTGGACCCTAAATATTGTCACAAGTGTCCTTATGATGAAAACAGAGGGCAGCTTCCCTCAGAAATAGGAAAGGAGAGGACAGAAGCAAGAGTTAGAGGGACGTAGGAAGGGGTACCAGAGAAAGGCAAGGACTTGTGTTCTTCCCTGTAGCCTCCAAGGAATCGGCTCTGCCAAGACCTTGGCCATAGCCTGGTGACACTGACTTCCGACTTCTGGCCTTCAGAAAATGTCAGAGCATAAATATGTGTGGTTTTAAGCCATCAAATGGATGGTGACGTGTTACAACAGCCATAGGAAGTAAACAGATGCTTTGCTGCCTATTTTTCTGTCAGCGATCTATCGTCTGTCTCCCCATGTCAGCACAGAGCGCTCCTTTGCTCTTATGTATATTATGTAACAGCTGCAAGATGGCTGCCTCGGGCAGAGGTGTTCGTGTTTGCTGAGTCGCTCTCCAAGCTGATGGCGTAGTCGCCAAGGCTTTGCTGGAGCCCCACCAGTGTGGCACTTGCGTGTTTATTAACTGCACTTTTTTTTTTAAAGATTTATTTATTTGTTTATTTATACAAGCACTGGATACAGTCAGAAGAGCAGGAGGGTGAGAGGATTCACCAGAGCCAGAATGGGGAGCAGAACAGGCAGACCGACGAAGTACACTGCTGAGGGGAGCAGCGGGCACAGCAGGAGAGGTCTGTGCACCATGTGGGACCCTCCCCTGTGGCCGGGGATCGAACTGGCACTGCAGAGGCTGCGGGCAGCTTCGCAGCCCAGGACTCAATCGCTGCGCCACCAGGGAAGGCCCTATTAACTGCACATTTTCTCTTCTCCTCTTTTTGGTCGATTTAAATGACTTGTGTATATTCCTGAGGAACAGGACCCTGGCCGTCACTGCCCCCTCCACCCAACCAGCTCCCCCAATGACCTGCCCGCGACCCTTTCCCACGCAGCTCACTCAGCAGATATTTGATGATTTCCTAAAGTGAATCACCACGGGTGGTGTCCATCAGCTCTCTGCCCGCCTCCAGGGTGTTTCCTGCAGAAACTGAGTCTGGAGTGTCTCCAACATCATAACACATGGGTTCCAGTTTCATCATCTCTTCAGTCACAACGGCAGCCCTTTTTCTTCCCCTGGCTCCTACCCCGAAGAACTAAGAGCTTCTGCCCTCTGGGTCTAGGGCTGAGCTGTCCTTAGGCCAGCGATTGGTGCATCCCATGGTGGCCTCCACACTGGCCCCCAGGCTGCTCCAGTGGCAGACGGACACAAGGCTCTTAGGGTCGCAGAGAAGAACAGGGTCAGGGGATGGATGGGGCTCCCGGGGGACCCAGGCAGAGGCTGAGCCAAAGCACACTTTTAATCCAAACTGTGATAAGGCATTTCTTAGAGGTTTTGAAGATCCTTTATGCAAAGTGGCTATGCGACAAGCCGTTCCTCCCACGTCGCTGGCGTGATGCGCAGAGACAACGCTCTCGTCCCTTTACATGTCTGGGGTCTAGTCACTGGAGAGAAGATGCCCCGTCAGGGAGAGATTACTTGGGGTGACTCCCACTCTTCACTCCCAAACTCCTTCCTGTCATCTTTACCCCAAGTTGTGTCTTGCTGTCTGTGAATCCACAGGCCTTGTTTGATGAGGCAGCCTGGTAAGATGCGAGCTGATTTCCAAATGTGGTGACAGTCACAGGCTCGGGGAGGGGTGAGGATTTGGGAGTAATTTGGGGGAAGACGCCCTTCAACTTCCTATAGGACCTGAGCTCTTTGATATTTTAATGACAATTTTTTTGTCACAACACATTAAACAATCATGATATTAAAAACAGATCATTTGTGAATTATTAATGTCAAATAACAGAATATTTCTTAGAGATTTGAAACTTAATGGAAATATTGTAGATTTAAATTGGGAACTCAGTTATACAATTGTGGTATAGTAAACAGTCAGTGTGATGTGAAATGCAGAATTGTGTATGTGTGCTAATACCAATAGACAAATTGAAAGCATTTTTTAAGATGCTCACACACTCCCAATACCTTAGACAATTCCTTGTTTATATATACATATATATTTATAATGCAATGTAATTAACATAACTGTCATACATAATCATAACGATTTATTAATAATTCTATATTACAGATTTATACATGAATTACTTATAATATGACACATAATTCTATACTGTAATATAGAATTAAATATATGTGTATATGTAACTATATTGTAATATATGTTACATTAAATATAATTATATTACATCTTATTATAATGTGTAATTAGTAGAGTTAACATAATTTTCTGTTTTAATGTATAATAAATGATACATAATATTTTATATAGTGTATACTTTATATAATATAAACATATGTATGTATTTTCTCTTTTGGTGGGAACATTTGAGTTGGATTATTTGCCTGCTGCCTGTCCCCAGGCTGCCATCTTGGAGAACTCCCAAAGGCACAGCGGGGCTGCCAGTCATGCTCCCACCAGGAAGGCAATGGCCACTAGTTTTGGCAGGACCCCACCTCTGCAGGAACCCCTGAGCAACACCCCCTGGCCCTCTTGGGTTGCAGCATGGGGCTGACCCATGATTTTAACCATCAGCACAGGGGCTGAGGTGAACTCACATTCTTCAGATCTTGGACTTCAGAAAGAGACCCCAGGAAGCTCAGGATCTGCTGGGTTTGCAGGGTGCCATCGCTGCCAGGCATGGAATGGAGTGCCCTGCACATGCCACTCTTCTGGTCAGTCCTGTGTGATGGGCAAAAAAAACTCAGCACTAGCCCAGAGGGGGCAATTGGATGGGACCCTAAGGCCTGGCTCCAAGGCTCCCACCCATGCCCAGCTCTTTGCTTGCTTTGTCTGTGCCTTGAAGTTATCTGAACCATATCTTGGCAAAGTAAACTTATGCCAAGGACTAAACCTGGACTTAGACATAGCGCTTAAGTCACACAGAATATAGCTCCCTTCCTGGACAAGGCCTAAGAGTCATTTACTGAGACTAGTTTCCCACCCCCACCCATGTCCATCCAGAATCTCAAAGTGCAATCCTACTTGGAATAAGGGTCTCTGCAAATGTAATTAGTTAAGTTGAAAGCAGGTCATATAAGATTAGTTTAACTGCAACAGGTATCCTTACAAAGAAAGGGAAATTTGAACACACACACATGCGCACACACACATGAAGACCATGTGATGACACAATGGAGACAGATTGGAGCGATGCATCAACAAGCCCAGAATCACCCAAAGATTCTGGCCACCAGTCACTGAAAGCCAGAAGGGGGCATGGCTCTGCTCTTGGAAGGAGCCAAGCCTGCTGACTCCTGGGTTTCAGACTTCTGGCTTCCAGAAATGTGAAAGAATAAATGCACCTGTGTTATGTCATTTTGATTTCATGTCCTGTGGTCACAGTGATGGCCACAGGAAACAAAGACCTCCAGACATGATCATCACATTTGCAAACAGAATCCCCTCTGCTGAGGGCTGGAGTCCCAGGAAGCCCCTTCTCGTCTACAGGTGGCCTCTGCACCACTGTGAACCTGCTTCGCCATCATGACACTGGACACGACTTGCAGAAGTGGAGTTGCAGGCCTGCCTTTGGAAACCCTGCAGCTCAGAGATCACATCCTCAGCAGTTTGCCCGAGGCGGGGCAAGGTGTGTGATCTCCCTCAAGGGCACCGAGGCCACAGCACATGGCAGCCTCGGCCTGAGCCTCTCACTCAGGCATTTGGACCCAACCAAGAGGCAAGGGAGGTCAGACTCCACCGTGGCTTGTGCAAGTCAGCTGACATCCCGTGTTGTCCTGAAGGCTGCCAGTGTTCCTGAACTGACCTCGCCCATCTGTAGTCCCACCCCTGTCTATTCAGGTTGTGTCCTCAACCCCTGGAGAGTGTCCTTCATGAACCTCCTGGGAGAATGATAGGAAAGCTCTGGGAACTTCGACGTTCCCCTCTTAATGGTGGCTACCTTCTCCCACGCTAGCAGGGCAGGTGACCCATCCCTCAGGGGTTACCCAGTGCAGGAATTACTGGGCACAGGAGACATAGAGAAGCTGCTAGAGCTCTAGCAAGGCAGCACCTTCTCGGGGGAGGCTAGGAGAGGCCAGCCTGGAGGGGAAACCAGGACTGAGGTAGGCTGAAAAGGGGCAGGTAGTTTCTGTTCAGGTAGCCAGCTGGGAAACCTAACTCAGGTTAACTCAGGCAGCAGAGAGTTGTGGGTTCTCATAACTGGAGGAGTCTACAGGCATCACTTCCAGGCGGCTCCATGCCTCCCAAAGGCCAGAGTGCCAGTTCCGGGACCTCTGGGAAAAGTCCCTGGAGGCCCTCTGATGGGTCCATTTGGGATCGTGTGTTTAATCCTGAACCAATCCGTGTGACCAGAGGACTTATGTGGATTTAAGAAAATCCCAAGAGAGATGGGTAAATATCATGAACTGGAGACTGGAAAGGGGCTTCCCTGTAGAAAGTGGGGTTTCTAATAGCAAGTGGGAGAATGGATGTTTTATCGGAGGCAAAAACAGTAGGTGCTTAATCAAGTCCTGGAGGCCAGAAGCCAGACAGGTGTTGGATTGGCCCATGACCCAGTGTGGGTGGGAGAGAGAGGCGACGGGAGACCAGTCAGGTCCACCGAAGTAGGGGCCACCAGGGACCTCAGTCTCCTCTTTTTTCTCTCCGACCTTCTTGTTGTTCCTCTCCCCTGGAGTTGTCACTTTGCTGCCCTCACAGCTTACCTGGGTAGGGGTCAGTGGTGAAGTGAATCAAGTACCAAGGCCAGCCAGTTTCCCCCTGAATAATTCTACTTTGTCCAGCAACTCTGGTCTTCAGCTCCTGTCATCTTGGAGGAAATGTCTCACTTCTGCCAATTCTAGCCCAACCCGGGCCAGACCAGCAGGACCCATGATGTGTTTGTCCTGAGACCTGAGAAAGCCCCATTGGTGCGGCTGTAGCTCAGGGAGGCAGGAAAACACAGCTCCCAATTTAACTGTTCATTTTTTTGGATAAAAGAGGGGCAATCAAACTCAAGGTAAGCTATGAAATTTTTTTTAAAAATATTTTATTTTATATAATTCTTACATCATTTTTCATTTTTGCACAATGTATGCATTTTCATTTTGGTTATATTCCCCATACAATTGCACCCCCCCTTATGTTGACCCTAGTCCTTCCTCTCCCTGCTCCTCCCCCCCGTAGTGTGTCTCTGGTTTACAGTTACTTGTTGATTTTGATTTTACTTTGTATTAATTAGTCTTTTTCCTGGTCCCTTATTTAGGTTTTCTAAATTCCTGCTGTGAGTGAGACCATCTGGTATTTTTCTTTTTCTTTCTGACTTATTTCGCTGAGCATCATCCCTTCCAGCTCCATCCACGTTGCTGCAAACTCCATGTGTTTATCTTTTTTGATTGCTGAGTAATAATCCATGTGTATATGTACCACATCTTCTTGATCCAGTCATTTATTTTTGGGCATTTGGGATGCAGGTGCCCTTTGGAATTAATGTTTCTGTGTCCTTTGGGTAAATACCTAGGAGTGGAATTGCTGGATCATATGGAAGCTCTATGTTTAGTAGGTCCAGAAATCTCCACACAGCTCTCCAGAGTGGTTGGACCAGTTTGCACTCCCACCAACAGTGGAGAAGAGTTCCTTTTTCTCCACACCCTCGCCAACATTTGTTGTTGCTAGTTTTTTTAATATGTGCCATTCTCACTGGTGTGAGATGGTATCTCATGGTAGTTTTGATTTACATTTCCCTGATTACAAGTGATGTTGAACATTTTTTCATATGCCTGTTGGCCATTTTAAGCTATGAAGTTTTAAAATCGTAAACTCTACCTTGGAAATAAATAATTGAAATGGAGCAGAATAAGAGATGTTGCATCTGTTTTGGGAAAAATCATTAACGGTGATGTAAAAAAAATGAAAATGCTTAGAAAAGGAGAAAAATGCACCCATAATCCCATTCCCCATTCTTTTAACTTTTTTGTTTCCTGCAAATCCTTGTGCGTATAAACACTTTCTTTCATAATTGCAATTAAAAGGTATACACTGTGGCGTCTCCTGCTGTTTTCTCTTAACACATTATATAAACATGGTTTCATGTTTCCAAGTCTCTTTAATTATAATTTGCATCCTATTGTACATAGCATCCTTTTACATATTAATTTACTAACCTCCCACGTTGTACACAATTAGATTCTCCTTAAAGATTGCTTTGCAGGGTTCTGATAATGTTACCCAAAAGTTGTGAGAATCAGTACATAAAGCAGTATTAACGTTCAGGATGTCTGTCTCAGGCTAAACGCCCTGAGAGTAACTGCCAGGTGGGTGCTCAAGTCTCTTGCTGGGCCCTGTTTTGTCTTATAAGACACAGCAGTGCTCGAGCTGGCCCCACGCATGATGTATTAGAGACCACATTTCCCACATCCTTGCCAGCACTGAATATTGCCCAACTGGCTTGGTCTCTGGCATCCCTGTGAGGCTGTGAGGGGCAAGGGAGGTGCAAGGTTCCCGGGGCACCTCTGCCCTGCCCTTGACTCCAATTCCAGACGTCCCGGAACTGGCACTCTGAGCTTTGGGAGGTGTGGAACCACCCAGAAGTGAGGCGGCAGAGGTCAGTGATGCCCGTGGACTTCTCTAGTTATGAGAGCCCATTACTCTTTGCTGCCTAAGTTAACCTGAGTTAGGTTTCAGAGCTGGCTACCTGAACAGGGACTTGCCTGGCCCCTTGTGTCCCCTTCCTATGGTTCTCTGCCGGTCGGTGCCTCAGACTTGTGGCAATTTTTTGGGCCTCAGTGGTCCTGCTTTTGGGCTGGCCCTGTTTGACTCAGCATTTCTCCACAAGGGGACAGGTTATTTTGGGCGTTTTATTGGGGGAAATAGCCTTTCTTCTCTTCTCTCTCTGCACACTAATTCTATTAAAAATCTTTCACACTAAGACTCTCCTTTGTCTTTGTGTGCATGGGTGGCTGAACCCCTTTAGAATGTGCAAGTTTGGGGGCCCTCAGGTGTCCCTCAGCTGCATGGTAACACTGGAATCCACCATCCTATTTTCAGTTTCTGTGAATCTGATCCCTCTAGGGGTCTCCTATTGTTGCCAGAGTTTGGATCTGGCCCTTTGCTGCTTATAAGCCAAAACTTGAGAGACAATAACAGAATACAAGTTTAATCAGATTCCTGCAAACCTGAGGGGATGGCAGACTACTGTCCCAAAAACCATCTTCCTGAACTGAGGAGAAGCAGGGGCTTTTATGGGGGAGCACTGAGAAAGGGGAGAGGCTGAAGGGCCAACAGGATTTCGAGAAAGAGGCAGGGGTTCCGTGAACGGCATTCATGCCCCCTTTTCTTCCAAGATTGGTCTGGACCATCTCTGTCTTTTTTTTTTTTTACCATTATAATGGGGTTGTGGCTTAACCCTAGTCTTCCTCATTCTTTTTTTTTTTTTTAAGATTTATTTATTTATACATACAAGAACTGGGGTAAAAGCCATAATTGTGGGGTGGGGGGTATGATGATTCACCAGAGACAGAGTGGGGAACAGAACAGGCAGACTGACTGAAATACACTGCTGAGGGGAGCAGCGGGGGTCAGGAGAGGACTGCGGCACCATGTGGGTCGCTCCCTGGCCGGGGATTGAACTCATGCTGTAGTGGCTGCGGATAGCTTCATAGATTGCATCTTAACCCCTTGCACCACCAGGGAGGCCCAAGTCTTCCTCATTCTTGGTCTCAGCCGTTTTTTTCCTGTTTTCTGGTTTTGTCTGCAAGAAAAGATAAACAAGCAGAGCGAGGATGAACAGGGCAAGATGAGGAATTTATGGTTAGCAGGCAGGGGACACTGTGAGTGAAATAATACAGTATTTGTCTTTTATTTCACTCAACATCATGTCCTGACCATTTATGCACAATGTAGCATGTCTTGGAATTATCTTCCATTTTAGAGCGATCATCTTTTGTTTTGTCATCTTCTTTCTGACTCTATGAGGCATTTCCACCTTACAGATGGGGAAACTGAGGCTGAGAGAATTGCCATAAAGCAAAGTGTGATGAAATGAGCCATGCTGTGCAGATTTTAAGAAGCCCTCGTGGCAGGAATCAAGGCGCCGGGGCTGTCTGTTTCCAGGGCTGTGTAGGAGTCATGAGAGTGAGAAGCCCCAAGAGTGTATCCAGCTTGGCTGAACCCCCATTCTGCTTGTAATGCTGTTCAACCAGTGAGGTGGGTGGGATCATGGTGTTGGCCTCCTTCCGAGGGGGTGGGCAACTCCCCGGCTGTTAGTACTGCTGTTTCCTTTGGGTGAGGGCTTTCCTTGAGGGACAGCTCATCCTGCCCAGGTCGGGCCAGCAAGCTCGGCTTGCCTCACCTCTGCTCCGGCTGTCATGGAGAGGCCCTGGGCGTGATGCGGGTCACTGAGGTGGGTCACTGAGGCAAGAGTGGACATGTTTGGTCCAGCCTGGGCTCCTCCTTGCCTGGCCCTGAGGCACATGAGAGAGGAGCTTCTGTGTAAACAGGGGCACTCACCCCAGTGGGGTGCTGTGATGCCTCAGGGTTAGCACATAAGGAGAGGAGGGAGGTTTGTGTTCTTTTTCTGTATCCAACATCTCACAAACACTTTAGTTTGGGCATTGTTTTATAAGAGAAATATTTACAGATTGAGACAAAAATGGGGGAAATCAAATAATAAGCAATTATGTAGCTTTCATTAGATTTATGAACTCGCATTTTGTCTCTATCGACCAGCCCCTCCATCCTCCAAACCATCCACCCACCACCCATCCACCCGCCCATCTATTTGTCCACCCCCCCCAGCCACCCACTACACTACAAGGAGGCTGTGAGGGTCAACGTCTGCTCGTGGGCCGGCAGCCTGCCTGCGTCATCCAGCTGAGAAGCAAGTGGGCAGCCCTGGAGAAACCGATTCAGTCAGAGCACATTTCCGAGACAGGCGAGTCAGGCCACAGCCTGGAGGTTCCAGTTCTTCCTCCAAACTGTGGGGACTGGTACTGAAGCTCCAGGAGGGATAAGCAGGACACAGCTGAGGGGGGAGCACACCGTGCGGCTTAGGGCATGTGTCCTGGGTGAGGTGGATCAGCTTCCGGGGAGGAGAGGTTGTCTCCGAGTTGTCCTCACTGTGTGACCACAGGGCTCCTGTGCTGGCCCCTCTGCCACGTTGCCATCTGCTAGCCCCCCTCTCTGCCTTTGCCAGACTGTTTCCCCTCCCAGTGGTCTTCCTTATCCTTGACTCACATGCTCCTCAAGAGACCAACTTCCTTCCCTGAATCTTCCCCAGTCCCCATCTCCTCATAGTACTTCCGCCTCAGGCAGGATTCCTGGGCTGAGGACTGGGGACACTGGAAGACAAGGTACTTTCTGTGGGGGGGCTGTCCTGTGCACTGTAGGGTATTGAGCAGCTTCCCTGATCACCACCAGATGTCAGTAGCTCCCATTGAGTATGGCAACCCGAAGTCTCAAGCATTCTTAGGGGGAAAGTTACCCCTGGTGGGAATCACTGAGAGAGCTGCCCGATAGATGGGGAGTTAGGTACAGGGGTTCATAGATAGGTAGATAGAGTTAGGGATGGATGGGTAGATGGATGGATGGAGGACAGAGTCATAGATTGAGACAGGTAGTATATGGATGATAGACAGACAGAGAGATGGACGGTTTCATAGACAAGAAGAGGACCTGGTCTTATGGTGAAGTTTCTCACTTCACCACTGACATTTGGGGACTGGACCACTCTCTGTTGCAGGGCCTTCTGCAGGGTCTTTGGGACCTGGTCCTGACCCACTTGACACCAGTAATACTCCCAAGTAGAGACAACTAAGAGCCTGTCTAGATGTTGCCAAATGTTCCCTGGAGGGCAGCAGTGCCCTGGTTGAGAATGGCTGGGCCGAATCCTGCTTTGGGCATCATGTACCTTCACCCTCTGAGGTTTATCTCCCCTTCTGGGAGAAATAACAGGAGATGTGCATACTGGTGTTGCTCTTGCCTCCAGCCACCACCTCCTCTTGCTGCATCCGCACAATCCCCACAGCAGTCTGGGGCACCAGAAGTACCCCCCCAACTTGGGATGCTGAGTTCTCATCCTCTCCCCACCAAGGATACATCCTTCCAGCCCCGGCACTTGCACTGCGGTGAGTATGTGTGTGACCTCTCTCCAGCCGACAGTGACCCCCCCAGCGTTGTTGCTCTCAGCTCCTGCTGGTCTTCTAAGTCAAGGAGAACAGAAAGAGGGTTGCCAATAGCCTCCAGTTCACTGTGGAGGCCGCCTTCAAAACCCAGGTGGAACACCGGACCTAAGCCTGAGCAGGGTGGGGGACAGGCAAGTACCAGGACTGGGGTCTGTCGGGTGTAGATGCGGCCGAAGGCCTGTGCACAGTGCTGCTCCACATGGCATCCCTGGTGGAACTCCTAAGGGCCGCATTCCCTTTGAGTATAATTGAATGTAAATTGCATCTTGACTGGTACTCTCCAAAACTCACCCAGATAGGGACCAAATTCATTATCTAGGGGGAGGATGACCAGCTGCTCCCTGTCCCCAGTGGACTCCAGACTAAGGGATACCATTTGTGCTGCCAGTATTGGGCTTGGCCTCCTGAGCCCTTCTCCATTTGAAGGGAGTTTCAGCCTTTGAAACTACATACATGTCCTTAGTCACTGCCTGTCTCTACCTCTTCCCTCTAGTTCTCTGCATAGAATGTTCTAATTACACCAGCTTAGTTGTTGTCACTCTGTCTCCTGCCCTTGTCCTTTACCCAGACAATAAGGCCAGGGTCCCAGTTGAGCTGGTAGGACCAACTGGCCTTGGTGGGCAGAGGGTGGAGGGTTGGGAGGATTTGGCTGGGTCCCAGATTTTTCTGCTGTGCGTGAGTCCAGGTCTCACTGACCCTGGTGCTTGATGAACTAGATTCAGCCTTTGGCCTTTGGCTCAGGGCTGCCAGGGCCAGTTGTGTATGTGTGTGACTGTGGTTGCTAAGAGCATCTACCTGCTGAGGTCAGGGTTGCAGCTGACTCCTGCCCAGGTGAGTGGAGCCCTCCACTAAAATCTCTCTCTTCCTCTTCCTTGACAACCTTTCCAATGAGTGCAGAGCCCACATTCTCTCTCCACTGGTGGGTTTCTCTGTGAACCCAACTCTTGTTGTTGCATTGGTGCAGTTGAATGATCTTGGAGTGTAATTCATCAGAGCCTTATAATACGATGTCCAGGTTCTACTTCTCCAGCTTCTGCCTACCCATCTTTATTTAAAATTATTTTATTTTTAAAATATATTTTTTACATCATTCTTCATTTTTTTATAATGTACGCTTTCTCATCTCAATTACACTCCCTGTGAAATTCCCACCAATTCACCCATGCTCCATGACCATAATCTCTTGTGCTCTTCCCACCACCTGTTTTGATCCTACTCCCTTCTCCCCTGCCCTGCAGAAGGTCTCTGGTTTATAGTTGCTTGTTGATTTTGATCTTCACTTTATTAAAATAACTTTTCCCCCCCGATCCCTTATTTGGGATTACATTCCTCCTATAAGTGAAACCATCCGATATTTTTCTTTTTCTTTCTTGCTTATTTCATTGAGCATGATCCCTCCAACTCCATCCATTTTGCTGCAAATGGCATGAGTTTATCTTTTTTTGATTGCTGAGTAATATTCCGTTGTGTGTATGTACCACATCTTCTTGATCCAGTCATCTATTTTGGGCATTTGGGTTGTTTCCAAAGCTTAGCTATTGTAAATAGTGCTGCTATAAACATAGGTGTGCAGGTGTCCTTTTGAATTAATGTTTTTGTGTCCTTTGGTGCTTATCCATCTTTAATTTGGGCTAATGCCACCAATACCAGTGTCCTAAGATTGTCTCCCAGAGATGCATGTGAAAGAAGATTGAGATAGGAGCATGCCAGGCCCACAAGAGTCAGTTTTGGTTGAAAAGATAAACTCAGCTGACCACTCCCCACTCTCCCTTGCCTGTAGGATTTCTGGGATTGGAAGAGTAGGATGTTTCTGATGCCTTTGGGGTGTGCAAGGAAGAGGGACCCTTCCAGTGGACCATGCTGGTGGTCAGACAATGCCAGCACTCTTCCATCTCCTCATGGCTCTGGGGTGTCACCAAAGACTCTGGGTTTGCCTTCACTGCAAGGAGAGGTGGTCTGGAGCCCTACTATCCCCTCATGAGCCCCCCTTGCTTTGAAACAAAGGGATATGAGCAAACAAATCTCATGAGCACACTCTCCCAATTTGCAAAGCAGACAAGAGCAGATTATTGTAAGTCCTCCCTATTTGCAAAGCAAGAGGGAACAGAATGTTATCAGTATCAGTTAAAAACTTAAACTTATGGAACAATGTTGTGGAGGGTGCTTTGCGGGAAGGAAGCACCTGCACTGGGAGCAGGTAACAGGCTCAACCATACTGCCATTTGTAGCTCATGCCAGTTCCCCTCTGTCCTTGCTATAGGGACTCAAGATGTAGCCGGGGCAATAATTATCATTTTAGGTTATAGGAACCCTCAATAACATATTGGCAGTCTCCACTCCAATGCATGTCCCAGCTTGTCACTCTGTTTTTTTAAGTGATTCTTAAAAAACATCCTTTCCCTTTATTATGGAAAAATTTTAAGCCTACAGAAAAGTTGAATATATTAGCAAACACCTGTATGCATATCACCTCTCTCACCCTCAAAAGGAGGGCGCTGTATTAACTATATATATTTAACATATATATGACATACATACATGTATTTGAACAGATAATGTATTTTGCTATATTAGCTTAAAAACATTTTATCTAGGATCTCCCTGTGGCGCAAGGGATTGAACACCACACTATGAAGCAATCTCAGCCTCTGCAGCATGAGTTGGATCCCTGGCCCCACAGGGAGAAACCCACATGGCGAAGCAGACCTCTCCTATCTCACCCGCTGCTCCCCTCAGCAGTGTATTTCAGTCAGTCTGCCCGTTCTGTTCCCCACTCTGTCTCTGGTGGGTCCTCTCACCCCCGCATCTCTGGCCTGTACCCCGGCTCTTGGATGCATAAATCAATACATTTAAAAAACAACAACAAACAAACAGGGCCTCCCTGGTGGTGCAGGCGGTTGAGCGCCGCGCTGTGAAGTTGTCCGCAGCCTCTGCAGTGTGGGTTCGATTCCCGACTGGCCAGGGAGCGATCCACATGGCACGACAGACCTCTCTTGACTCGCCCGCTGCTCCCCTCAGCAGTGTTTTTGGTCCGTCTGCCTGTTCTTCTCCTTGCTCTGTCTCTGGTGAATCCTGGCACCCTCCCGCACTTATGGCCTGTACCCCAGTTCTTGTATGCAAAAAATAAATCTTTAAAACAAACAACACATTTTATCTATCTAAAACTCATGTCATATGCAGCAACATGGATGGAGCTAGAAGGGATTATGTTCAGTGAAATAAGTCAGAAGGAAAAAGAAAAATATCAGATCGTTTCACTTATAGGAGGAATATAGGGGAACCCAATAAGGGATCAGGAAAAACAAGACAAAACTAGCAAGCGAACTATAAATTGGAGACATTCAGCAGGAGAGCAGGAGAGAGAGGGATCAAAACAGGGGAGGGAAGAGCACAAGGGACTATGGTGATGGTTCAAGCGTGTCTTGGTGGTGGGAATTTTATGGGGATTTACACCTGAGAGGAGAAATCAAGCTTGTACGATAATGAACAATGATATAAAAATATATAAATAAACTAAAAAATTTTTTTATCTATCTATATTTACATTCATGTCTTTTTTTGTTCTTTTTTTGAAGTTTCTTTCTTTCTTTTTTTTTTTTAAAGATTTATTTATATATTTATACCAGCACTGGGTACAGTCAGAAGCGCGGGAGGGTGAGAGAATTCACCAGAGCCAGAGTGGGGAGCAGAGCAGGCAGAAGGACGGAAGTACACTGCTGAGGGGAGCAGCGGGCGGCAGGAGAGGTCTGCGCGCCATGTGGGACCCTCCTCCGGTGGCCGGGGAGCAGCCGGGGATCTAACCGGCGCTGCAGAGGCTTCGGGCAGCTTCGCAACGCAGCGCTCAACCGCTGTGCCACCGGGGAGGCCCTTCATGTCTTTTTTTTATTAAAGATTTATTTATTTTTATACAAGAGCTGGGGTACAGGGCAGAGGTGCTGGAGGGTGAGAGGATTCACCAGAGACAGAGTGGGGAACGGAACAGGCAGACGGACTGAAATACACTGCTGAGGGGAGCAGCAGGCGAGACTGGAGAGGTCTGCTGCGCCATGTGGGTTGCTCCCTGGCTGGCCGGAAATCGAACCCACGCTGCAGAGGCTGCAGACAGCTTCACAGAGCTGCGCTCAACTCCCTGTGCCACCGGGGAGGCCCTTATATCCATGTCTTTATTCAAATCTCTATCACTACATTTATCTCTATCTCTAGATCTGTTATCTATCTCTATTTCCAAAATCTGTTTAAATCTCTATCTTGATTGCTACATCTGTATTTGAAACAAATGATGCTTAAATTGCATGTTTGTTGAATGCCTAGAAATTCGAATCTCTGGAAATCTGCCAGCTTTTGGAATTAAGAGGTGAAATCTCTGAGTCAAAGTAATTAGGTTTAAACTCCTTGTTCAGAAAGCAGCTGTCAGTTTAGGGTGGGCCTCTTGTCTATCCAGTTGTTCCCAGTAAATTAGCACAACGATAAAGACACTAATAACAGTAATAACTGCAGCCCATAGCTGCCTAGCCTTGATCTGGATCAGGCACTGAACCAACTGAAATTTTTATTTTAATTGATATAATTTTTTAAATTGAGGTGAAACAAAAATTCACCATTTTTAAAGAGATTCATTTATTTATGCACACAAGAGCTGGGGTACAGGCCAAAGGTGTCGGGGGTGAGAGGATTCACCAGAGACAGAGTGGGGAACAGAACAGGCAGATCGACCGAAGTACACTGCTGAGGGGAGCAGCGGGCAAGTAAGGTGAGGTCTGCTGCACCAGATCCTGGCCAACCGGAGATCGAACTCATGCTGCAGAGGCTGCAGACAGCTTCGCAGGCTGCGTCTTACCCCTTATGCCACCTGGGAGGTCCCAAACTCATCATTTTAAAGTGAACAATTCAGTGGCATTTTGCACAATCAGTGTTGTGCAACTATCACCCCTATCTAGTTCCAGAACATTCTGTGTCCCCAAAGGAGGCTGCATCCTGATGAGTGACTCACACCTGCTTCCCAGCCCCTGACACATCTGCTTTCTGTCTCTGGATTTGCCAGTTCTGGATGTTTCATGTAAGTGGATCACACACTATGTGACCTTTTGTGTCTGTGCCACGAATGTGCCGCCCACCCCCAGGACTGCCCAGGGGGGTCACTAGCCAAGCCTGGAGTACAGCATTACCCATCCCACACCATCTGGTCATGTGACAGTCATGTTGGGCCAGTGGTCCCAGGGCTGTGAGATTTGTTATTCAGTCCCATCTGCCTCTAGGTGCACCAGTCCACTTATCCTCCTTGGGGCTGGACATTGTCTGTTGCCTAGGGAACAAGACTGGCAAACCTGGACCACCTGCATGACAGCAGTGTGTATGGTGGCTAGGCTGTCCCTGCCTTCTGTGCCCCACAGCCTGGTGGCAGCAGTGTCCACCAGGCCCTCCCCCCACACACAGGTGACTGTTGCAGTGTCGAGCTGGCCTTTAGGACTGGCTCATTCTCTGGAATGGGGCTGGTGTATTTGTCTGGTTGAGAGCCAGGGTGGGCTGGAGGGGGCCACAGGAAACCTTTGAGACAAACTCAAAGCAGCGAGTTGGGGAGCAGTGCTCCGAAGTTGGGACCTTTGTGATCCATCCTTTGCCTCTTTTTAAATGTAGATTATGTCTGGGAGGAATGAATCCATTTTTTTTTTTAAGTTGGAAAAAGCACAGACTTGGTCCCTGATCTATAGGGTGGCCCTCGAGGGAGACCCCTCTTAATCTGTAGGTAGGACCCTCCTGTCCCTTGAAGTTCTGAGCAAACCTGGGCAACTGGTTTGTCATGGGGGAAGAGCTAGCTGGGTACTGTTCAGAGATGGTCTTGCACTCATTTCAAGAGTAGCCCCCACACAGACCTGTGCAGCAACTCAGCAGGGACAGCTGGTCCTTCTACCCCAGTCCCAAAAATAGGACTCACTGATACTTGTCTCTTGCCTTTCCTTTCCTCCCTCAAAGAACTTCTGGAAGGATGCCATCCCAAAAGGGACACATAACAGCCATTTGCACTTTGGCACTCCTGTTCTTGGACAGGATCTGTTGCACTCGCCACTGTAGATTTTGCTTGCCTCCTTCCTTCCTCGTGACATCTGTGTGAATGCGTGATTAGGCCCCCGGAGGCCCAGGAACTGCTGTCCAGTTGTTGTCCAGCTGTTTCTCTAGATCCTAACAGGGTTCCTGCTCCCACGAAGTGCTTCATGTGTGTGGGATGGATGGATGTGGAACAAAGAGCCTGTTCTAGATTGGGAAGCATACCTATATCTGTGTACAGAGACACTACTGGCATGCTCACACATGCACACGTGTACACAGGTGCACACAGGTGCATGGGGACACACATTTATATGAGGGCACAGACTGAGCTCTTTTATGATGCTGCCAACCTCAGTGCTTGGAGGTCAGTGAAAGCGCTCTGCGAGATTGCAGGCAGGACAGTCCCGCCACCTGATTCCTGCAGTAGAGGTGGCTGCAGAGGCTGCCCTTGAACTGGCCCTGGTCCCAAAGGGGAACTGGCCCTGTGTAGGTACCAGTAGTGGTGGTGGGGGGAGAAGGGGTTCCCAGCAGAAGAGTGGTGAATCTGAAATGGGAAGGGCCTTCCAGAGAGTGTGACGTAGAGCAGGCCTTGCTGGGAGGCAACACAGATTCTGGGTACCTCAAGGGCATGCCCCTCTTTGCAGGTGTATGTGAAGATCTGTTCCTAAGTGCATCCAGTCTGTCAGGCATCCTGGCAGATGTCATCTGATCAAGAACTTGTGTATGGCCCTTGGGGTGCTTACTGGGTTGTTCTGTCCTTCTGCAACCTGAAGCTCAGCAACACCACAGGTAAGGGGCCTATGTGACTTGGGGACCCCCAAACTCCCACTCCTGGTCAACAAGGAGTCCAGGCACTGACTACAGACAGGGGTGAGGGACAGGTGGGCAGCAGGGGAGGTCAAGACAGCAGTGGGGGTAGCAGACCACAGGGAATAGTCAGGTGGTAGAAGGAAGCAACCCTTCAGGGTGGGCCCTGAAGACTTGCTTTTGGGGAGCTGGGCTTTCAAACTGCCAAACACATGCTCAGATATGTGCACAAACATGTATATGCAGATACTTTCTGGCTGTGTCAAGAACCAACTTTGATGTGCTATTTGCTCTAGTGTGTATTTTTTGGTGAAGTGTTTGTTCAGATGTTTTAACCTTTTTAAATTAAATTTATCTTTATAGAGTTTAGAGAGTTTTTAAAAAAATACATTCTGGCTATAAGTCCTTTATTTTGCAGACATTTGTCCTAGTCTGCAACTTGTCTTCATTCTCTTCATGGTGTCCTTTAGCAGCAGAAAATTTTCATTTTGTTGAAGTCCAGTGTATTGATTTTTCCTTTCCTGGATTATGCTCTTGTTGTATCTAAGAAATCTTTGCTAAATCCTACGTCTTCTTCCTAAAATGTGGATTTCACCTGTATACAATGGCTGTGGTCTATTTTGAGTTCATGTTTGGAGACCACCCAAGGTATGAATCAGAGTTCGTTTTCCACATCATTGTTCTAGTACAACTTGTTAAAAAGATTTTCCTTTCTCTATTGAATTGCCTTTGCACCTTTTTATTTTTTGTAAAGATTTATTTATTTGTGCATACAAGAACTGGGGTGTAAGCCAAAGGTGTGGGATGTGAGAGGATTCACCAGAGAGAGTGGGGAGCAGAACAGGCAGAACAGGCTGGAGAGGTCTGCTGCGCCATGTGGGTTGCCCCCTGGCCGACCAGGGATCGAACTCTTGCTACTGTGGCTGGCGATAGCTTGACAGCTCTGTATTTAACCCCTGAGCCAGCAGGAGGCCTCCTTTGCACTTTTTTTTTTTTAAAGACTATTTATTTATTTATTTATACAAGCACTGGGTACAGTTGAAGCATGGGCGGGTGAGAGGATTCACCAGAGCCAGAGCGGGGAACAGAACAGGCAGACGGACAAAATACACTGCCGAGGGGAGCAGCGGGAGCGGTCTGCGCGCCATGTGGGACCCTCAGCGGCGGCCGTGGATCAAACCGGGCTGCAGAGGCTTCACAGTCCAGCGCTCAACTGCTGGGCCACCAAGGAGGCCCTGCACCTTTTTAAAAGTCAGTTGTTCATACACAGTGAGGCCTCTGAGCTCCCTGCCTGTTCTGCCCACCACGTCTGACTGTATTGCTACCAACACTACTCTGTTACTGGCACTTTAATGTCGGTCTCCATGTCACTTGGTATGAGTCCCCCAACTTGGCTCTTCTTGATCAAAGTCATTTTGCTCTCCGAGTCTTTGAATTTTCATATCCATTCTGGACCTAGCTTTGCAGATTCTTCAAAAGACCCTGTAGGGTTGTTTTTGTTTTTTTTTTTTTCCTGTAGGGGTTTTCATTAGGATTCATTGCTTCTAATCTATGTTTCAGTTTGGGGGTTAAGGAAGTTCCTGACTTACAAAGGTTCTTCTTAAGAACTTTCAACTTTATAATAGTATATGTGATATGCATTCAGTAGAAAATATACTTCAAAATTTGAATTTTGATTTCCACAGGCTAACATATGCAGTGCTCCTCTCTCATGATACCGGGCAGTGGCCGCGAGAACAGGTCCCAGTCAGTTCCCAAAATTACAAGGGCAAGTGACCCTACTCTGCAGGTGTACCGTAATAATCACGATGCAAGACACTTCACACTAGTATAGAATAGGCTTTGTGTTAGAATGGCTTTACCCAGCTGGGGGTTGCTGCTTTGAGCATGTGTAAGATGCACTAGCTGAGCTATGATGTCTGGTTAGCGGAGGGGTAGTAAATACATTTTTCATTTATGGTATTTTGAATCTACAGTGGGTTTATCAGGACATATAAACTCACCTCTTTGTGAGTCTAAGAAGATCTGTAACATCTTTGCAATATTTTCTTGCCACTCACTAACATGGTCTGATTCGTTTTTGCTTCAACAGTGTTTTGCAGTTTCCTGCTTGCAAATCTTGTCCATCTTTTGTGGCATTTACTCCCATGAATATTTTATCTTTTGTGCGCTACTGACAAGGCTGTCCTTAGGCTGGCACTGTTATGCCACACCTTCTGAGGCTGCGTGCTGCGCCATAGTGAGACCAGCCCCCATGGTCCTATGCCCAGGCCTGGGCACAGGCAGGGGAGGGAAGTTGCCTCCAGATCCCCTCAAAGCTCCCTGTTCTTCCCTCATCCAGAGAGTCCACACCCAATGAGCATGAGTTCCAGCATGTGCAGCGATGACTGTGCCTTGCCCATTTTGACATGGCCAAGACAACGTACATGATGCTCATGCCGCCTTGTGGGGAAGGGATAAACCCAAGGCACTTCCCTCATGTTGCTCACAGGCTGCCTAGAGTTGCTTACCAATGAGAAGAAATGAAAAGAAACATTGGGAGAGCTGTGATAGAGGAAGGACCAAAGGCTCTGGGAGCTGAGGGGTGGTGGGTAGTCAGGGAGAAAGGGTGGACATGAGCAAGTGAATGAGGATTTGGGGACACTTTCTGGGCCAAACACAGGAGACATGGGAAAGGAGCAACTATCACAACTTCCTGGAGGAGGGACAGAGTCAAATTGGGTTTTGAAGTATGAATAGGAGGCTAAGTAGAGTGGAAGATGCTGCAGACAGAGGGAATAGCATCTGCAAAGGCCCAGACATTCCAGGCAGCCTAATGACTTTGGAACCTCTGGGTGCCACACTGTATTTATGCTCACCATTTGATGAAAGGGTAACCTCTAGTTTCTGTGACCATGGTCCCGTAGCTTGTCTTGCTGCTAGCTGAGTTCTTGTTCATGCTTCTAGCCACTGTTCAGCAATCTTGGCCTCTTTTTCTAGAACGGTCAAGGTCCAGAGAGATCCAGTGAATTTGTCATCATGGCCTGGACCCTTCGCAGGCCACCAGATATCCAGTTCATTGACTTCTCCATGGCCAGGGCTTTGAGGGCCAGTGCTACATCTGGAAGAAGGCAAAGGTGGACAAGAGTGACAGCAAGGTCTCTACCCTGGAGAGCCCACACAGGACCATCCCTGGGTCCGAGCAGGCACCTGCCTCCATCACAGGTGTGTCTGCCCTGCAGCCTGGTTCAAGGAGGATGTGCCAAGAGGCAGTGTCCACTCTAGGCTCAGTCACACACTGGGCTTTGCTGGGTAGCTGTGTCCCTGGGCCTACAGCCACTCCCCCGCTTGCTTGACAAACAGCTTCTAATACCTCTGGTGCTGGGCACTGGGGATGAAACTAGATATGACCTACCTTTGAGGGCCTCCTGGTCTGGCTGAGAAGTGGGGTCCTACCCTCCAGTCCAAGCACAGTCGGGTGAACCCAAGGCATTGATCTGGGGTAGGATAAGAGGGAAAAAAGGCTTGGTGAAAGTTAGTCAGGTATGCAGTGGGGGTAGGGGTTCTGGGATCCTGGTGCGAGGGGCAGGTATGCAGCACATTTGCTCAGCAGGGTAAGGGGCTGTGACAGGGGTCTCTGGGCTATGGTGGCCTGGCACAGGGTGGGAAGTGGGGCCTATACCATCAGCGTAGCTGTGGGAATTGGGCAGAAGGAATGTGTTAGGGGGAGAGCAGGAAGGTCCAGGTTTGCTGTGGCCCAAGACCCTCCACATCCCATATACTTTGTCTGGAGGATGCCTTGCCCTGCAGTAAAGGGCCAAGTTGTGTGGTGTCTTCCTCTCCTTATGCAGACTCTTCCTGTTATTGGGATCTACCTGGGTGACTTCATTTAACTAACTGTTAGGGGGTGTAGGGGCAGGAAGGGACACAGTACAGGTTTTCTGATCCAGCAGACCGGGTAAAGGAGGAGTCGGCGTCCTCAGTGGTTTTTGCAGGTCTTTTATGGGATTTACCCGGTACATAGCAGGCAGGGGCGCTGGGGGGCCGGGAGGCTGGCAGGCCTCCCAGCCCCCAGCAAGTCTTCACTCTGGGCTCTCCGGCCTTCTCTCACATTCTCTCTGCTCTTCTCATGGCTCTGCTTCTCTCTCGGCTTCTCTTTCAGCTTCTGCTGGCGTCCCCATGACGCCTCCCTATAAAAGCGCAGTCTCAGCCCAGCTGAATCCCATCTACCTAGGCCCACACCCTATTCCAGGTGCCCGCCATCAGGCATGCATTCAGGACTGCAAGGATCCATCATCTATTCTGATGGCAGGAGGGCAGAAAAGCCTGATACATTTTTCCTTATCCTACAGGGGGAAAGGATGTCCTGAGCTAATTCCATGCAGACTTTGTGGACCCCACCCCCCACTCCAGACTAAAGCCATCAAGGCATTGGGAAAGAAAAATCCCATCATCACCACAGGGAGGGTGGCTGGGACCTGAGGGTGGGGTTAAGCAGCCAGGGTTGGTGTAAAACCAGACATGTGGGCCTTGGCTTGCTCTCTTGGCCTCACGGCTCTTGGCTTTTTGCCAGCTCTCAGCATGCCCTCGGGATTCCAGTTCAGCAGAACTGGTAGGACACATTCACAAATTTACCTCCCTCTTTTTCTTCCTGAGATATTTATTTTCCTTTCTTTTGTAAATAAACACTTTATTAACCTTTTGTGTGTGCCTGCCGTTGAGTTTTAATAAGTCCCTTTTAAGTGCGTGGGTGAGGACCCACAGTGAGACCACCCGTTTCATATTGGGGTTGCCCTGTAACATAACCACCCCCAAGGTCACATTTCCCAATACCATCTCACCGTGGGGTTAGGGGTGTAACAAGTTTGGGGCGGTGTGCACACCCAGTCTGTAACACTCCCAGCAACAGAATCTGTGTAGGGTAATGTAAAAAAGTATCAGGCTTTTCTGCCCCCTCTCACCATTAGGCATAATGAAGGATCCCTGCAGTCCTGAATGCATGCCTAATGGTGGGCGCCTGGAGTAGGGTGTGGGCCTATGTAGATGGGATTCACCTGGGCCAAGGCCGGGACTTATAAGGGTGATGCAGCGGAGTGCAGTGTGGTGGAGCGGTGCAGAGGATGAAGGAGTCCGGCGGAGAGTGGCAGAGTGTGACGGAGTGCAGCGACCACGAACAGCGAAGAGCATGAAGACAACATGGCTGCTAGAACCGGTAAAGAACCTGCCTGCTGTGGGTTGGTTGCGTTACAGTCTGATTATCTTTAAAGAAAGCATTAAGTTAAAATAAAGTCATTAGGGTGAATTTGAATCCAGTATGACTGGCGTCCTAGTGAAAAGGGGAAATTAGGACAGGGACCTGCACAAAGGGAGCAGCCCAGCAGAGGGGAGGGGGTGCCCCCTGGTGACCTTTGGAAGGAACCTATCTGCCAACAGACACCTTGATCTTGGTAACAGCATCAGCCCCTCCTAGGTAACTCCAGATCCACAGACAATAAATTTCTGTTTTTCAAGCCACACAGCTTGTGGTGTTTTGTTACATAGCTGCAGCAAGTTCACACACCTGCCTCTAGGATGACCAGCTGTCCCTCTTGGCCTGGGGTGAGGGCATCTCAGGATGGGCATCTAGGGGTGCCTCCTCCCCGCCTGCACCTCTGAGGCTGAGGAACTGAGCCCCTGGCATCCCCAAGATGGGCCTCTCCTCTCTTCTGATTCTAATTTCAGTGAAATCGACATTTAGATCACTCTGACTCTACCCTACTTGTCAGAACTGAGCCCTGTTTCTTCATTGACTTAAGAATTGGGAGACACTTATACCATCGTGTAGGGTAAAGTAAAAGTATCAGGCTTTTCTGCCCTCCCACCATCAGGATAGATGACGGAACCCTGTGGTCCTGAATGCATGCCTGATGGCGGGTACCTGGAATAGGGTGTGGGCATGTGTAGATGGAATTCACCTGGGCTGAGACTGGGCTTTTAGGGGCGGGCTCACGGGGATGCCAGCAGAAGCTGAGAAAGAAGCAGAGAAGCAGAAGCACCACGCGAACAAGGCCACCAGAGAACGCCAGAGAGCCCAGATAGAGTGAGGACTTGCTGGGGGCTGGGAGGCCTGCCAGCCTCCTGGCTCCCCGGCACCCCTGCCTGCCATGTGCCTGGTAAATCCCAATAAAAGCCTGCAAAAGCCACTGAGGGCTCCAGGACGACTCTTTTACCTGGTCTGGTCTGCTGGATCATAGAGAACCTGCTCAGTGGCCTGTGTTGCCCCTACACCTCGCCTGAATAATGACCCTGGGAATAGTGTCCTGTGGCTGTTACAATAAGGTAGCCACTGAAAACACCAGGAATTTGGGCCTCCCCGGTTGTGCAGGCTGTTGAGCGCAGTGCTGTGAAGCTCTCCACAGCCTCTGCAGTGCCGGTTTGATCCCCGCCAGCCAGGGAGCGACCCACATGGCGCAGCAGACCTCTCCTGTCTCACCTGCTGCTCCCCTCAGCAGTGTATTTCGCTCAATCTGCCTGTTCTGTTCCCCACTCTGTCTCTGGTGGATCCTCTCACCAACCCCCCAGCTCCCCCCGCCCCGCATCTCTGGCCTGTACCCCAGCTCTTGTAAGCATAAATAAATCTTTGAAAAACAAACACCAGGAATTTATTCTCTTCCTCTCTGGAGGCCTGAGTGTGACGTTAAAGCTCCAGCAGGGCCACGCACCCTTCTAGGGAAGGGCCCTTTGGCCTCATCCATGGTCTGGGCCCAGGGAGTGTCTGGCTTGTAGCCCATCGCCCCGGGGTATGCTTCCATCTCCACAGGCCTTCTCCCAGTATTCCCGAATGTTTGTGTTCTCTCTCATTAGACTGAATGGATTGTACCCTGTGAGAGCTTTAGCCCCTCCTTGGTGCTGGGCCTGCGGGAACTGGGCCTGGATCCAGTTAATCTGCCCTATCACTCCTGGCAAGTGCCCTGGGGAGAACATGCTGCATCTGGACGCTGTAGTCCTGCTTTGTCCTGGCCTGAAGATGGAAACCTTCGGGAGCATACTCGTCCTCCGAACTCTCATTAATCACTAGAGCAGAGTTTCTTAACTATGCACCCCACTCACGCCCACAGGAACACCATTGCACATTTGCCAAATTCATTAATGCTTTTATTTTTATTTATTTATTTTTATTTTTTTTTAAATAGAGGCATGTTTTATTTATTTATTTGTTTTTTGTTTATACAAGCACTGGGTACAGTCAGAAGCGCGGGAGGGTGAGAGAATTCACCAGAGCCAGAGCGGGGAGCAGAGCAGGCAGAAGGACCGAAGTACACTGCTGAGGGGAGCAGCGGGCGGCAGGAGAGGTCTGCGCGCCATGTGGGACCCTCCTCCGGTGGCCGGGGAGCAGCCGGGGATCAAACCGGCGCCACAGAGGCCGCGGACAGCTTCGCAACCCAGCGCTCAACCGCTGCGCCACCGGGGAGGCCCTTTATTTTTTTTAAAGATTTATTCATGCGTACAAGAACTGGGGTACAGGCCAGAGATGTGGGGGGTGAGAGGATCCACCAGAGACAGAGCAGGAAACAGAACAGGCAGAATGACCGAAATACACTGCTGAGGGTGTAACAGGGTGGTCCCCAGGAAAGGGAACCTGTTCCACGTTCCCTGCCCCACCCAAGGAAGGGTGGAGCTGAGCAGGAGGAGAAACTGCAGAAGAGACTGAGGAAGGAAGAAGCAGGATGGAGCCAGGAGACCTGGAGGAGGCGCATGGAGCCTAGAGACACGTGAAGAAACTGCGCTTGTCTTTTGGTCGTGGACTGGGTGACACAGATGTGGGTGAGACCCGTGGGGAGGTGACAATGGCAGCTTTTATCTTGATGTTGATTTTGCTCTTCTCCTTCCGGGCTTGTCTGGTTGTTTCTGGCCCTTTTCTGTGGGTCCCCACTGGAAGATGCTTTAGACTTGTGGCAGGCTTTGGGGCCTTGCTCTGGGCCAATCCCATGTGGATGGACTTTTACCCACGAGGGGATGGGTAACTTTGGGTGCTTGATTTAGAAACTAGACTCTTTGCCTTTCCTGTATTGTTTCCTAGTTTTATTAATGTTCCTTCCCCTTAAAGTCTCCTATGTTTTGTGTTGATGCGGCGGATGGCAGAACCCATTTAGAATAGGCAGGTTTGCGGGGTTTGGGCTGCCCCTCTCCCTGCCCTATAACAAGGGGAGCAGCGGGCAAGACAGGAGAGACCTGCTGCGCCATGTGGGTTGCTCCCTGGCTGGCTGGGGATTGAATTCATGCTGCAGTGGCTGCAGATAGCTTCATAGTGCTGAGGTTTAATCCCTTGCACCACCAGGGAGACCCCTCATCAATGTTTTTAATCATGATTTTCACATTGAACCAACATTATCAGGCAGCTTCTCTGAACTCAGACACTAAAAAATGGACTTGGTGTTTGTCCTCCAGCCTCTAGCTATTCACACTGGGTGACGGGGCAGTAGCACAGTCAGGGTTGGTGGGCATCCCTGAGGAAGTGGCCATGAGGAAGGGAGCTTGGACTGGGACTCTTAGCAACCAGCTGCATGATGGGCTGCGGTGGGGCAGCCTGGCTTCTATCTGCTTTTCCTAGAGCCAGTCTGGGTTGATTTGTTGTAGTCAGACTTCATTTTTAAAAAGTTTATAGTAATTTCAAACAGAAGGAATGAGTTTGAAAGCAAGCGCTGCAGGCAATGATATCCCCAGAAGGATGCAAGCAAGTGCTGAGAGCCACCCACGCCACCTGCAACTCACTGCCCCCATGTCCATCCAAGAACTACTGGGTGGGAGGTGGGGGTGGGGTGGAAAGTGGGGGAACAGTCTCCCAGGGCTCCACTTCCCACCCCACCCGCAGGAGGGTCAGGCACCTCCTGGCCTGTGTGCCGCTGGCCTGGCAGCCCCACAGCAGCGCCCTGATTTCTTTAACATGCTGATGCTGCTTTGCAGCCCCTATGGCACTGCAAAAACTGCAGCTGTGTCAGGGCAGGAATTCAGGGTAGCTGTTCCCACCACCACCCCAGAGGCCACAGTGTGCCCCAGGAAACAGCTCACGAACAGCCCTAGAACAAAGGTGGCGTCCTTTGCGGACTCTATTGTGTTACTGTTCACACATTACTGCATCTGCGAGTGCCTTTATTTGATGAAATTGCTTGAGCCTAAATATTTCCCCCTGTGAAATGGGGGTTGCTGTGCTCAGGGATCCTGGTACAGGGTCTCCCAGGCTTCCTGGAAACCAAGCCCCACCTTGCTCCTCAGCTGCTCCTCTCTCAAAGAAAGGCAGAGGAGGGTGGGGGAACAGTTGAGAGCGGGGTCTTAGCTGCCAAGCCCCATTCCCTTCCTAGAACTTGCCCTGGACCTGGGCATGGAGTGAGAGTAAAGATGAGGGGTCAACGTGGGAGATCTTTCCACCCCTGCCATACACAACACACCTCAGACAACGGCCCCATATGTGCGGGGTGAGGCCGAGCGAGCCCTCCCAGCAACTTGACCCTAGGACAGGCCTGTTACACACTGCAAGGAAGACTTTATATCGTGGGGCCATCTAGATGGCTGTGGGGATCCCTGTAATGAGATTCTGCAATGGAGAGGTTGGCCCTAACTCCAGATACTATAAGAAAAAGTGGGGATTTATAGCTGGGAGGGCAGTGGATGGAAAATTACTAAGGGGACCCAGGAGAGTGGGGGTTGAAGGACTTCTGACTAACCCCTCCCCACCTGACCCTTTCTGAAGGCAGGCGGGGTGCTCAGGCATTACCCTGGGTGGTAGTGGGGTAAGAGGAACCTGATCACTCAGGGTCACCAGGTGTGAAAGAGGGGGTGAGTTCTGGCTACACTCACTCAGGGTTCTTGCTACGAGACTGCAATACGCCCAAACATCTGTGCCTGGTTGAAAGCTCAGACGAGCTGAGAGGTTGCTGCTAGGCAGACTTCCTAGAGCGGGTATCTCTGGGTTATAAGTTATGGCAAACTCAAGAGGTTTAAGCAACAGGTTGACCAGTTAGGCAGGTGAGGGCCCTTCCCTGGGGGCTGGTGCACGCGGGGCTTCAGGCCGCTTGGCTGCTTCTATCTGAGCCCTGCCTTCCTTGGAGGAGGGTCTCTTCAGTTCAGGGTCAGGGTCACCCCTTCACCGCACATCAATGACAAAGGCTAACGTTGATCCCCGCTTAGCACACCCACCAGAACCCACAAACCCAGAACTGCAGGGGTGTGTGAGCTGAACCAGGTGCCTGGCTCTGTCCATGTGCATTGACTCTGCCCCTAGGGCTGGATTCTGGCTACTGCTACGATATTTTTATTTTGTCCCTTCCCTTCCTCCTTCTGGGGCCCCCTCGGGGCCATGTAATACCATGTAAATCCAGCTGTGGGCATTTAGGCATTAGTTTTTAGTAGTCACTCTAGATATTACATACAATATATGTCCTGAAACTTTTCAGTCCGGGCCTCCCTAGTGGCGCAAGGGATTAAGACGCAACCCATGAAGCTATTCACAGCCACCGCAGCATGAGTTTGATTCCCCGGCCGGCCAGGGAGCTACCCACAGGGCGCAGCAGACCTCTCCTGGCTCACCCGCTGCTCCCCTCAGTGGTGTGTTTCAGTCAGTCTGCCTGTTCTGTTCCCCACTCTGTCTCTAGTGAATCCTCTCACTCCCCACACCTCTGGCCTGTACCCCAGTTCTTGTATAAATAAATAAATAAACCTTTTAAAAAAAAAAGCTTTTCAGTCTACTTGGTGTGACTATTGTTTCACTTTGCCAAAAAAACAGCAGCTTTGAAGCTGTTGATATCCACATGTCCTTGCGCATCCCCCAGCCTAGTTGTCATGTGGGCGGCTTTAAACTCTCCCTGGTGTATCCTCTTCCCCATCTGCCAGTGGTCTCTAGGGCCTTCCAAGAGGTCTGCTCTGTTTTTGTGTTTTTGTTTGGAAAGAGGATTTTTGTGATACTTTCAAATTTGTCATAATCATAGGGTAGCATGCAGTCGTAAGAAAGAACAGTGAGGTTGCCCTTCATCCAGTCACAGGGCAGAGTAGCTTGCAAAATTAGAGTGTAGGGTTGCACCAGGAAAGTGAGGGGATGAATCCACCCATCTAGTTCCTACTTCCACACACTCTTGTGTGTGTGTGTGTGTGTGTGTGTATGTATTTGTTTAGTTGAATGTTGTTGCCCCCAAATGTATATAATCCTGACCACAGTTTAGAGGCAGGATGGGGTCACTGGAGGATCCTGGGAGCTGAGCTTTATGGCCACGCCCCGCTGCTCCCTCCTGCCCCTCACAACCACTCATGGTCATTTCAGGAATGCTTGGTCACTCTCATGCTGCCTTTGTTGGCCACCAAGGGCCCCCCCTTTGCATCCTCCCCCCTCTCACTGCAGAATTGAGTTCTAGAGCGTTTTCGATTGGGAAGATGGTTGGTCCCAAACGGGACTCCAGCAACCCCACCTATCACAGTGGCTTGGTGGGGGTGGGTGGGTTCCCAAGGGGCCTGGCTGGCATTGTCCCCTCGCTGGTGGAGATCTGCTGTCTTAACGGGAGGAGGCTGTGGGCTGAGCCACAGGGACTCACCGTCCCCCTGGTCTGGCAGCCAGTAGTGTCCTTCTTCCCCAGTAGTCAGTGACTTCTCTTCCTGACAGCCACCCCCGTCCCACCAGGAGGAAGTGCTCTGACTGTGTCCTGTCCTCATCAGCCCCGCCTGGAGGGGACTGCTGATGGAGACCTGCCTAGCAACTCATCCCCAGGTGACCCCTGCCTCCAAGTAAACCCAGAATGCAGAGATCTGCCATATGATAGGCCCCCTGCGACCCCAGTCCCCACCCAGCTGCAGATGGAGCTATAGGCACCCCAGCCCCAGTTTCAGGGCTGGCTGTCCCCCTCTCTTTTGGCCACAGCAGCTCCTAAGCCTGTTGTTTTTCTCCTGAGAGTAGGGACATTCCAGGAGGGTCACTGGGGGGTTGGGGGAGGGGCAACGACTTCGAGCCACACCAAGGAGTTGACATCCATTCATCCACCAGGAACTTCTAAACAAAACAGGCAGCCTTTCTCCAAAACCCTGGCCTCCCCAGGGGGTACCCCCAGGTGCACTGAGTCCTCAGATTAGACCCCAAATTGCCCCAGGGGCCCCTACACTGCTGTCTTGTCACAGAAGTCCCTGATCGTTTGGTGGGGACAGCCCCAGACTCTGGGAAAGCCCCGAATTCTTGCAAATGCACGTTCAGCTCCTGCCTCTGGAACAGGCCCAGGGCAAGTCTCAACCCTGTGGCTCTCATCTCCCAGCAGCCCACCTGGAGGGCCAGCCCCCTCCTGGCAGCCTGGGCTCTCCCTCTCTCCACGGCGTTTATTTGTTTCAGCTAATGCTGCTCATCCTGGCTCTCAGGCCAGAAAGGGATCCCTCCATCAGGCAGCACTGTCTCATCAGGACTAAGCCACTTACAGGAGAGACCGCTGGTGTAATAACAGCTGGTTCCAGAGTCAGGGATGGGGCTGAAGCCCCTGTGGGTGACTGCCATCAGGCCCCTGCACCTTCAGTCCTTCATCTACAGCCCAATCTTCAGAGGGGGTGGGAGGGGGGTTTCAAATACCTGCACCCTGAGATAATCATAGATACTCATACATTTATAAGAAATTAGGCCAATACAGACAAGTCCCGCTGCCCTTCACCTGGCGCCCCCCATTGGTCACATCCTGGAAAACCGCAACATCACCACAGCAGTCTGTTGAGAGGGATGGACTGGCTGCTCTTCCTCATGCTGCCCAGCTTTTCAGGGTGTTTGTGTCCTGGGGCACCAGGCTCACCGGCTCTGTCTTCCCCAGACCAGAGATGTGTGGGCCCAATGAGAAGCCCAGGAATGGCTTCACTGCATTTTGAGGGTTTTGAGGTCTCCGTGGCTCTCACCAACACTCCATACTCCTCGCCAGAGTTGGGAGTGCTGCATGTGTTGCGGGGATGCTTGCACTGCCCTCTGCAGACACAACTTGACTCAGCAGACCGCAGACCACTTGGGGTGGAGTTTGAAGATCTGCAGTCCCCGTCCCTGGACAGCCCCCCTGCCCTACCCACCTGATCCACAGGAAGTTAACATCCAGTGAGAAGAGCAACCAGACCACGGGTGGAGGATGAGGTGGCTGCCTTGTAGAATGAGTGACAGTGGGATGCTGGGCCCACAATTCCCAAGGATGGGCTGCACCAGGCTTTGGGGAGCAGAGTGCTCAGGAGATGCCCCCAAACCTAGAACCTACCCTAGAAAGTTGGAATCTGGGCCTCTGGAAATGAGGAGATGGAGGTGTGGGTGTTTAGTCCTTCCAGGGGTTTGGAGGGAAAATCTGGCCAGCCTTCTCCTATCTTCTGGAGGTGTCAGCAGTCCAAGTCATTTCTGGGCTTGTGGCTGCATCAACTCCACCTCTTCCTCCATCATCACATGATGTGTGTCCCTGTATCCTCATAAGGACACCAGTCCTGACAGATTTAGGGCCCACCTTCTCCAATGTGGCCTTTGTCTTAGTAATTACACCTGTAAAAACACTATTTCCAAGTCAACTCACTTTCTGAGGCTAATCAACCCCATTCAGTCCCCTCCTTGGACACCCCATCTTCTGCGGGGTGGTCACACAAGTGAAGAGGACCGGGTGCCTGTCCCTGCGCCTCCCACTTCCCGGGAGTTGGAGGTGGTGCTAGGTTCCCGGCGGAATAGCCCCTCCCACACCTTGGCTCTGAAATCGGCTGACACGTAGTAGTAGACGAAGGGGTCCACGCAGCTGTTGAGGGCGCTGAGCGCCAGGCTGGCCATGTAGGCGGCATACAGGTCCCCCCAGGCCTCTGGGCCTGGGTTCGAGTAGTGCAGCAGCAGCAACACGTTGCTGGGCGTGAAGAAGGCCAACGCTGAGGCCAGAACAAGCCCAGTCAGCCTCAGCGCGTGGTTGTAGCGCTGTCCACTGGCGGCCAGCATGCGCAGGGTGGCCCCGTAGCTCAGCAGCATGACCAACAACGGCAAGAAGCAGCCTATCACGGCCAGGCAGATAAAGGCCGGCCGCCAATAGGTGGCCTGGTCGCCGAGGGGCAGCGCATCGTGGCAGAGCATGTGGTCAGAGCGTGACAGGAGGAAGGTCTGCCGCTGCAGCATCAGGGGCAGGGTCAGGGCGACTGCCACCAGCCAGGCTGCAGCACAGAGCCTAGTGGCCAGACATCGGCCTCGAAAGGTTCGGGACCGCAGCGGATACACCACGACCAGGTAGCGGTCCAGGCTGATGGCAGCCAGCAGCAGGACAGAGCAATACATGTGGCTGTAGAGTGCAGCTGTGACCAGGCGGCAGGCAGCCTCGCCGAAGGGCCACCGCTGGCCCCGCAGGTGGTAGACAAAGCGCAGTGGCAGTGACAGGGCCAGCAGCAGGTCCGCAGCTGCCAGGTTCATCAGCATCACTGTGGAGGGCAGCCTCGGCACCCGCATGGCCAGTACCCACAGTGCCAGGCCATTGGTGGGCAGCCCCACTGCCAAGACCAGGCCATAGAGCACAGGCACCAGCCTGGTGGGCACCCAGCCCAGCAGAAGCGCCCGAGAGCTGTCAGAGAGGTCCAGGCTGTCACTGTCATTGGTGCAGATCTGGCCAGGGAAGCTGCGCAGGCCGGGATGTATCCCTTGGTGCCTGGCCGAAGACTCTACTGCGCTGTCTGGAGGAGGGAAGGGGATGGAGGTCCTTGAGCCCAGGAGTTACCCAGATTCCCAGCTGGTCCCTCCATAGGGCTGTAGTCTGGGAGTTTATTGTCAGGTGGGACAGAACTGGACATAAACGCCTCTATGGAGGACCTTCCCACCAACTCCATCTCCCATCCCAGATCTGGGCCCCCTCCCAGCTCCCTGATGTCCCGGCCACCCCCAGTCCTAGTGGCAGGACCTAGGGTCACTCACCATTGTCTCCACCTGTGCTCCCACCCTCGTCGTAGAGACTGTGGGTTTGGAGACCACCTTCCAGGCCCAGCCCCAGCGCCAAGAGCCACAGCAGCAGGAGCCCCCGCATGATGCTGGCGGTGGACGAGCAGCTCTGGGCAGAGGCTGTGACCTGGGCTTCCTGCCGGGTTAAACACTGCCACCCCCACTGGTCCCCCTTCCACCCCCGCTTCCTGAGTGTCTGGGGAGGAGTGAAAAGCCTGGGTGAGATAAACCAGTAGGGCACACCCCTGCCCCCAGTGAGCCAAGGGAGGCTTGCAGCATGGTCTGAGGAGACCTGGTGGCTGGCCAGGGTCACTCAATTTGCCAGAGGTGTCTCTTGGAGTGGGGGTAGCACTAGGCCAGCAGGATGGGGGAGAATGTCCCAGGTGACAGCCTCTTTCCTTAGCCCCTGTCTGCTGCAGGAAGCCTCTGTTGGATAAGTGGCCTCTTCCTGCTGACCAGAGAAGCCAGCCATTCATGTCCTCCCCTGGGGTTTCCTGGCTCTTCATGAGCTTCCACTCACCTCGTTTCTCTGGCAAGCAGGAGAGTCCTCCCTCCCCACACCAGAAGTCAGGTGAATGAGTTCCCCCACTTCCCACCCCCAGTGGAATTCTCCAGGGCCTCTGT
Source organism: Talpa occidentalis (assembly GCF_014898055.3). NCBI lineage: Eukaryota > Metazoa > Chordata > Mammalia > Eulipotyphla > Talpidae > Talpa > Talpa occidentalis. Next base: position 46,191,280 of record NW_023601212.1, on the reverse strand, counting down.
GGAGCTGCCTTGCCTTATTGCTGCCTCACCCAAGCCCCGCACCGTCCCCTGGGCAGAGATGGGAGATACCTAGACAGCTTTGGATCTGCTGAAGATAGTTGAGGGCTGTCAGCCCTCAGCCAGAGCCCCTTGACCATATGCTGGCCTGGGTGCCTGAGGGGAGCTCCTGCTGGGAGACGCCTATTCCCGGTTCTCATACCCCTTCCTCTGGTGCCCTGGCTCCATCCGCAAATGGGGGATCCCAGGTGTGACCAGAGGCTGTGGTCATGCCATGTCTAGCCCAGACAGGTGCCAGGCACATCCAGGTCAGAGGGACCCCTAGGTTACCCTCCCCAGGGCCCTCCCTTTCTGGCCCCTCCATGTCTGTCCACTCAGAGGTGGGCTGCTGTGTAGATGAAGAAACTGAGGCTCCTTTTCTATCCTAAACACAGTCCCTCTAATGCCTCTCCAGCCCCCAGAGAGGACTTAGACACTCTGGGGATCCTTTGTCCTTTGTGGCCAGGCCTGGGCTAGGGGAGGGACTGGGAACAGCAGGACTCCATGGGTGGGGGTAGGGGAGAAGAGATGAGCTAGGGGTGGCAGAGGGGTCGATGTGGCCATGCCCGGAGCAGAAAACCCTAATCTTGTCACACACTTGGGGATACAGGGTCGAGCCAGGAAGTGACTGAGCAGTCCTGCCTGGACAAAGGCAGTCACTCATGGAGGCTGAGGTGCTGAGTCCCTGCCCCCCCCACCCCCCAGCCCGGGTCACGAGGTCCAGAGAGCTCCAGCTGGGGCAGGTATCCTCTCCCCCATTTCTGAGCCATTTCCACCTACACCAACAACACATTCAGCCCCACACCAATGTCTTGGTGACATATGACCCATGATGCCCTTGGTGCACAGGAAAACCAGGAGCAGAAGGCAGAGCAGGAAACCCATGCTGGCAGTACCTGGTGACTGGAGCCCCTGGGAGGGAAGCAGTGTGACTCACGCATGCGTGTCTAGGAATGTATGCAGACATGGAGCGTAGGAAGACATCTGGACAGGGGTGCTCCAGGCAGCATGGCAGGGAGGGGGGGTTATGCCCATCAACCCATCCCCCACAGAAATGACCCTGTGCCAGCGCCAAATATGTCGAGTAGGACTGTTCGTGCCCACACTGTTCCAATCAGCTGACCAGCTATGGGGGGCACCTTGTGGGCGATGCTGGGGGCAGTCGCCTTTGGGAAAGGACTTGACTTGGCTGCCTACTTTTCTCTACATGTTTTTTTGTACTGATGGATTTTTTTTTTTTTACTGTGTGTCACTTTCCACAAAAACTCATGTTTAAATTAGGCATTAAAAAGTAAGGGAATTTTGCCACAGGCCACAACATGGGTGAACTTTGAGGACACTGTGCTGAGTGAAATAAGCCAGACACAAGGCCAGATGCTGCGTGACCCCACTCCCATGAGCGGCCTGGAGGAGTGAGATTCTTAGAGGCAGAAAGGAGGGTGGGTGGGGAGGCGCAGCTGGGGGACTGTTTAATGGGGATAGAGTTTGGGTTTGTGAAGATGAGGAAGTTTTGGGAATGGAGGGTGGTGAAGGATGCACCTTAATGTGAATGCCTTTTATTGCCACATTTTATTGCTACACTTAAAGTGGTTAATGTGGTAAATTTTATGTGTATTTTATCAAAATTTAGAACCTTTTTAAATAGTGACAAACAAAAAAGGCAAACGAACCTCAGTCAGTGACTTTTTCACCCTCCAGCCCAGCCTGGAGCCTAGGCGTACACCCCCTCCCAAGTGATCTTTCCCCACCACCTCTCCTCCACTTCACTCTCCATTGGAAGGTGGGGGTCTGTGGAAGAGTCAGAGCACCTCAAATCCTTTCAGCTCAAGAGTTCCTAGTTAGCTGCCTTTGTGGAAATTGTGTTTCCTTTATGTTGTACTTTGAAGCCAGAGGCACCTACAAATGTACCTCCTCTGGACAGCCTGAGAGGATGTGTGAATCCAGGGTGGGGTGGGAGGGAAGCAAGGTCATACCCAAGGTCATTGGTTTAGCCCCTAACTCCAGATGGTTTGCATTTCCACCCTACTGACCCCTCCAGCACCCCTACCCTCCACCATCACCCCTCCACCATGCTGGGCAGGGGGAGGGAGGGCAACCCACCTTGTCCCTGCTCACAGAGGAGGCAGGACAGCTTTATTGACCAGGGTTGCTCTTTGCTGCTGTCTGATCCACAGACTCAGGGCTTAGAGCAACTGAGTTCTGAGGATCCGGAGCCTCCTTGGGTGGGTGCTCTGCTGAGGGCCTCACGATGGTGCAGGTTGGGTGTTACTGGCCAGGCCCCTTTACCTAATATGGAGCTGGCATCTTCTGGGCCAGAAATACCTTCCCTCCAAGCTTGTCGTACCCACAAAGGCGGGACTCTTTGGCGGGGGTGGGAGGGGGGGTGGGGGGAGTTTCCATCCTTGTGGGACTCCATGGCCATCTCAGAATTCTGCACATCACTGTGGCCACTAAGACTCCTAGACCCCAGCACCCTTCCCAGGAGCACCCTAGCCTTCCCATCTCAGTGCTGCTGACAAAGGCAGGCCTGGCTGTGGGTATGGAGGGGGCCCTGTGCACCCTGATGTAGGCCCAGTAAAAACTCTGAGGCAGCACAAGCCTGCTCACCAAGTGCCCAAAAGCACCCTTCTCTGGAGGGAGGTGGGCTCCAGAGAACTTCCCGGGAGGCAACTGAAAGGCAGGGCCTGGTGGAGAGCTCTGAAGCTCAGGTGACAGTGATGGCACAGACTCAGAGGGTGAGAGGAAACGGTGGTGGTCCCTGCCAGGAGGGGAGGCCAGAGAGCTGGGAGAGTGGTATTGTGGGGCTAGGAGATCCTGTGCTGGCGTGGTTGGACACACAGAAGTTGAGAAAGCTCAGAGCAAACACCACAGTATTAACTGGGTTTTGTGCAAAATGATACTTGAAGAAGACACCTCCTATTTTCACTGAAAACTAAAACTGAGCTGGGAATGAATATCCGAGACATTCTCTGGGTGGAACAATGCCTCCATGGGACCAGGAACCCAAGCACATGTGCAGTGAAGCTGCGAGGCTCTGCAGGTGGGGTGTGGCAACTGCTAGTGCACATGCAGAGTTAACCCCCCAACCTGGCTGGGAGAAACTGCCTTAAGGAAACGACTGCGGGAACCTCACAGCTTTACATCAATATTTACCTTTTCAGCTTTACATCAATATTCACCTTTTCAGTTTAATGTGCAAATAAATAGAAAAGGAAAACTACATTCAAAACAGCTGCAAAGGAAGTACAAGGCCTGGAACAGAAATTCTTCAAAAAATGAGAGGCGCTCCCTAGAAGCATGCTGGGGGGGGGAGAGGGGGAGGATGGGGTTGGATAGCTGGGGACTTTGTGGGATCTGATCACATCCAGTCCATTTGAGGCACAGACAGGGGGTCCCCAGGAGGCAGGCTGCCAAGGGTCTGGTGCAGGATCCGCACAAGAATCCCCTTCTTACAAAACAAAGATGCCCAAAGTGCCTGGGCTACACTTGAGGAAACACAGGCAGGAGACCCTAGTGGGACAGACTGGCCCGGAATTGCCCAGACCTAAGAGTCAAGGTTTCACCAACCTTGAGTCCCACAGGTAACTTCTAGAAATGTCTCCACTTGCTGGCTCTCAGGATGAGGGCTGCACGGGGCTGTTCCAGGCTCACAGTCGTGGGTCACCTCTCTGAGCCAGGGGTCTGACCAGAGGTTTCATGGTACAGGTTGGTGGCAGTGGCACAGCAGCCTTCGATGCCTCTGCAGGAGACTGACTGTGAGTCCCTCATGCCACACCTCTCCCGGTGGCAGCTATGGGACCTGGATATAAGGGTGACATGCGGAGTTCCGTGAAAGGGACTTTCACCCAAAGAAGCTGCGAGACCTGGCTGTTGCAAAGTTACAACCACTAAGGGAGTGAGAAGGAATAAATATGTGTGTGCATATATGTTTATAGAATATCCAGGGTCCTCCAGTGTGGGGCCCATGAGCTTGGTAGGAACATCTGGTGGAGATCATGTCCTAATAACCCCAAGTCTGACTGTAGAATCAATGTGGGGTTTGGCCTTTCTTTATCCCAGAGTGGGATCTTCCAGGCAGTTCTGGTGTCCCCAGCCCACTCCATGTCTTGATGTAAAAGTGAAATCCCAACAGTTTGGATGGAAGGGCTTCTCAGGCCTTAAAGTGACTAAGGACCCCCAGGGTCAGCTGGGCCAAGTCAATGCCCAAACGGTCAGATGCAGGTGATAATTCCAGAAGCTCTCAGAACCACTTGGAAAGGACATGTTTTTCAAGCAGGCCCAACTGAGTCGACTCCTTCCATGATGGGGGTCTCTTGAACACTGATAACTGCCCCACCCCACCCCCAACCCCCCATGAGTGCCCTTGAATGGCTTGTCACTGACTTTTCTAGAAACCGTATGCACAGAAGGACCGGTAACCCTGCCTAGGGATTTGGCACATATGAAGGGCCAGTCAGGGACATGAATGCAATCCCTGCTCCGCAGCCCCGTGTTGATCCTCCCACTTACAGTGGGGACAGAGTCCCCAGAATTCAAGTGCAGGGTTCAGGTTTGGCACATCTGCAAGCTGAGGGGAAGACAGCATAGGATGGAGGCCAGCATGCCCCTCCCCGTTTCTGGAGGCTGCAGCCCAGCAGCAAGGCTGGGAATCCTCTCCTCCTGCAGGTTGTTCATGGAGACGCCTGATATATACTCAGGCCGAACCTTGAGGTGGTGCCATGGAGTGTCAGGGCGAGGCGGGGCGGCGGCTGTACTGCACGCGATAGCGGGTGACCGGCAGGCCGTGCACATGCGCTGTCTCACACAGTGTCTTGCAGGGCAGCATGTCCTCATCCTCCTCACCCATCAGCCAGTCCTGCACCAGGCTGGCTGCTTCCACTGTCACGTTGTGCTCCAGCCAGCGGCCGTGCCATTCCTCAAAGTGCCGGTGGTGCCGCAGCAGGACCAGGGGCTGCACCTGCAGGGGGCAGGGAGGAAGGGAGTCAGGACATCCAGGTACCCAGGACAGCCATGGGCTGGATCTCAGGACCCAGGAACCCACAGATGGTGATGGGCTGGATCTCTGGGGGTAGACACTCCCAGATGACCAAGGGCTGGGCAGAGGAGCACCTGTTTGGCGCGGCAGAGGGTCCCACGGCGGTACATGTAGTCCTCAGAGTTCACGATGAACATCATCTTGTGGGAGCTGAGCTTGAAGCGGCAGTCCACATTGCAGGCGCTCTCCACCCCAACCAGCCGCTTCCAGGAGCTCTTGGCCTCCCCCCGTAAGGCCCGCACCTGCTCACACTGCCACCTTCGGAACTTCTTGAGGTTCCTGGGGTGAGAGGAAGATTTGCAGAGTAGGAAATCCTCGAGACCCATAATATGTCCAATTACCCAGATGTTGGGGAAATGCAAACTGGAACCCCGAAAAATTGTCACCCAACCTCAAATGCAGCAAAAACAAACCTTAGTCCTGCCTGGTGCTGGCAATATGGAGCCCCCACCAATCTGCTCCCCCCAGGAACTTCTAGCCACCTGCGTTTTCTTCCTCTGGTTCCTCCAGCAGGAGCTTCCTCCCCTGGGTCTCCTTTCCCTCCACATCTGGTAAGCTTCCCTCCTTCCTGAAACCCCTCCTTGCTTAGGGACCCTCATTAATTCCTATCAATGAGCCCGGGACCCTTGGGACTGCTCCCCCAGATTGGTTCCCACTTGGAAAGTGGTCCCCATTCAAATCTAAACACCCACTAATGGCCCCCATTGATCATAAAGTCCCAAACCCTGATATGGTGGTCACCCCTGCCCCTGACTTGATAACTGCCATTTCTGGAAGCTTCTCCCTCTAGGCTCTCACCTCCTCCTCTGACTTATGCATCTGGGGTCTCAGATCTCTCGGGCAGAGTGGATTCCCTTGATAAGCGTGGACCTCATCATCTTGGGACTGCTCTCACGTGTAGCTCTGGTCACCCTAGACTGTAAGCCTCAGGAGGGCAGCACCATACCTCGGTACATATCAGGTGTCCAATAAGTGCTCTCGGATAGAGGATGCACTGTCTTTCAGCCTCACCAAGAACAGGGGACTCCCTGAGTCCACCATGGATCCTCTTACCTCTGCAGGAACACAGGCTTCAGGAGGAAGCCCTCAGTGGGCGAGCTGGATGCACCCTCAGTCCCCACATACTGTTCCACATAGCGAGCCAGGTGCTGCAGGGAAACAGGGACAAGAGCGTGAAGCCTTGCATCAGGGTTGTAGGCCCTCAGCCAGGACCTGAGCTCAGGGCTCCCAGGGATTCAACCCCACTTCCCCAAAGACTTAGGGAGACTCAGACTGGTGTCATATTTGAGTGACTAAATCCCTGTTGGGTTCTTTCTGTATTCATCTTGTGATAGGTTCACATGGGGGTGGGATGGAGCGGGAGCCTGACATGGACAGCAGACAGGGGTGGGGGCAGGAACGGGCATCAGGACTTGCATAGCAAGTAAAGAAAGGGGTAAACCAGGTAGGGGCTGGATAAGTAACAGGTGGGGATCACAGGACACCCATGTGTACCTTGGGTGGCTTGGCTTGTCCATGGACTATCATCTGCTTACTACCCCATTAAAACCAAGGCCCCTCCACATTTGTAGAAAATTAAGAGAAGGGAGGCAGGGTGTATAGCCCCCCACCCTCACTTATTTTGGAAAGCATTTCCTGTGTGGAGTGCCCTGAAGTAGGCCAGGAGCACTGGTGGCTGTGAGGGCAATAGGGTAAGACCCAGCTGTGAAGGAGGCTTGAGGCTTACAGGTCTGCTTCTACGGACACAATGGCACCAAGAGGAATGTACGATACAGTGCAGGCCTGGCAGGTTCCCTCCTGGTGGTCAGAGATCAGGCTCAGAGCCCTCTTGATATTTAGACATGGGGAGTATGGATCAGGAGTCTAAGACCCCACAGCCGCGGTGAGCAGGATGGGGGTGTCACAGCAGCAGATGGGAAGGAGCCAGGGATGTGGGGGAGGAGTAAGGCTGGCTCTCACTGGCCCTACTGCCATGGGACATACCCACTGGCTCTTGAGTGGTCATCTACAGTTCCCACCCCCTCTTGGGTTTCCAAAGAGACCTTTCATCCTGCATGTGAGGTTTCTCTGGGTGGACGACTTGGGTTTGTGCCTGGCCGGCATGTGCATGGGCCTCATGGGGCGGCCCACAGTGTGCACAAGGCACAGAACACAGGGCTGGGTCTCACCTGGACCTCCACGGGGTCTTCTGTCTGTGCTTCCTCGGTGTCCAGAAGTTCAATGGTCATGATCACCTGCCCTTTGCGCTGGAGGAACATCACCTGGGGACCCAGGGGAGGAAGAGCCTGAAGTCACAGGATGGCCCAGCTGGCACAGGACAAGGTCAAAGGTCATCAATGACCTGTCTTTGCCAAGCTTCAGGCCCTATCCTTCTTCAAGGGACCTTGCACTAGGCACTCTCTAGGCTGAGGCAGTGTCCTGCAGCCCCAAAAAGCACATGGTATCAGCTGGCCAGTGGCTGAGTTGTGGTCCACCTCAGACCCACCCACTGGCCTAATTGCAGCACCCCTCTCCTACAAGGCACTCCTGGTACCCCAGCCCTAGTGGTTGACCCCTTACCTTGAAGCAGTTCTCATCCGCCATGCACCGCTCAGCCTTCCACTGGTAACTGGTCTCCCTGGTGGCACGGACACAGCGTGAGGACAGGTTCCCACCTGCAGCCCCCCGTTTCTTTTCATTCATGTAGAGCTCTACCACCTTCAGACAGACGTCATCGCTCACCAGGTGGTGCAGCTGCGGGAGGAGAGTTCAGGGTGCCGGGCAGGCACCCCCAGGAGGGGTGAAGCACAAGCCCTGTGTTCACCTCCTGCTGGAGTCCCTGCACCTAGGAACATGCACCAAAGCCAACACAGGGATGCAGCAACTGGATGCAGACTAGCTCAGGGTAGAGCAAACTAGTCTAGACCAGAGCCTAGGAGACCAGAGACAAAGAAAGCAGGTTCAACTAGACCAGACCAAACTAGACTAGAATGCAAATCCTGCTTGAGTATGAGAACTCACAAAGTATGGGAAAAAAGGTGCCAAAATGGGAATGGTAATTATATAAAAGTGGCACTATTGCAGGTAGTTATTTTTCCCTGCATGTTCAGCAATAAACACAATTTCTTTAATTCCTACAAGCACATTTCAAATATTTAGTTTTAGGGAAAAATGAGTAACAAAACAAGTGGGGGTCACAGGGTTAGATGGAACTGGCATGGGGCACCGGCTGTGGGGCAGACTCAGGAAGTCAGGCTCTTCCCCACATGACGCTTTGTTGGGTGAACAGGATGACATGTGGACATGTGAATCTCCTGGCGGCTGGCACACACAAGTTTCCCAATAAACACTGGCTGCTCTTACTGAAAGCAAGCAATGCTAATTAACAACAACAAAAAAGAGGCAAAGAACATGGACCCGGCCCACAAGGATGTGGAGCGGGTCCTGCAGGCATCTGGCCCAGGGGATTTCCAGTAGGCTTTAAGGTACCACATCTGGGGGTCTGGCTCCCTTACAACACCAGCTACACAACTCCATTTTTACTGCTTATCTTCTTTTTAATTTCATTTTTAACGAGTTCTACAATATACATTTTAGAGAGGGGAATTTTTTAAAAGCATTAATTAAAGTGCTAGGGGCAGGTTCATTCCTGCCCCTGAAGGGAAACAAAGGCGGTGTAAGACGAGGTTAGGGTGTCAGGAAAAAGGGCAGTGTGGATGGGTTCGTCACAAGCCCTGTGTCCAAAGGGCCACAGAAGGACAGAGATGCTGACCCCATGAGCCACCGGGGAAATGCAACGTCACAATGTGGTCCCACAGTCCCCTTGGTCTAGGAAGATAGACCCTGAGGCAAGCACTGACCCAAGCACTAGGCGGTGACAAATGCACCAGGAAGCTGAGCTCTAAGGCAGAGGCACGCACTGGCACCCCACCCAGGGATGCTAGGAAAATGGGCTTGGACAGCTACCAGGAGACAAACATGACAGTTGTAAGGGCCCAGTGAGGGCGTGTTCCCCAGAGCCTTCCCAGGGAGAGGAATGGAGGAGCCACAGCATCTCGAAAGAGAGGTTCTCCCAGAATCACACTGCCTGTATGCAGTCAGACATGCTGTGTGCTTCCATTCACATGCAGCTGGAAACCAGGGAATCTGCCCATAGATGGGGAGTGCACACAAGGGGGCAAGGGAGGGGGGCTGTCTGTGAAAACCAACCAAGCTGCATTTTCAGAACTTGGACACTTCTCTATGTGTGCTTTACTTCAATAAAATGCTTTAAAAACCTGGAAGGAAATGCTTGAAATAATTCTAGATTCTAAAATATTTCAAATGACTGGATCTGGGTGGGAAAGTAATGCCATTATTCTTTCCCCATCTTCATTTCCGCCTTAAAGTGAATAGCCTTACTTGATAATCAGGAAACAAGTCAAGCTGAACAACTCCAGTGGTAACCCAGCAGGACTCATGTTCCAGACCTTCGAGACTTGGCAGTTTATATTTACGTGACCTGTTTCCTCTGGCGGACATTTAGCTGTGGGCAATTCTTCTGCTACCATAAACAATACTGACAAACATCACTGATATTTCCCCCCAGGAGATATGTGGGGAAGGGTTATTCACAATGGTGCAAATTATCCTCAATAAAGTCTGTCCACCGGGGACTCAAACAATTCCTTGTATGTGCATGTCACAGTGGCACTGCTCACATCACCAAAAGGTGGCAACAACCCAACTGTCCAGCAATGGGTAACTAATGAATAAAATGTGATGTATTCAGTCATGAGAGGCATAATGATATTCTGGTCAAGTACGATGTACAATGAGGGCCTTATATCTAGCCTAGGAGCACAGTAGGTCATACTATGTAGGTCTGTCATTACACTCTGGTGTTCACACAAGCAATGAAATCATCTGATAACACTTTTCACAGAATGCATTCTGTTACTGAGTGACATATGACTATACATACAATGGAATATTAGTCATAAAAAGGAATGCTACACACACACACACATACACACACACACACAAACACAAATGATGGGAATGAACCTTGAAAACATGATGCTGAGTGAGAGACCAGACACAAAAGTCCACATGGTATGTGATCCATTCATATGAATAGGCAAATACAGGCAGAAAGCAGACTGGTGGTTGTGAGAGGCCAGGAGGTTGTGGGGCCAGGAGATGGGGAGCTACTGCTCATGGGATAGGGTTTCCCTTTGAATCACTAACTTTTAAAATAGTGAATTCTACATTATGTGAATTCTACCTCAATTTAAAAATAAAAGGAACTTATAATCATGGGGCCACAAGCACAGCAGGCAGTGGTGTACATGTGGGTCTTCAAAGTGGAGGAGGGTGGGGTACCCCAGTGTCTTAGGCTGTTTACCTGCCGGGCGATGCTCTGCACCAGCTTGTCCATGGTGAAGCCCACGTAGGCATGGATGGTAAACATCTCTCGCAGGGTGTCCTCATACTGTGTGGGGTCAATCCCGCCCTCCAGCAGGCTCCGCACCATGTCCAGGAAGGCCGGGTAGTACTCCTCCAGCTCCACCTCACCTGGGGAGGCAGGCATAGCCACTAGGGTCACAGGCACTTACCAGCCAGGTGCACCTACATCTCCACCAACACAGGAGCCACATTCTGCCTCCTTCCACCATCCTTCCCAATATGGTCTTCAATCCATGGGGTGGACCAGAGGGCAGGCTCAGGAGGACGCTATCTACAGCCTCACACCCAGAAGGGAGGGAGCACACTGGGTGCCCTGGTCCCACCCAGCATGCTACCACAGTGGGAGCATGTAAGGTACCGGCGAATGTTTTTGCTACTTCCCACTTGATATGTCTCATCTAAGATAATTACTTCAAATGAAAAGTCAGTAAAAATACAACTGACTTCTCTGATACAGGCTGGGAACCCAAACCTTTGGGGTGCTTGGTCATAGCTACTTGCCCCGCTCCAGGTCCCTACCCAGCTCACTAAGATGCTTTGGCCTGCCCCCTCCCAAATGTCCCCTGGGCTCACTGGGCTGCTTCAGCCGCAGCTCCATGGCGGGGTCGCTGCCCTTCTCACGGCGGCCCTCACACAGCAGCTTCTCACGCTCCTTCTCAGCGCGGTACTCCAGAAGCTGCTTCTGTGCCTGACGGTAGATTTTCAGGAGCCTGGAACACAGGGTCTGGTGCAGGCGCAGGAAGAAGTACCAGTTGTTGTTGGCGAAGAAGAGGCTGTAGACATCATCCAGCGGCTTATGCAGTGGTGATGGCTGCTCGGCAGCTGGCGCCTCCCCTGGAGCTCCTTTCTCCTCCGGGGAGCTGCCCTGCTGCTCAGGTGCCGGTTTCTTCCGGTCACCAAGGTCTGCATTCTGCCCCTGAGGGCTGCCCCGGCCTTCATCAGCAGAGTCCTCTGATGCACCCAGGTCCAGCTGCTGTGAGAAGAAGAGGCTGGGCAGGAACTGATGCAGCAGCTGGTGGATGGCTCCCTGGTCCTCCTTCTGGATGGCCGGCTGTCGCTTCACGTAGTAGCTGATGAGGGCAGCTGCATCTTCCAGGATCTGCCTGTCTTCATACACAAAGATGAGGTGCGGCTCACTGGAGGGGGCACTGCGGCCCTCTGAGTGCTGTTCCTGGTGCTAGGGGAGAGGTAGCATTAGTATATGTGCTGCCGAAGCAAACACGGGAGAGGTAGCATTAGGGTAGAGCTACAAAGTAGGAGCCTGGGGCATCTGTTGGCATCACACTCTGATCTGGACCAAATGGACCAACCTCCCATTACCCATGTACCTGGAGGCCTGAGAGCCTGGCCTGGCATCAGTTCTTTGGCTCAGGCCTAGAAACCTGTATGCACCAATGCTAGCAGGAGGGCCTGGCTGGAGGCTGGAGGTGGTACAATAGGAGACCTAGTTTCCTGTGACCCTGGCAAGCAGCCTCCTCTCGGGCCTCAGTTTCTTCAATGCTAAAATGAGGACAACTGCACAATAAGATCTGTAAGCCAGAGTGGATGTTTCTGCTGAGGGTTCTAACAGTGCCTGGTCTTAGGTCAGTGGCAGAGAAAGGAAAGCTGCTATGGGAAAGGCTTGCATGTGTATGTGTGGGGGAGGCTGTGGTGGTAGGGAGAGGGGAGGGGAGCTAAGAACTCTTGTTGACAATGACAGAGCTGCTGCCACTTTCCAGCCTTCTCCCAGAACAGCGTGTGTGTGTGTGTGTGTGGGGGGGGGGGGTGGCGGCGGTGGTGACGGTGTGGGGTTGGTATTAAGAACCCTTGTTGACAATGACAGAGCTGCTGCCACTTTCCAGCCTTCTCCCAGGTTGGCCAGAGACTGGGGTCACAGAAACATCTGTCCTCAAACCTATGGCAGCCCTGGTAGGGTGACACTGGGTAAACAGGTAGAGTCACCTACAGGAAGGGCCACGGAGGCCCTGGCTTGTGTGTGTGTGCTCATGCATGCACTTGTGCCTGAGCGTGCATGTGTGTGTGTGTGGGGAGCGGGGGCGTTGGGAGTCCCTGCTGACAATGACAGGGCTGTTACCATCCTCTATCCTTTCTCCAGGTTGGCCAGAGGCTGAGGTCACAGAAATGTCTGCACTTATCCCTATCAGCCCTGGCAGGATGATGCTGGGGAAACAGGCACAGAGTACGGCAACCCACCCGAGGCCTGCTCAGACCTGCCCAAGGAGGCCTCACCTCATCATAGACACTCTCGATCTCATTGAGCAAGCTTTTGGAACGAAGGGCCTTGGTGTCATTCTGCTTGAAATTCACGGCCTGGTGGTCCAGGGACTTTAGGTATGCCTTTTCATACTGCTCCCGCCAGATCTTGTTGAAGCCCTGCTGCGCCTCCCGCCACTCCTCCTCCTTGGCTTTCAGCCTGCAGGGGGCAGAGGGACTCAGCCCGGGACAGCCTGGGAGTATCCCAGGGGGACAGCCTGAGTCACCCCTCCCAGGGCCGACCTGTCTTCCACCCAGAGCCCTGGCCCAATGCATCCCAATCTCAGGAGGAGACCAGCCCGACTGTGTAGTGGGTTCCATGATGAATAAAGCAGGAAAGTGGGAACGAGGCCCACTGAAGTGACTAGGCTGGTTTTATGGTTTCTCCAATACTGCTGCCCTCAATGTCTTTCCTGCCCTGGTCAGGACCCTGACCACACTCCATGTGGTTGTTAAACAAACCATGGGGCGCCCTTGCTGGACTCTGAGTTCCACAAGGGAAGGACAGTGTTGGCCTTGCTCAGTCTGCCACCCCAGTGCCAAGCACAGCACCAGTAGAGGCAGCTACTTCATCAATAATGGTGCAGGGAGGCCTCTGAGACATGTTAGCAAGTAACAGGCACACCATGGTGTACAGGGTGCTGCTGTGTTTTGAAATAGTTTGAAATTCACAAATAATTGTATATGATAATCTCAAGGCAGAACATGCTAGATATAGATATGATTTGGATATGATAATGCTCAAGGCAGAACACAGTGTTCACTGTGCTTCCCTCACGGGAGTGCACAGAGAATGAAAGAAGACTGGAAATACAGTGCCAGCCCAGGCCCTGGGGCCCTTTGAAGATATGCCTGTGACAACAGTACTAATGAGCCCCTGGGGCCCAAGCAGGTGGGGGGCCAGGAGCAGAGGGCACCTTTTCAGAACGACAGGCACAGCAGTGACAGGGTTCTTCTTGAGGCTCTCGATGATCTCTGGGGCTTTGTCACCATAGATGCGGTGAATGGCACGGCGCTGGATCACCTCCGATGTGCCACCCAGACAGTCATCCAGTCGGAACTTCTCTTGGTCCTCAGGCGCCATCCGAGACAACTTCTTCTGCACACTCTCCAGCACCCGGATGGTGGCCAGGTTGGTCTCCAGGACAACATCTAACTATGAAAGGAAGGCAGGAAAGGATCGCCCATGGAGGTGGGGGTGCTGGGGACAGGCACTCAGGGCTGAGTAAATATTCCAACCAAAAAAGTCAACTTCAGTTAACCTAATATTAATCAAACTAAGTTCAAAAAAAATTTTTTTCCCAGCTTTGCGCAGTGGCAGTATCGTAGCCAATGAGGTTTATCCGAGGCGCGATTATTGCTAATTGAAAAAAATTTTTTTTCCCTTATAAACAAAAAGAATAAAGCACTATCAGTGAGTCAGCCCGTAAGTAGGCAAGCTTTTAGAAGCTGCCCCCTGCTGGAAGGAGCTGGAATCCTGGACACGCAAAGGGAGCTGAGGGCAGTAAAGAGACCAAGGATCCATTTCAAGAGAGGGAAAGAGCAGGAAGGAACGGCAAGTACCCAGAAACTCTATCCCGGTGGGCATCTACAGCACTAGTACACGCACCTCAAATCGTTCGTCCTCACAGCGGTGCAGCTGCTCCTCATAGGGTGTCTTCTTGGAGCTGACAAAGGTGGAGTCCTCTGACCAGGAGGGGAAGGAGACCCAGGTGTCATTCAGCACCTGCACCAAGAACAAAACTGAGCAGCATGGCAAACCCCAGCGGCCAGCGGTATGTGCTGTGTCCTCCAGCATGGAAGATGTGAGGATGGTAATGGGATCTTTATTTTACAAAAAATCACTTTATCATGTACACAGTAAAATTAATTTTAAAGTGGTTTTAGGAGAAAACATGACTTTGGGGATGTGAACAAATTATACTATCAGGAGTCAGCAAACTTTATAAAGGGCCAGGTGGTAAATACATTAGGTCACTGGGTCTGGTAAATATGTTAGGTCACTGGTCACTGGGTCTCTGTTGGGATCACTCAATTCTGCCTTTGATCTAGTGAAGCAGCCACAGACCACATGAAAACAGACGGGCAGGACTGTGAGCCAATAAAATCCTTATTTACAGGGCCTCCCCTGGTGGCGCAGGTGGTTGAACATTGTGCTGTGAAGCTGTCCGCAGCCTCTGCAGCACCGCTCTGATGCCGGCCGGCCAGCCGGCGAGGGTCCCACATGGTGCGGCAGACCTCTCCTGTCTTGCCCGCTGCTCCCCTCAGCAGTGTATTTCGTCAGTCTGCCTGTTCTGTTCTCCGCTCTGGCTCTGGTGAATCTTCTCACCCTCCTGTGCATCTGGTCTGTACCCCAGATCTTGTATAAATAAATAAATAAATCTTAAAAAAAAAAAAAAATCCTTATTTACAAGCACAGGCAATGTGGCCAATTTCATCCCTGGACTTTATGCTGGAATCAGCAGGCACTCTGAATCCTTGAATCGAAGTAATAAGCCTGTCCACTAAGCCTGAAAGAGTTCAACCATCAAGCTAAATGGAAACAGAAGGTGGTGAAATGGGAAAATGGAATCACAGCAGAAAGAATTTAACTAACAGTTATTTAGTCTAACAGAGGAATAAGCCAAACCCTAAACTGGAAGCTCTGTTGCTTGCCAAAACTACCAAGGAGGTAAGAAACTGTCACCTTTACTCAGGCATTTAGTTTTGTCACATTCCAGCACCACCCATCATTCAACATCTGGGGGAGACACTCAGTCTTTCATGTATAGCAAGGGTAATGTTTTTTTTTTGGTGGGGTGGGGCTATGTGCCACTAAGCCCATGTGAGCCCCAGAGGGCAATACCTCCTTGCAGATGGCTGTCCTTCCGCTGCACTTGGGCTGCTGGTAGGTTTTGGGAAGTGCTCGGTAACTGGATCCAATGCGCTTACACGATGCGTAGTCAATTTCCCGGCTTATTCCATCCCCAGATCTATCACTCATGGGTGGGGCAAATGACAGTTCTTTCACACCCAGGAAGGACTTAAACTGTGCAAAGAGTTCTGGAAATTTCCTTCAGAAACAAAGATAAATAGTGAGTCAGCGTCCTGGGGTCTTCTGGGAGTAATCCAGAGATTTTAGAATGGCTGCATTAGAAGTATGTCTGTGGTTAAAAATGGTCAGAGTTCAATGTGAGAGAGGAGAGGCGAGAGGTGGATCAAACCAAATGTCACATGAGTAAACCACTACAAGTCTTCATGTACATGTGAACTTGCCTCTGGCCCCTCTGTCACCAGCCAGGCCTAGCCACTCACAGGAGGACATGAAACATGTTGGATGAGATGACCTAGACTGGCAGAACTGGGGCCAGCTCTCCTTGGAGGAGAGGGTTGACCATGAGGCTGGGGTGGGTGTCCACCAGGTACCTGCCTTTGTAAATAAAGTTTTATCAACATAGTCATGTCTACTTGCTTATATCATCTGTGGCTACAGGTGCAGGATGAGGCTAGAGTTGAGTAATCTCAATCCTTGGCCCTTGACAGATAAAGTCTGTCACCTCTGCCCCAAAGCCTTCTGCCTTGAAGGAGACTTTTTCAAGGAAAACCCACTGTGGACATATACTCATGAGTAGTAACAAAATGTCTATGCACGTCTGTGGGGTGATTTT
Source organism: Talpa occidentalis (assembly GCF_014898055.3). Classification (NCBI taxonomy): domain Eukaryota; kingdom Metazoa; phylum Chordata; class Mammalia; order Eulipotyphla; family Talpidae; genus Talpa; species Talpa occidentalis. The sequence continues at coordinate 46,174,882 of NW_023601212.1, read as the reverse complement.
AATGCAAGTGACCTGCAGCCAGCCAGATTCCCTTTGTAAAATTGTATCTACTACCCCTGCTGCTCCCTGCAGGCCCCACAAGAAGGCCATCTGCTAAACCCCACCTGTAAACATGCTGTACCAACTCAACTCATCAGGAAAACCACAGCAAACAAGACGTGGGGACAGAAGACAGAAATAAAATTTGTGCAGAGAATGTCTGAGGCTATAGCTGGGCATCAAGAATACTCTGTAGTACTCTTACCCCAACACATTCATCACCCTGATGACCTTCTTTGACTCTCTGGGTAAACCCAGTCCAGAGTTCCCACATGTAAACAGAGTCTAGAAGAGTCTGGGTCTGCCATAAGAAGTGCAAAGGTATAGTCCCTCCCACACCAGCACTTTTGGGGGTAGGAACATGATCAGGACGGTGTGGCCGGACCCCAGGGGCTAGCAAGGGTCTATTTGTGACCTGGGAGTAGACACAGGGGATGTGTCTGATAACAACTCATCAAGCCATTCTTCTGTCATGAGGATTTTTGCATCTGTTTTATTTTACATTAAAAAATTGTTAAAATCCTATAATAAATAGAATGGGGATCAGACAGCACCTGCCCTGAGGTATCTTTAGGGTTAAGTAGGACACTGCAGAAAGCCAACTCTGTAGGTAGGTTTTTGATTCCCACTTTACAGCAGGGAAGCTGGGGCTCAAACCAGCTTAGAAACTCAAGATGGCAGGGAGGGGGAGTGGAAAGTGACCCTGGGGCCTGACAAACCTGCTACTAGAACACACTGTGCATCTACCATGCATGTGAGTGCGTGTCCCAGGACCATGTCCACCCTCCCATGGCTACACCATTGGGCTCTCTCTGGACAACAGGGGTGCCAAACACTCTTCCTGCTTCCTTGCATTTCTGATCACTAGAACTGCAGAAAGCATACTCAAGTGAATCTCTAGGAAATCAAGCTGGGTAAAAAAAACTGATCCCTTAGTGCAGAATGGTCCAACCACTATGAAGAGCTGTGTGGAGATTTCTGGACCTACTAAACATAGAGCTTCCATATGATCCAGCAATTCCACTCCTAGGTATTTACCCAAAGGACACAGAAACATCCATTCCAAAGAGCACCTGCACCCTTATGTTTATAGCAGCACTGTTTACAATAGCTAAGCTTTGGAAACAGCCCAAATGCCCAAAAATAGATGACTGGATCAAGAAGATGTGGTACATATATACCATGGAATATTACTCAGCATTCAAAAAAGATAAACACATGCAATTTGCAGCAACATGGATGGCGCTGGAAGGGATCATGCTTAGTGAAATAAGCCAAAAAGAAAAAGAAAAATATTGGATGGTCTCACCCATAGCAGGAATCTAGAAAACTTAAATAAGAGACCAGGAAAATGAATAACTATAAGAAAGTGAAAATCAAAATCAACAAAAACTATGAACCAGAGACACTTTTTGGGGGGTGGGGGGCGGGAGGGGAGGGATTGGGGTCAGAATGGGGGGGTTGCAATTATATGGGGAATATAAAAATAAAATTTATTATTAAAAAAAAACCAAAAAACAAACTGATCCCTTAAAGTCACACACTTCACCTCTGTGTTTATGTGACACTTTTGTTATTAAGTTTAGAGGTAGTGCACAGATCAATGGTTGTCGGGGTTTGCAGTGGGCAGCAGGATCTCTGAGATGCAGGAGCCAGTCAGCATCTCAAATGTGCTAGTGGACAAAGAACCTTTATAGATGAGTGAGGAGTACATGGACACACAGGCACATACGCAAGGTTTCCTAACGTCTGTTCTTTATACAAGTACTGATGAATCTATATGCATGTCTAGAGCTATTTCCATTCAATGACAGAGTCGTTTTTCAAAAATAATGCCCAACAGAAGGGAGGACAGAGTTTAAAGAAACCTAGGTGGGGAGCAAGAGAGGGTCACTCACCCCAAAAATGGGCTGACGAGCTGCAGGAGCTCAGAGCCAGACACGAGCTCCCGGTTGAAGAGCGCGATGCAGCGGAGGAAGTTCTCATAGACCTCCTGGCTCTTCAGCACCCTGCGTACCTGTGGGGACGGCAAGTCAGGAGGCTCCCAGGCCCGACCTCTGGTGTATGCAGTCACCTTGCTGGCTCTTGTCACGGGCCTGGGCAGGAGCCCTGGGACTGTGCCTACATTGGTGGGGCTGGTATGTCCTCAAACCCCCCTGACTTGCAGCTGCTGCACACTCCACCTGCTCGATGATGACTATACAACCTGTGGCTGTGAGAGCTGGGGGCCAGTACCTCCTCCCAGACCCCAAATGTTTCCCCCCCCGCCCTTCCTTGCAGAGTTCCTTCCTGCAGATCTGAGCCGGGCAGGTCAGCCCAGATGGGGTGGTTGGCGGCATCAGCAGAATGCGCACCTTGTCAAAGAAGGAGAACTCCTGCAGGGTCCCGTACTTGCCCACAGTGGCGATGGACAGGTCTTTGGTACCACGGAGTTTCATTTTCTTCTGCAGAAAGAAATTATGCACGGCTGATGCTCTGTGCACCCCACAGAGCTCCTCTGTCCATCTCTGTCAGAGCCACAATATCATCAGCACTGAAATAGCCATGAGGTCGGTGTGAGTTCTTCCCAGGACCCCTGTGCACGAACCTCTCAGAACTGACCAGCTTGGCCTCTATTACCTGGTACAGGGTGAAGGTCACAAGACCTCCCCACCCACACTCTGGGATTTAAATCAGCAGTTTAGGGTTCTGATAATAGGCAGGGCACCATGAAGTCAGAATAGCCAGGAAGAGGTACCCTAGGATACAGTATCAGAAACTTCTCCCTGTCTGTTTTGTCCTGTGGGCTGTGATGGTGATGGGAAAGGAACTGAATGGGAACAGCACTGGGAGGACTGTGTTTTAAGTCTCTGAAGCCTTTTGTTTCTAAGTTGGACTTGGATCTGAACTTGGCCACATTCTTGAGGAATGAAGAAAGCTACTGTATAGTCCACACCCTCTCCAAAGTGCCTAAGGAATGATGAGGATATGTCACAAGGTGACAGAAGTCACCTTCCAGGGCCCACTGGTCAAATTAAGAAGAGTTGGGCATCAAGATAAACTGACAGTCATGGATTATAAACTGGAATCCAGACTGACAGAAATAACTATGTAAGTGGGGATGAAAAGAAACATCTTCCTTAAGGGAGAAAGCCAATTAGTAACCGCATGAGGGATGATGGAATTAGGGTAGTGAGTGGAACAGGAACTGGATCTCATCCTCTCTCCCTTCAGTGGGGTGCCTTGTGCAGTGACTGACCCACACAACTGTCCATCATAGTCCTCACAGTGAAAGAACTGTGAAGGTGAGAAAAGGAAAGACTGAGCAACATAATCCATCCCCACAGGAGGGAGTGCTCCTTCCTTCTCATGACGCTCTCATGAGCCAGGAGCTCTGTGAATGACTACCTTAGGGGTGGGCAACTTCCCAAAGTCCCATATCTGGTGAATTTGAAGACAGATCAGGGTTAACAATTGGCATTCAAGGCCTTTGCACTTGCTCCTCAGGTCACCTACAGAGGACAGGCTGTTGGAGCACCCCACAGTCAAGGATTACCTTGGCAGGTGCAGACACAGGACGCAGGAGAGAGGGCCGAGAGCGCTTTTTGCTGTGTTCCAGATTCTTCTCATGTTCACTCTTCTGGACACTGTTCATTTCGCATGGCCCATTTCCTGTGAACTGAGAATACACATAGGAGGTGAATGGCACTGGGAAACACCCAGGCCAGGGTACTGATCTCCAGGTATGAGTATACATAGGACTGCCTCTGCTCAGCCCAGGGCCCCAGCACACTGCCCGCTAGGGGCCAGAGGTCCTGGAACCTGCATGCAAAGTGACTCTGTCCCCAAGATGCATGGGGGAGAGACCAAGTACCCAGATCATCATGGGGTAGCATCATGAGGCTGGCGAGGGCTCTCAGAAGGCCCCTGTGGATGAGGGTCCAGATGGAGACAGGGAGGGCTGGGGGTGGGCAGAGACACCAGAGTTGGGCCCTTGTTTAGGCATCACCCAGCAGGCCACTGACAATGGGGGTCTGAATGTATATTCGAAAGCACCACAGAAAGGAAAGGCATTTCAGGCAGGAGGACTGGCATACACAATGCTCTGAGACAAAGAGGATATCATGGGGAAGTTGGGGAGGGGTGGAGGACCTTGGGGGTACTCTTCTAGACAAGTCCATGCTCCTTTCTGTGAAAGAGAAAATGGAATTTTGTGGGCAATCACTAGATGGGGGGGGGGGGTCATCTTCCCAGGCCTGAGGCCAGCTTAACCATGAGGTTAGGGACATTCATCCCAAGCAAGGGTATTTATAGCAATATTTACAAAGAATGGTTCTGGAAGAATCTATTCAGGCTTTGCATTTCCCTGAATGCACCCTAAAGCTAGAGTAGGCAGGGAAAAGGCAGACAGACCTTTTCTACACTATGGGTAAAGCCCCAAATGATGTTTTGAACGATCTCTATAACCGAACCATGTGCCCACCACAAGAGCTGGTGCAGAAACACAACAGAAGGCATGTTGTTGGCCCCAAGTGTGGGCAGGTGAAACAGTCCTGACGTATCCAAAGCAATCAGCAACTCTCAGATGAGCAGGTGTCTCTGGGTCATGTACCTGATACACAGTTACGTGAAAAGGAGGAAAAAAAAAAAAAAAAAAGCCCTAGGGATAGAACAAAGAGCCATTTATTTTTTTTAAAAGATAAATATGTTTGCACATGCAGAGAAAATTTCCGAAAAGATACATACATAAAAGACACTAAAGAGTATATAACTGAGGAATGTAACTGGGAAACTGAGGACAAGAGGAAGTTCACTTTCCATACTTGGTACCCTTACTAATGCTTGATTTTTTCCCCGTAAGTATGTATGTATTGTTATAACAACAAAGGTCTATCATTTAACCACCAGCAAAATCTGTCCCTTAGGGGGTTATAGTTAATTGGAGAACAGTTGGTCAAAGACTCAAAGCTACTTCACAAATCTTTAAGTGGAAAAATGCTCAACTGGCATTTCTTTTCTGTAGTTCCTAGAACAGATGCACATGCTATTTCCTGTAAGAGACATGTAGGGGTTGCTATGACATGAGCAGAGTATGGGACTGCGGACCTCAAGGGGAAACCACTGCCTGTGCAGTCACACTCACCTCAGCCAGAGAGATCACTCACTGTGCCCTAACAGTTAGACAGTTCTTACTTTTCAGTTAAATGTCCCAATTTGTAAACACATGCACTAGATGGACCCCCGAAGACCTGGGGGCCAGCATATTCAAAGCGCTTAGCTTGTTGTAAATAACCGGTTTTATTGGCACAGAGTCATGCCCATTCAGTGGTTTCTGGTTCAAGACTGCTTTGACCTGCTGACCCACAAAGCCTAAGATAGTTACTGTCTGGCTCCTTACAGAAGAATTTTATTGACCCCCTGGATCTTGGTTGAATAGTTGACTTTAATTAGAATAAAATCAAGCTTCATTTTTCGGTCCTGCAGTTTTGACAGAAATTCAAATTCATTTTATATACTAATCATATATGGGTGTTTTTAACTGTAAAAACTGAGTCAGTTTTTTAAAATGTACAAAGATAACCCTAATTACCTAAAATACACTTAAAAACATTGCTGACTTGATAACAAATGTCACTGCCAGATAGTTTCTTGTTGAAAAGGCTTACCTTTCTAGGGCAGCTTTGTCAGTGTCCAACTTTGTAGATGCTGAATCATGCCCACCAGGGGGAGCTTTCAGCACAACCCACCCCTCCCCACCCCCACCCCTAGCAAAATCCAGGGCACTAAGGCTGCCCAGACCATAGAACTGCACAGCTCAGGCAAGCACCATGGACTGCTTTTAAGGTTTACCAATTACAGTGTTTCTGTATGGTACCCTGTCCTCAGACAGGGCTCCCCACCTACTTTCCCGACTCTCTGTGAAGGTGTTCATAGCCAGCGAAGGCTGGATGTTGCATGCAGCCCTGGACTCTTCCTGGCAGGCCAGGCATTTTGCTAAGGAATACTCTGACAAACCTGGGAGAAACTTCATTACCATTTTGTAGATGAGGGGGCTTAAGAGATCTGCCAGGTTCTCACAGTGAAAAGGCAACAAAGTCAGGCACAACCAAATGCTACCATGAGCCCTTGCTCCAGGAGCTGCACCACCCACCTCCTGTTAAGGCCAGTGGCTCTTGAGCCTCCCTAGGATGAGAAGACCGTGATGTCCTGGCTCCTGGACCCTGCCAGGACAGCCAGGCTAGTCTAGGACTTGGCCAGGTCTTTCAGTCATTTACCCCTGAGGTCATGGTCCCCCTGGACCACTCAGCTCCTATAGTGATGACTCTGCAAAGGCCAGCTCCTGGCAGGGTTGGGGTTCAGAAGAAGAGTTGTGAACACTGAGGTCAGAGCTGAGATGCAAGACCAGATCCAAGAGGATGGGATCCAGAGATGATTGACCCAGCACATGAAGGGGCAAGCTGGGGTTTCACAGTGAGACAAAGATGCCTGAGCATCACAGTCTGAGACTGTGCCTCACAAGGGAGTGAATGGGAGGTAGGCAGTGGGACGCCTGCTCCCTGTGGCCATGTGGTCCCTGGAACTAAAGTTAGGAGTCTTGGCAACCAGGAGTATATAGAGAGGAGGACGGCAGAGTGATAACCAGACCACAAAGAACAAATTTGGGAAACGAGAGAAAAGAATCAAGAAGGGGGGGTGCAGCAGACCTCTCCTGTCTTGCCCGCTGCTCCCCTCAGCAGTGTGTTTCAGTCAGTCTGCCTGTTCTGTTCCCCACTCTGTCTCTGGTGAATCTTCTCAGCCCTGCACCTGTGGCCTACACCCCAGGTCTTCTATGCATTAAAAAAAAAAAAAAGAATCCAGGTAGGTTCTGAACTTCAGAGACACATAGAGGCAGACAGTAAACTTGGAAAAGAAATCTGGACAATAGAGTGGGGTCTTGAATAGGTGGGCTAGGCTGAGAGGCCCAGCATCCCGTCCCCGGCAGCATTCTAGAACAGGGTTACATGAAATCCTCCTGGTACTACCTGAGGGCATCCAGCCAGCCTGGGAATGCAGAGGGAGGTTCTGCCCTCAAAGGTGGACACTCTAGGGGGATGTCATTGTTGTACAGAATGACGTTTGATTTTCTGCAAAACTGCAGCTACTCCTTTGAAACACTGTGACATGCCAGGTCTGTGGGAAGCACCATAGGACAGCAGCTCGCTGACTCCCTACCTGAACAGGAGGACCACTGATTCCTCAGGCAAGAGAGCAGGAAATGAGGTCCAGGAGGTGAGCCACTGGCTCACACCCACCCGCAGCACACAAAGAGGCCAAGCAAGTGCCACAGCCCAGTTTGGTGCTCACAGGGGCTCTGACAACCTCTGAGGACACCCAAGGCACTAGGCAAATTGGAAGGATGGGCTACAGCTCCAGGACTTTATGTCTTCCCCAGAGATGACACAGAGCTTCTCTAACTGAGTTTGAAAGTGTTTCTGGGAGGAATCCCAGCTAAGGGTCAGCACTCTGTCCTGCAGATGCAGTGATGCAATGTGAGCTGCCTGATTTGACCAAGAGTCTTAACAGGTCCAAACTTAGACTCCTTTCTCACACACTCCCCAGTCCCCCAGACCAACCCTCCAAGACCTGCTGCCCTTGACCTGTCACCCTAAGGCATCTCTATTCAGAAGTGGAACCTGGGAGAGGTAGTAGGGACACGTGGAGGTTGGGGGTCCTCATGTGCTCACACCCCAGTGGTCATCAAGGGCTGAGAGGAAGAAGGAAAAGAGGAATGAAACCCTCACCAAACTGGGACTAGAAGAGCTACTCCTCAACTAGATAAATGATGTCTATGAAAACCCACAGCTCACATCACACGCAAGACAGAAAATGGAAGAATATTCCTGTAAGGTCAGGAACAAGATGAGGATGTCTGCTCTCACCATTTCTATTCAACACAGGACTAAAGTCCTAACCAGAGCAATTAGGAAAGAAAAAGAAATGAAAGACATCCAAACTAGAAAGGACAAAGGAAAACTATCTATCAGCAGGTGGCATGATATACAGAAAATCCTAACAAATCCACAAAAATCATTACAGTTAATAGACTCCGCAAAGAATATAAAGCCAAAACACAAAGTTCACTGGTGTTTCTATAAACTAATGACAAACAATTTAAAAATGAAATTAAGAAAATAACCACATTTAAAATAGGATGAAAAAAACTGAAATACTTGAGAATAAATTTTACCACAGAGATTCAAGATGTGTGCACTGAAAACTAGAAATTACAGCTGAAAGAAATAAAGAAAACACAAATAACTGAAAGGGTGTCTGGTGTTCATGGAGTGGAAGACTTAACATTGTAAATATCTTCCATGCGGTTACGTCCTAATAAACCCATCATAAATTGAATCCTGTTAACAAAACAACTGGAAGCTGTGTCTCACTAATGCTGCCTAGCACAGCAAGGACAGTACCGTGGCTTCTACTGAATGCATCTTGTTTTCACACCTCTAGAAAGTGGAAAGATCACCAATTTGGACCATTACTAAGACTGGGACCATCTGTATCCCCCAAAGTAATCAAGATTCAATACAATTCTTGTCAAAATCCCACTAGCCTTTTTTTAAGAAATGGAAAAGCTGATCTTCAAATTCATGAATTGCATGGGGCCTTGAATGGCCAGAACAACCTTGAAAAAGAACAAATTTCAAAGACTCACTTCTGATTTTGAACTTACTGTAAACTACCATTATCTACACAGAATGGTACTGGCATAAAGACAGACATGGAGCTCAATGGATTAGAACTGAGTGAGAAAAAAACCCATATAATTATAGTCAACTGATTTCCAACAAGGATAATAAGATGATTCAACAGGAATAATTTATTTTCTTAAACAAAGGGTGCTGGGACAACTGGGTCTCCATGTGCAAAAGAATGAACCTGGATCACTTAGCTCATACCATATACAAAAGTTAACTGAAAACGCATCAAAGACCTAAAATTATTAAACTATTAGAAGAAAACATAGGGGGGAAACTTTCATGACCTCAGATGTGGCAATGGATTCTTAGATTTGACACTAAAAGAATGAGCAACAAAGAAAAAAAAAATAAACTGGACTTGATCAAAATGGAAAAACTTATGTGCATTAAAGAAAGTAAGAATGGGGGCCTCCCTAGTGTAGCAAGGGGATAAGCTCAGACTATGAGGCTGCCCGCAGCCAATGCAGCACGAGTTCGATCCCTGTCCAGGGAGGGGACCCACATGGCACAGTAGACCTCTCCTGCCTTGCCTGCTGCTCCCCTCAGCAGTGTACGTCTGTCAACCTGCCTGTTCTGCTCCCCACTCTATCTCTGGTGAATCCTTTCACCCCTGCACCTCTGACCTATACCCCAGTTCTTGTATGCATAAATAATCTTATTTAAAAAATAATTAAAAAAAGGAATATAAGAATGAAATGACAATCTGAAGAATGGAGGAATATATTTGATAAAGGTGTAGAGTCCAGAATAAATAAAGGACTCTTATGATTCAACAACAGAAAAACAAACTGAAAAGCAGGCAAAGAACTGAAATAGACATTTCTCCAAAGAAGATGTAAAAGCACATGAAACAAGCAACATGCACATGAAAAAATGTTCAATATTGTAAGTCATCAGAAAAATGCAAATCAAAATCACAATGAGATACTACTTCAAACCCATTAGAATGGCTGGATTTAAAAAAATAGAAAAAAGTGTTGGTGAGGATGCAGAGAAAGTGAAACCCTAGAATATGGCTAGTGAGAATGTGAAATGGTGTAGCCACTGTGGAAAACATGCTGGCAGTTCCTCAGAAAAGTTAAACATAGAATTTCCCTATGACCCAGTAATTCCACTCCTAGGTACAGATTCCAAAGAACTGAAAACAGGGGCCTCCCCTGGTGGCGCAGCGGTTGAGCTCTGGGCTACAAAGCTGCCCGCAGCCTCTGCAGCACTGGTTCGATCTCTGGCCACCGGTAAGGGTCCCACCTGGCACGACAGACCTCTTCTGCTGCGCCCGCTGCTCCCCTCAGCAGTGTATTTCGTCAGTCTGCCTGTTCTGTTCCCCCTCTGGCTCTGGTGAATTCTCTCACCCTCCCGCGCTTCTGACTGTTCCCAGTGCTTGTATAAATAAATAAATAAATAAATCTTTAAAAAAAAAAAAAAAATCGAAAACAGATGTTTAAACAATCCTTTAGGGCCTCCCCAGTGGCGAAGCGGTTGAGCGCTGGGTTGCGAAGCTGCCCGCGGCCTCTGCGGCGCCGGTTCGATCCCCGGCTGCTCCCCGGCCACCGGAGGAGGATCCCGCATGGCGCCCAGACCTCTCCTGCCGCCCGCTGCTCCCCTCAGCAGTGTACTTCGGTCCTTCTGCCTGCTCTGCTCCCCGCTCTGGCTCTGGTGAATTCTCTCACCCTCCCGCGCTTCTGACTGTACCCAGTGCTTGTATAAACAAAAAACAAACAAACAAATAAATAAATAAAATAAAATAAAAAAACATGCCTCTATAAAAAAAAAATAAATAAATAAACAATCCTTTAGACAAAAGTTCACAAGCAGCACTATTCGCAGTGCCCCAAAAGTAGAAATGACCAAAATGTCCATAAATGGACAAATGGATGAATACGCTGTGATCCATCCACACAGTGGAGTATTATTCAAGCATAAAAATGAGTGAAGTAAGTCCTGAGACAACCGGTAAAATAAAAACAGAACAGTCTACCTACACATCAGAGTATCATTAGCCACAAAAAGGAGTGAAGCCCTGACACATGCCATGTGGATGAACCTTGATAACGTGATGCTGAATGAGAGAAGCCAGATACGAAAGGCCACACAGTGTGTGATCCATTTGTAGGAAATGCCAGAACAGGCAAATCCATAGAAAGCAGATGAGTGGTTCTATAGGGACTGGGGGAGGGGCATAAAGAATGACTGCTAATGGGGACAGGGTCTTTATTTGGGGTATGGAATGTTCAGGAATTCGACAGAGGTGGTGGTTATATATCACTGTAGCTGTACTGAATGTCACTGAATTGTTCACTTTAAAATGGTGAATTTTATGTAAGTTTTACTTCAATTAAAAAAAAGTTCATAGAAAAAAGAAACAGACAATGAAAAGAAGCCAGGAGAGCTGAGACCACAGCAGGGAGAAAGGCTGATGGTGTAGCCTGAGTGCCCCACATCTAGGACCCTCCTCTGCTCTCTGCCCCCTACCCAAGTCACTGTCAAGCCTCAGTTCCCACTACTGGGTACCCACAGAGGGGGAGGATGTGCCTGAGCCCCCATGTACTTCCCACAGGGTCCTGCTGCAGGTAGGATCTCCATGGGCGGGGGTGGGAGGGGAATGCTCTCCAGCTCCCAAACCTTCCCAGCACCCAGCACTCTGTATAGAGCAGCCCTTTGGATGCTCTGACAGGATGTCTATACCATGTGGCTTCTGGGGGATCCCACAGCAACCTGAGGGGCAGACAAACCTGGTCTGGCCCTGGGGGCAGCCTTGAGGCACAGGATTCCCTAGTCAAGTGGAAGCTCTGTACTCACCAGGGACCGCTTGGCCTCAGGCAGGAACTGTCCAAACTCGGAAAGCAGGTCTTCCTGACCCCGGAAGAGGTTGGCAACCTCAGTGAATACCTCCTCTTCAGACATGCCTCGGAAGGGCCGGCCCTTCGTGCTTAGCTGCTCCTTCTGTGATTTTCCAGAAAAGGAAAAGGTGTAGTTAGCCAAGGAACAAGGTATTCAGCCCAAGTTGTGACATTTAGCATGTCCCTGTGGAGGAGATAGGACTCATGAAGGAGAATCAACTGGTAGAGGGCACAAAGGCAACTGGAAGAGAAGGGTCTAGCCAGTTGGCCTGCTGTCAACTTGGGCCCTAAGCTAGACATTGTTCTGAACAGTTGTGTGTGGTGGCATCTCAATCCCATCCACAGTACCTGCCGTGGATGACCTGTGTCAGGAATGTGGAGCAGATGTGAATAGGCCCTAGTCCTTGTGTTCTAGAGCAGAGGCTGGTGAATTGCAAGGTCAGTGGTGACTCAACAGCCCACCTAAGAGCAAAGGGAGCAGAGAGTGAGCATGGGCCTTGAAGGAGAAGAGGCTGAAGAGGAAGGAAAGCAACTTATAGACTCATGACCTTGTTGACCTAGAGGCACCAAGAATGAGGTAGAAAGGAAGATGGCATGACCTGGAGTTTAAAGGCACAGAGAGGACGGAAGGGGACCCAGGCTGGGAGAGCAGGAAGTGGTAAGCAGATTCAAGGTGGCCATTAGAGACAGCGATTCCTCATTTAACATCATCCATGTTTTCTCAAAAAATGTGATTTTCAGTGAAACGACTGTGTAACAAATGCAGGTTCTTGAATAAGGTAAATTCCTCCAACTCTGCTTGGGACTTTTTCTTCTCATCAATGTTGAAACAAAATGACACTGAAATGAAATAACATTCAAGGACCTGCTTTAAGTGTCTGTCACCTTTACAGTCAAGAAAGGAACACAGCAAAAGGCAGCAGTGCCAGGGTGCCCCAGAGCACAGGGCATAGCTTTGATGCCCCCATTCCTCCAGGGCTAAGGGAAAGCAGCCCTTTGCTGAGAGCCCTCAAGGCTCATTCCCCTCCCACTGTGCCCTGAAGGATCTTGTCCCCAACCTGGTGCCTCATCTGCAGCACCTAGTTACAAGGAGGAAAAACACTACTATGCCCAAATCCCCCAGGTTTATCAGGATACCTGAAAGTCATTAAAAAAAAATGGGCAAAGACCACACACTTCAGAAAATAAATACACATGATCTGTCTACACACGAGATGAGAGCAAACTGAGAGATGTTTAAAGAAATACAAGTTACGGCAGCACCTCAGCAGTGCTGTGAAAGATGAAATGCTGTGATTTCTGATGAGGACATGGGAAATGGATGTTCTCAAACCACAAGGCAGAAAGGAAGAGGGGGCACCCAGTAGAGGGAAACCTGGCACCAGCTGGGAAACATAATGCACGCATACCCTGACTTGGGAATGCTCTTTCCGGAATCCTCTTGCAGAGACAGTCAGTGCTGTTCTAGAACTTGTTACGAACATGCAAATCTGTTTGCACATAACAGGTGTCCTGGTGAAGGATTTGAACATGTGGGGTTTGCATTTGCTTGTGCAGGGTTTTGTCCAGAAGCAACAGTGGATGAGCACAGAAAGCTGTGCCCAGCTGCCCAATCTCAGGGACACAGAGAGCCACCCCCATAAACCCCTCAACTTCTAGCATTCCCTCAGTGTTAGGAGTCACCTGCCAGGCTCCATCTGGGATTACAGTTTTCTGTCCCATTTCTGGAAACTTGCTTCCAAGGACATGCAGGTTGTCATCTTCCTACCCTTATATCCACAAGTGAATTCAGGTCTCTTCCAACGTGAAGTGCTGGGATTGATTTAGGACTCGTATTATTCTGTACAATAGCACTAATGTTTTTAGCCTGTCTTCTCTGCTAAGGGAGTTTTTGAGTACTGTGCCCTGATCCCATAAGTCCTTGCCTGTGTGAATTTGAAGGGTGGGGTAAGGCAGTACTGACCTTGCTCATCCAAGCTCATGCAGGAGGTAGTTATGAAGTTATGCACTGGATAACAGCTGCTCTCACTGACCTGAGCAAGTACTGAGCTTTAATCAGTGACCTTGGGGGGTAGGGGGGCACTTTGTGGATTAAACCTTAATGTAAGGGCCAGGGTCCAATATGGCAGGGAGCAGAGCTAACCAAACCAAAGCCCAACAGATTAAAAAACAGTAACATATAACAGCCTTACCTGGTGCTGCATGCCCTGAACTGCTTGGTGTCTATTAAAAATCCAGATAATTCTCACAAAAAGTCAGACCTCCAGCTTTTGCTGAACAAACTGACCTCAGGTGGGAGTTGCAGTGTGGTGAGGAATCGGGAAAAGCTCATTAAAAACAGATGCTGGCCATAGCCAGTTGAGGTGCAGACATCTGCATTCCACACCAACCCTAGGGACTCTGGCTGGAGGACCCACAATCCTATCTGGCCCTTCAAGTGTTCTCTGAGTCTGGGGTCCATCGTTATGACCATGCATAACTATGTCTGACTTCTCCAGCTCCCAGAGACACTATCCGGTCTTGCATCAATCCTTTCAGCTCTAAGATGTGATGACCCCATAGAATCTGTGAAGAAGCCATAAACCCCTGAGTGAGGATGACATCTGAGTTCTTTGCACGACTCAGATGTCCCTCGCCGCCACCTGCTTGCCTGCATCTCCCATCAAATGTCTTCCCTCACCCTGGGCCTTCACACAGGCCATTCCTGGAACCAAGTGAATCTACCTTTTCTTCCTTAGTCATCTGCCTGATAGTTTTTTTTTTTTAAAGATTTATTTATTTATGCATATAAGAACTGGGGTATAGGCCAGAGGTGCAGGGATTGAGAAGGATTCACCAGAGACAGAGTGGGGAGCAGAACAGGCAGACTGGCTGAAATACACTGCTGAGGGGAGCAGCAGGTGAGACATGAGAGGTCTGTTGTGCCATGTGGACAGCTCCCTGGCCAGCCGGAGATCGAACTCGTGCTGCAGAGGCTATGGACAGCTTCGCAGTGCTGTGCTTGATGACTTGCGCCCGGGGAGGCCCTGCCTGATAGTTTTAGCTGATTTGTCAAGAGTCAACCTAAATATTCTCTACCTGACCCCCAGTGGGACTGACACCCACTTGCTCTGACATATTTCTGGACACATCCCTCTTTTCTACCCCAATCATCTCTAGGTCTCTTTCATTTCTAGATGAAACCCTCAGGTAGCAGTAACCAGTCATCTGCTGCCCCAGTGCTTGGCACAGAGCATAAAGTAATCAGCATAAATAGCGGGCAGCTGTGCTGTCTAAACAGTAAGTCATCTATAAAAAGACCATATTCTTAGGTTCTTTTTACATACCTCTAATGTGTGTTTCCTTTTATGGGTACAGTGGTGCCTCAAGGAGAAAATTAAAATCAAAACTAATAGAACCCCATCAACTATATCTATACCCACGTTCATAGCAGCATTATTCACAATCGCCAGAATATGGAAGCAACCCAGTCTGTCAATGGCTAAATGAATAAGCAAAATGTGGTCCATTCACACAATGGAATAATATTCAGCCTCAAAAAGGGAGAAAATCTAACATATGCTACAACACTGATGAACCTGGAGGACATTATGCTGAGTGAAATAAGCCAGTCACAAAAGGAAAAATATTGTGTGATTCTACTTATATGAGAAAAAGTCAAATCCACAGAGATAGAATGGTGGTTTGCCAGGGGCTGGAGGAGAGACATGGGACGTGTGTGTTTAATGGGGACAGAATTTCATGTTAGGAAGAAGAAAAAGTTCTGGAGATGGAAGGTGGGGATGGTGACACAATGTGAATGTGCTGAATGCCACAGAACTGCACACTTAAAAATGGTTAAAAAGGCAAGTTTTGATACCTATTTTTCAGTGTGGTAAAAGAAAATTAATACACTCTCCCCCAAAAAAGCTAATAAGAATGTAACAGGAATTCATAAATTTAGACAACAAAAATGGAATGCTTCCAATGTACCAAACAGTGGGTGACAACACAAACACCCACATAGGACAGCCCGAGATCCCTACCTGGTATGTGTGCAGTATCTCCAAAAATGATCTATAGATTTCTGGGTGGTCTAGAAAACGTGTCTTAATCTTGTTCACATAGCTGATGGCATTGTTGAATTCCACAGAATCCGACTCCAAGGGCACCTGAGGCTTGTCCTCCTTGTATGGTATCTGCTGCTTGAGGCTATCGGCACAGTCGCTGTGGTTGTGCGAATTCTCCTGACAACAACACACAGTGAGTTAGTTGGTCTGACACCCAAAACAGACTAAGAAACGCAGATGGGACTTCTGTCTATGTGAGAACAGGCCAAACCTAGCACAAAGCTGAGGGTTTCACTTAGATGCAGGAAAGGTCACTTACGGGGGATGTCTGGAGGGAGGCAAGCAGAAGCCACAGGAAACTTGCAGAGAGTAGCCCCTGGGTGTCTGTGCGCTGTCTGAGCAAATCTTACGAACTCACCTCCATCTCATTCTTCCAAATTGATTCAAAGAACACAAAAGTCTAACCAACATGCTACGTTTTGAAAAATTAGCATTCAGGAGTTATTTACAAAAATCAGATTATTTAATCCTTTTTGGAATAGAGTTTTGGGCTCTTGATAAAGGAAGTCTTCCGCACCATTGCCAGTCCATCTCAGCAAATGTTTTCAAGTGTGAAAGCTCCTGCTGTCAGTGGTGATGGGAAAGTCAGGATGCATGGAATAGGGGCCCTGCAGGCGAGGAGGCCCACTGTCCAGACTGCCTGGGGCTGTGGGGTCCTGGAATTTGGGACTTTTGGTGCTAGGCCCCAGGCAAGTCATCAAGTGCAAAAAGACAGGCCCTTACCTGTTAGCCATGCCCTCCACTTGTATGCTTTTTGCTCAATAAAAATAAAAACAAAACAGACACACATCCCCTTGTGCACCAGGAATACTAGCTCAGAACAGGACAGCCCCTCCCACCCTCCCAGACCCCAAGTGACATTTAGGTTCTAAACAGGAATTCTGCAGATAGTTCTGAATATGATTTCTGCCCCAATGATAGAAGCTGGGCTGCCAGGAGTGACCCTCAGCATCCTGCTCGTCTCTACACATGGGGGCTGCTTCTCCAGCAGGTGGGGATCCTTTTAGGTCAGATACCTAAGCAAGATTTCCAGAACTATCCTGTGCTAAACAAAAATGACCTGTCTCCCAGGAAGTACCAGAGCCCCTTTCTCGCTTTATTCTTCTCCAAACATGCACCACCTTCCTACATGTAGCATATTTTACTTACTTTATTGTTAGCCCACCCACCCCGACCAGATGGCAAATGCAATGAGAGTGGCCAATTCTATTTTGTCCACTGCTTATACCCCAGAGCCTTGAACAGTACTTAGACTAGAGTGGGCTTCATCCACTGTTGGGGAAGATCAGATTAACAAAGGAAGGAACAAATCAAGTCTATTTCCATTGCCTGTGGTACCCAGCATAGCACCTGGCACCAACCACCAACTAGAGTTTGCAGTAAGATGGCCACTGACACCCTGCAAAGACTTTATTGCCAGGCACACCCATGATCATCCAGAGGAGTAGTCTTTGGGGGCTGCCACAACAAAACACCAGTCAGGGCAGCTTGCATAACAAGATTTATTGTGTCAGCTCTGTAGGCTAGAAGTCCAAGATCAAGGTGCCAGCAGGACTGATTTCTCCTGAGGCCTCTTGGCTTACTATGACCTCACGTGGTCAGCTGTCTATGTACGTACATTCCTAGGCTCTTTTCATGTGCTCACGTTTCATCTTCTCAAACAGCCCTCAAATTAGACTAGGGCATCCTAATAGCCCCATTTTACCTTAATTTCCTCTGTACAGACCCTATCTCCAAATATAGTCACATTCTGGGTACTGAGAGGGACAGGAAATCAACAAGAATTGGGGATGTAGTCTACCCTATTCAGGCCTTAACAGTGGGTGTAGAGGCAGCTCTAGAAAGTGTGAGCTGAGGAAAGCAGGCACACAAACAATTCAGAGCAGCCACATTTCTAAACATCATTTCTTCTCCGCAAGGAATCCATTCATTAAGATATTCTTGCCAATTACCTTTGCTTAGGCTTACAGAAGTCTATACACACATTCCTAGCAGGTACAGAGGTGCACAGGCTTGGCATAGAAGGAGCCAAAGGAGGCAGGTAGGGGCAGGGGGAAGGAGCAAGTAACCTTGGAGCTGAGGTTTGCTTCAGCAGAGGTTGAGTGCTTCCATAAATCTCCCCACCACTCCAATTCCTGGAATGAGTCCTGTGCAAGATGGAGAACCACTCTTCGGGCCATGGCTTAGCAGAAAGGGCCAGAAAGCAATGGGGTTGCTGTTGTGGCCCAGTCTGATGGTTTTTCAGTAAGTTAAACGCAGTTAGCATGTGACCTAGTAATTCTGTTCCTAGGTATTAAAAGAAGTGGAAACAAGTACTCATAAATCCTTGCCCACACATCCACAGAAGCACTAGTCACAACTGATGAAATGTGAAGTGTCTGTCAATGAGTGAATGGGTGAACACAATATGGTCCATCCACACACTGGAGTATCACTCAGTCATAACAAGGAGCAAAGCCCTAACACACGTTGCAACATAGATAAACCAGAAATATGACGCTGAGTAAGAGAAGCCAGGCAGAAAAGGTTATATGTGAATTCAGTTATGTGAAATGTCACAGAAGGCAGATTAGTGGTTGTACAGGGCCTGTGGGAGGGGCAAGTATGGTTTCTTTTGGGGGTGACAGAAATGCTTCGGAATCAATGGCAGTGTTGCATGATATTGTAAATAAACTGAAAACCACTTAACTTTAGACGTTAAAATGGCTATCAATGAGAATTTAAAATTTTTTTTAGGTAATTATTGGAAAATGTAAAAACCACCAGATATACAAAAACCAGCAGTCTTCTGTCTAGAGGCAACAGTTTGCCAACCTCTGCTCTAAATTTTCTAGAATATCATTCAGTCTTTTCTCTGCCCTGAGTGGCTTCAACCAGGTAGTCAGAAACACTTCCTGAATACTTGACAGCTGCCCTGCACAGTCCACACATCTATCTGAGTCCGCACAAAGACCCACTGAGATATTTAAGAGACTATTCATCAAAAGGCATATGCCAAACAGAGAAGCCTCCACCCCACTGCTCTGGGTCTTGCTCACATCAGAGCCAACTTCACCCAGAGGCCCAGGCATCTTGGAATCCCCTTGAACGTTTAGCATTGACCCCTGCCCTCAGTCTGCATTACCAGCCACTCTACCTGGATAATACCAGGCTCTCCCTAGCCTTCCGCATCCTCTCTTGCCCCTCAACCCACTTCCAGCTAGTAGTCACAGTGGCTTTTCCAGAATCTTCCTCTGACTTCTCAGGCTCCTGGCTCACTCGCTCTCTCACCCTTTCCCCTGCTTCTCCCGCCCCACTGGTTTCCTGTTTTGTTTTTCCCCCCTCAAGCACACCCACTCATTCCCACCCATGCCTTTATGCCCCACTTGGAACATACCCCAGACACCCCACAGGCCCAGCTCCCTCCCCTCACCTGGGGTCTGCCCCTTGCTACTTGAACTTACATATTTCATATCCAACCATTTGCTTCTCATGTACCACCACTTGACCATGTAAGCACCTCGCAAGCTGGGACTCTGGATAGACCTTAGGACTGGGTGAGAGGAGGAGGGTTACTCCTGCTCTCTAGGGACCGAGACACAGACGTGTGAGGTGATCTGCTAGATGCTTCTAAGTGACTCTCTACTAGAAAATGTGGGTCTCCCTTGGAATGTAACAGCATCCCTCATGTTACAGGCTGCACCTAAAGGCTCATTGCTTTACCTGTGTCCAAGCTGGCTGTTATCACAGTAACACATAGAAAAGCAGGTTTCTTTTCTAGGACATTCAGCGTCTCCATTCTCCAGCATGTGCCTGGCACTGTCCATAATCAAGGACACAGTTGTAACCAAGACAGATGATGATCCTGATCTGGAAGACTCAGTCTCCCCAGGAGGGCAAACCAAAAAGGTGGATTTTTTACATTTCTTTTCTGAGTTCTACTATTTTGAAAAGTACGAAATGCAGATGGGGGTGAGGGGCTCTGAGGAGAGAGCATCACCACTAAGGCATGGATGACCAGACCCACAGTGACATGACTTGGAGGCTGCAGCCCCAGTAAAGGGACATTCTTTCTGCATGGTCCTTGGTCCTCATCATGGCACTAGTCCTTGTTATTCTTGAGTGTTCTGCTGGTGGCTTTGCCCCCATGGATACTTGGCAACATCTGGTGACATTTTAGGTTGTCACACTGGAGAAGGGGGTACTATTGGTATCAGGTGGGTGGAGGCCAGGGATCCTGGTCAGCACCCACAGTGCCCAGGACAGCCCCTTAATGGTGGTAATGCTGAGGCTGAAAACCCCTGCAACAAAGAATCCTCAAAGCCTGGGACTCCCTTATTTTTCTTCTCAGTACCTAAGAGCTATACCCCATGGGCTGTAAAATACATAAGATGAAAAATAAAAACAACAAAGCTGTACGTCAAAACAGTAAAATTGAGGGGAAAAGAACAAAAAAACAAATCACCAGGGTATTTTATGTGGGAAGCTCCATAAGACTCTCAGGGAGACAAGAGGACATCTTGCTTGCGGCCATAATGAAGCTGTCCAAATACCAGCCCCAAGTGCTCAGGAGTGGGGATGGGAGCTAGAAGGGTTGTGGATGTTGACTGAAAGTGGGTGGGCTGGCAAGGGCCCTGACTGTGCCTCTCCAGCTGAGGGAGGGGCCTACATTTGGCTGCTTCCTTAGTCTTATTGGTACAGTAACCCACAAGGTGTGTGCAGAACAGCAGGGACCCCAAAGCTATTTAAGGGAAGGGCCCTTGGGAATGCTATGCTAGCATGGGTAGTACATGTGAAGATCTGCCAGATAGCTACTCCAATAGTCAGGAACTAAGAAAGACGATTTCCACTTGGGGAGTGCAATTTAGGTCTTCGGCTCCAGCTCTTAGAGCACAATGGAAACTGTGACTGTTCTGAGATTAAACGCACTAAGGCTTTCATCATCTGAGGGCACAAAGCCCCACACATCTGGATCCTAGGGCTCCAATTGCAAATGTGAAATGCAAGCTCTTTGGAATTCAGCAATAGTATGCTTCCAAGTTCCTTTTCAAAACCAAGCTGCCTTCCTGGGCCTTAATGAGACAACATGCTGATGGTGGAGCTGTCCTTAAGTAGAGCAGGCAGGACTGACACACAAGTCCCCCTCAGAGTGCAACCAGTCACTAGTGCTACATTCCTGACTGCTCTCTTTCCAAATCGTGACCCTCTAACTGATGCACCTCTTTGCAATTTCATTCATCAGCGTAGAAGCCTACAAAATTCTTCCTGCAGAAAGTCTTAGCTCCCTTACTAAGCCTCTGGGACAGAGACTAAGATTGTTGAAGGAGCAAGGTCACTGAGACACCCTAAGGAGTTGTGGGGAGAGAGGGAAAGGAAATGGAGGTAGTTCTTCCCTCAGGAGACACCTGGAAATGTCTCGTGACATTTTTGGCTATCTCCATGGGATGAGGGCCTAATGGGTGGAGGCCAGTGATACTACTAAACATGCCCCAACATACTGGACAGCCCCCCACAGCAAAGCATTATGCCTTAAATGGCAATTGGCCGGAGGTGGAGAAAAAGACAAAGTTGCCTTATAAAAGCAAAGCTCAAATGGGCTTTCTTTATCACAGGGGCTAATAAGCTCAAGCAAGAAGGGACTGCAGACAGGGAAAGAAGGAACAATAGTTTGAGCTTAGCCAATGAACCTGTCGGCAATTAAATGAGCACAGCAACAATGAAAGTGTCTATTTACACTCGAGGTGACACCCAGGGCAGTCAGAGCAATCATACACTCAAAGACAAGGGTGGCCTGCCTGGTGTGCTCAGAGGGAGAGCATCAAGCTGAGACCATGACGACCACAAACTCTGCTTAATATGACAGAACTTAAAACTGTTAGGAGGATGCCTCCCTGACACAAACACATCCACTCTCGATTCAAATCCTCCATATGAGCCAATTTGGGTCACAGAGGGCTGTCTGTGGAGGTGTTATAATCTATTCTGATTTGGGAGACATTAGTACATCTAGACAAGGAATCGTCACCAGCTTTCAAGCCATGCAATACAGGAGGCAGGCACTACCCAACAGGAGTACCAGGCCCCATGTCACAAGGACATCACTCAAACCATTGCAGTGGCATACCTGGTTTGACAGAGGCGACTGGATGTTTAACTTGCCATTCTTGGGAATGTCAATTCTGTACCCAAGGGGGAGGAAAGCGTTGAATCCAACAATGAGGTCAGGGTGCTCATGAAAGAGCTGCGAAACGCGTCGAATGACTCCAGGGGTGTCAATGCTGGAACAGAGAGGGACTCCAGTGGGCAAGAGTGTATTTGAGGGCAAACTGAAAGTGAAATCCACTCCTAATTCCTTCAATAGTGCCATGTAACAAACTTCTCGAATGACAAGGAAGCACCCTAAAATGCAACCATGTAATCTGTCAAAGGCAATCTACTTCCAGAGCTGTTAGACTGGGCTCCCTGAGTCCTCCTGGGAGAACCATCAAATATTTATTTACAAAGTACAACTCCCCAAACACTCCAAGCATGTGTGCTCAGTTTTGAAAAAGTCAGGAGAGCTGACTATAAGTCCTGGACTCTAAGATATGAAGGGAGGCCAAAGCTCTGCAAACAATGTGATAAATTCCCTCTCACATGAATCAGGGATCAACTATGACACAGGTGTTGATCCCAGCAACTGATGGCAATGCATAAATACCAAAGCCCTGCAAGCCTGGGAGTTGCGTAAGAATCCAAGGGGAAAGAGGGCTCTTGCCAAGGCCTCTGTCAGTCTCCTGTCAAACAAGGGGGTGATGGTGACCCTCGAGTGGGTGCTTATAAGAACAGCTAATGTGTTTTAAATGCTCTGTGTGCCAGGTCCCTTACTAAGCATTTTATGCACAATTCTTCCAACAGGCCTGGATTAGAGTGCGGCAGGTGAGATACTCACTTTGTGGGCAAGATCTGAGGGGCAGAGAGTGCCAAAAACTCAATAATCAAGATAAACAACATTTTAAAACAGGGTACGAAAAAAATCAAAATTACTTTTTAAAAATCCTTGATGAACAAAATTTGTTTCATCATCGGCATCTTCAATAAAGACAGGAACTGATCCTGTGTTTTTTCAACTCACCTTACCCTATCCTGCCCCCTGTCCAGAAACCCCTCAACAGCTCCACAAGGGGAGTACTCCCCTTTCTTAAAAAAAAAAAAAAAAAAAGGAATTTAAGCTCACAGAGATTCCACGACCTGAAGAAGGTCACCGGGTCCCCCAGCCCGGATGGGGCTCCAACCAAGCTCAGCCAGACTGTACCCAGGGCGTGGGGAGGAGCCCCAAGAATACCTCTGGCTTTTGAACTCCTTCATGATCTCCAAGAAACCATTGTAGGTGGCGGGGTCGCTGCCAAAACGGATCTTCACCTGGTCCAGGTAGGTGAGGGCATCCTCCACCTGCGGGGAGGGGGAAAAGGGAGGATCCCGGTGGGCCGGGGTCTGTGGAGGAAGAATGGGGGCGCCTGGGAAGGAAGGGGGTATACCAGGGTTTCTGGTGCGGAAGATGACGACTGAACCCCTAAGGGGCCATGGTGGCGGTGGGGAAGGGGTCCCTGGCGGAGAAGGGACAGGGCCTCCGAGAGGCCGAGGTGAGGGGTAGGGAGTCATGGTGGGGTAGGGACAGGGCCTCAGGTGAGGGGTTGGGGGTTCCTAGCCTAGAAGCGGCCAGGCCTCTGAATGGCCAAGGTGAGGGGTGTCAGGGGGTCCCTGGCAGAGCAAGGACCGGGCCTCCAAGGGGTCAAGGTGAGGGGAAGAAGGTCGCGGGTCTCTGGCCAGGAAGGGTACGTGCCAGG
Source organism: Talpa occidentalis (assembly GCF_014898055.3). NCBI lineage: Eukaryota > Metazoa > Chordata > Mammalia > Eulipotyphla > Talpidae > Talpa > Talpa occidentalis. The sequence goes on along the minus strand of NW_023601212.1, from coordinate 46,151,363 downwards.
CCTCAGAGAGGCCGAGGTGAGGGGTGAAGGGTCGGGGGGTCGGGCGCCGGGGACCCCGGGCCGAGCGGAGTCCGGAGGCCGAGGCGGGGCCGGGAGGGGCCAGGGTGAGGGGTGTCGGCCCGCGGCTGCCAGACGACGAGGGTTCCGAGGGAGAGCGGGGGCGCCACTCACATGCACCGGCAGCTTCTCGTGGCCCGCGGAGCCGGAGCGACCCCAGCGGGCGCCGCTCAGCCCCCGGCCCCCGGGACCGCCGCCGCCAGCGTGCGCCATGTTGGAATCGGAGCCGCGGCCAGCCCCGCCCCCGCCCGGGGGCCAGCGGCGCATGCGCGGGCCCCGCCCCGGGGCGGGGCCTGGAAACCTCAGGGCGGGGGGACCTCCCTGAGAGATTCTATAGGATGTTACTCCTAAAATTAAAATGCTAATGCTTTATAGAGCGCAGGTGGGCAGACCTAGACCTACTGATTGCTTTTGTCCGACCCCACCAGGCGGTTCAGAATTTTTAAAAAAATTTTTAAAGTTGGAAAAAATGCAAACGAGAAGACCATTTCATGACCCGTGAAAAACGTATGAAATCCAGATTTCAGTTTCTGTAAAAATAAAGCTTTATTGGCGCACAGGCACACCCTCTCCTTTACCTATCAAGTCTGGCTGGTAATGGGCTACTGTAGTAATATACTACTAATATGCGACAGATCCTAAGATCTGTGAAGACAGATATATTTACTAAAAATTGTTTGTGGACCCCTGCTTTATAGGATTGATGTGACAATGGGGTCTGGGTGCACAGCACCCTAATACAGAGCCCTGCAGGTAAATGTTCGCTGAATGGTTCTTGATTTACTCTACACCTCCTATCTTCACTTCCCTAGTCCTGATCCCAATCTCTTTCTCCTGGGCTAATTCAGGAACCTGTTAGCCAGTTTTCCAAACCCTGGACTATCAAGAGCTGAGATCATTCCACAGCTACTTCCACATATCTAGATCTTCCCACTTCTTGTGAGAGATATCTAAGCACTCACAGTCAGCACGAAAGGCCATCAGTACCTGGTGCTTACAGACCTTTGTGTGTAGGGTTTTCCACGCAGGCAAGTTGCCCTCTATTTGTGAAGAATGCCCTATCAATGCCTGCCCAGCCTGACTGCTTCTGGGCCCTATGAACCACATATACCATTTCCCTCACCAAAAACCTTGTTCTAGCTTGTCATCAGAAAACCCCTATGCATCCTTCAAAACCCAACCCAAATGCCCCCTCCTCTGTCCTCTCACATTCCCTTGTGCAATATCTTTATGTCATGCTATATCTCTAACTCAAGTCCCTGACAGAATTACATCAGTGAGCATTTATTAAATGAGTGTGCAGTCACTGAGCAAATTGTTTCTCTTTTTATATCTACAAAGGTACTGAAAATACATTGGGAATGAGTGTATCATCTGCCATGCACTGAGCTAGGTATTAGAAATGGGGAGGGTCTCCCGGGTGGGGCAGCGGTTGAGCGCCGGGTTGCGAAGCTGCCCACAGCCTCTGCAGCGCAGGTTCAATCCCCCGCTGCCGGGCGAGGGTCCCACATGGCGCGCAGACCTCTCCTTGCACTCGCTGCTCCCCTCAGCAGTGTACTTCATCACTCTGCCTGTTCTACTCTCCTCTCTGGCTCTGGTGAATTCTCTCACCCTCCCGTGCTTCTGACTATACCCAGTGCTTGTATAAATAAAATAAATAAATCTTTTTTTTAAAAAAAGAAATAGAATGGGGAACAAAACTGACCATGCTGCTGCCCTCATAGAGTTTTCAGTCATTCAAGAGGATAGGGTTCAATACCTCAACATCATAAAAGCCATCTATGACAAGCCAACAGCCAGTATCATCCTCAATGGTGAAAAGCTGAAAGCAATTCCATTAAGATCTGGAACAAGACAAGGATGTCCACTCTCACCACTGCTTTTCAATATAATACTGGAAGTCCTAGCCAGAGACAAGAGAAAGACATCCAAGGAATCCAAATAGGAAAAGAAGAAGTCAAACTATCACTATTTGCAGATGATATGATAATATACATAGAGAACCCCAAAAACTCCACAGAAAAACTAATTCAACTTATCAATCAATTCAGTAAAGTGGCAGGATACAAAATCAACACGCAAAAGTCAGTAGCCTTCCTATACACAAACAATAAATCTGAAGAAGAAGAAATAAAAAAAACCATCCCTTTTATTATCGAAACAAAAAAAATCAAATATTTGGGAATAAATCTAACAAAAGAGGTAAAGGACCTATACAAAGAAAATTATAAAACACTGTTAAAGGAAATAGAAGAAGACACAAAGAAATGGAAAGACATCCCCTGCTCATGGATTGGAAGAATAAACATTATTAAAATGGCCATCCTACCAAAAGCAATATACCGATTCAATGCTATTCCAATCAAAATTTCAATGTCATTCTTCAAAGAAATAGAACAATTACTGATGAAATTCATATGGAATCACCAAAAACCCCGAATAGCCAAAGCTCTCCTGAAAAAAAAAGAAGGGAATGGAGGCATCACACTCCCAGACTTCAAACTCTACTACAAAGCCATAATCATCAAAACTGCATGGTATTGGAACAAGAACAGACATACAGACCCATGGAATCGAATAGAAAATCCAGAAATAAACCCACATATTTATGGTCAACTAATCTTTGACAAAGGAGCAAAGACTATGCATTGGAGCAAAGAAAGTTTGTTCAATAAATGGTGCTGGGAAAACTGGGTCGCTACATGCAAAAGAATGAAGCTTGACCACTACCTCACACCATACACAAAAATCAACTCAAAATGGATTAAAGAACTAGACATAAGACCTGAAACCATAAAATATATAGAAGGAAATATAGGCGAAACACTACGTGATTTGCACATCAAAGACATCTTTACAGACACATCACCCAAAGCAGTGATAGTGAAGGCAAAGATAAACAGCTGGGACTACATCAAATTAAAGAGCTTCTGCACAGCAAAAGAGACAATAACAAAAACAAAGAGAAACCCCACCAACTGGGAGAACATTTTTGCACCCAACACTAATGATAAAGGACTGATCACAAAAATCTGCAAAGAGCTGATGAGACTCAACAACAACAAAGAAAATAATCCAGTCAAAAAATGGGCAGAAGAGCTAAAAAGAAACTTCTCTGAAGAGGAAATGCAAATGGCCAACAGGCATATGAAAAAATGTTCAACATCACTTGTCATCAGGGAAATGCAAATCAAAACTACCATGAGATACCATCTTACACCAGTGAGAATGGCACATATTAAAAAAACTAGCAACAACAAATGTTGGCGAGGGTGTGGAGAAAAAGGAACTCTTCTGCACTGTTGGTGGGAGTGCAAACTGGTCCAACCACTGTGGAGAGCTGTGTGGAGATTTCTGGACCTACTAAACATAGAGCTTCCATATGATCCAGCAATTCCACTCCTAGGTATTTACCCAAAGGACACAGAAACATCAATTCCAAAGAACACCTGCACCCCTATGTTTATAGCAGCACTGTTTACAATAGCTAAGCTTTGGAAACAACCCAAATGCCCAAAAATAGATGACTGGATCAAGAAGATGTGGTACATATATACCATGGAATATTACTCAGCATTCAAAAAAGATAAACACATGCAATTTGCAGCAACATGGATGGCGCTGGAAGGGATCATGCTCAGCGAAATAAGCCAGAAAGGAAAAGAAAAATACCGGATGGTCTCACTCATAGCAGGAATCTAGAAAACTTAAATAAGGGACCAGGAAAATGAATAACTATAAGAAAGTGAAAATCAAAATCAATAAAAAACTATGAACCAGAGACATTTTTAGGGGGGCGGGGGCGGGAGGGGAGGGATTGGGGTCAGAATGGGGGGGGGCTGCAATTGTATGGGGAATATAAAAATAAAATTTATTATTTAAAAAAAAAACAAAAAACAAAAAAAAAGAGGATAGGGTTCAAAAATAATCACACACATAAATATATGTAGCAAGTACTTCAAAGGGAAAGTAAAAATTAATAGTTTCTACATTCTCATTACAATGTGTAACAAACCACCGGAAGACCTAGAGTTTTGTAATGAGAGCATTTATTTTATCTTCCAGTCTGCACTTTGGGCAGGGGTGGTAGATAGCTCCTCTCTGGCCTCTTGGTATCAGCTGGGTGCCTGGAATCCTCTGAAGGTTTACTTACTCATGTGTCTATCAGTTGCTGCTGGCTGTAGGTTGAGACCCACACTAGGGCTATTGCCAGAACACCTATATGTGTGTCTTCCGCATGCAGCCTCAGCTTCCTCACAGCATGGCAGTGAGGTTCCAAGACCTATCATCCTGATAGGGGCAAGTGAGTTGGGTGGAAGTCCTATTGTCTCTTCTGATTCAGCCTCAGAAATCACACAAAATCATTTCCATTGCAACCTTTCCACAGTGGCTACTACAAAGTCCCTCCCAAATTCAAGATGAGGGCAAACAGACTTCAGAATCTAGGGAGTGACCAGTTTCTAGAATAGTATGGACGACCTGAAATATTGCCATGACCATTTTTGAAAAATACCACCTGCCACCTGGGAGGACTTAACCCAGTCTAGCAGGGAATGAAGTAGGCTTCTCAAAGGAGATGTCATCCCAGCTGAGTTCTGAAGAATGTGTAGCATTTACCATGAACGTCAGAGGGCCTTGCAAAAGCCCTGCGGTAGAAAGCAGTGGGGCCCATTTGAAGAACTTAAAATAAAAAGACCATGTTCTTGGACTGCAAAGTGGAAGTGGGGGAGGGTGGAATGCAGGATATGTGTGGAGAGGCCTGAGTGGGCAGACCACTCATCCTTATGGGATGAGATAAAATTTTTGTCTTGGCATTTAGCATTAGTAGAAAGCACACATGACTTTTACACAAGGAGCTGCTTGAGCAGCTTTGAATTTGGAAGCAAATGCTCTGCAGGGAAGGGATGGGAGCGCAGCCAAGGAGGATGCAAGGAGGCAGTTTCACTGTTTATGTAAAGGACAGCCTGGCTGACCAGGACAGGAGCAGTGAAGGTGGGAAGAAAGGGTGGTGGGAGCAATATTTGCAAGGTAAAGCAGAGAGAATATGGTATTTGATAGATGTGGGGAGGGAAGGAACACTGAGGATTGATGGCTCACAGCCCAGAAAGGGATTCTGTAGGGTTCAGTACATTCCTGCATAAACAACAGCTAAGGCAGCCTGCAACCTCTGAGGTCACCAGCCAACCTGTTAGTCACAGTCCTCTAGGACCTACAGCATGTGGGCTGGTGGCCTGCCAGGAGGTGCTCCCCTCCCACAGGGAGGGTGGGTCTATTCAAATTTCAAGGACCACTTTGCACTGTTCATTTTTTTTCACAAATCTCAAATGGTTAGAGGAAGCCCTCATTCGTTTGGAGAGCAGGAAAGCATAAGCTAGTTCCATCTTGGGCCTGTGTGCATCTCTGTGTGTGCATGAGTGCATGGATATGTGGGTGTGTGTACATGTGTTCAATGTGAAAGGCATTGCAGCCTTTCATTCTTGTTCTTTAAAAGCACAAAACATGCTAAGCTAAATTATTTCCTTAACTATTGCCTCCTACACAGAGTACAGGCACACCTCATTTTATTGCACTTCGCTTGATTGTACTTCCAGATACTGCGTTTTTTCAAATTGAAGGTTTGCAGTGGCCCTGCATAGATCAAGTCTCTTGGCATCATTTTTCCAGCAGCTTGCGCTCCCTTCCTGTCTCTGTGTCACATTTCATTAAATGTGTGTATTTTTAGACAGAATGCTATTGCATACTTCATACACGATAGTATAGTGTAAACATGACTTTTTATTACTTAAATAACCCATTTTTATTGTAGATAGAAACATACCTTTCAGTAAAAAAATCCTTTCACTTTGTCCCACCCCTCATAGGTAGCTGTTTCACACCTATTGTACATCTTTCCAGATTTATTTCTGTGCACATACACATATGCAAGTCTTCTGACTGAAATATTTTGCCATGAATTCCACCTAAATTTGCATTTTGGTATCAGTTTGGAGTTCTACTTTATTTGGTGCTCACAGCCATTTTGTCATTAAGACTGCATGGCAGTTGCTGGTCACATGCACCAGAATTGATTTACTTCCTGTCACTGGATATTCTCCTTTCACTAATATTTAGACATTGTAAACAATACCTAAACTGTCATTATACCTCTGCCTCAGGTGTAATCATTTCCTTGGCACAAAGTCCTAGAAATGGAATTGAAAGGGCTGGAGATTATTAACATTAGTCATTGTCTCTAAGGTGAATCTGTTACGTCATATACATTGGATATATATGATATATATACAGATATATATCCAATATATATACATGTATATGTATACATGTGTATATATGTGTGTATATATCTATATATATATACACAAACACATCATTCTTCATTTTTGTACAATGCATGCATTTTCATCTCAGTTATAGCACCCGTGAAATTCCCGCCACCCATTCATCCCTGCACCATTGCCATAGTACCTTGTGCTCTTCCCACCCCTGTTTTGATTCTACTCCCTTCTCCCCCCAATATCTCTGATTTATAGTTGCCTGCTGATTTTGATTTTTACTTTATTATAATTAGGTTTTTTCTTGATCCCTTGTTTGGATCCTCCATATTCCTCCTATAAATTAAACCATCTGATATTTTTATTTTTCTTTTCAGCTTATTTCACCGAGCATGATTCCTTCCAGCTCCATCCATGTTGCTGCAAATGGCATGAGTTTATCTTTTTGATTGCTGAGTAATATTTTATCGTGTATATATGCCACATCTTCTTGATCCAGTCACATATTTTTGGGCATTTGGGTTGTTTCCATAGCTTACCTATTGTATATAGTGCTGCTATAAACATAGGGGTGCAGGTGCCCTTTGGAGAATCTGTTACATTTTACCCAAACAAATTCCTCTGTGTAGCCAGTATCCAGTCCACAGCTTCAGCACTTATGAAGATTGACAGGACACCTCAATCGACGCTCCTGTCCAGTTTATAGGCCTTTAAGTGGTAGAGGAACTAAGGCATCACCTGTAATTTAAATATTCTCTTGGCACTGCAGGGGGCAATTAGGAATATTCTTTTCCTGACAGTCATTTTTTTTTTTAAAGATTTATTTATTTATTTATACAAGCACTGGGTACAGTCAGAAGCGCGGGAGGGTGAGAGAATTCACCAGAGCCAGAGCGGGGAACAGAACAGGCAGACTGATGAAATATACTGCTGAGGGGAGCAGTGGGCGCGGCAGGAGAGGTCTGCGTGACATGTGGGACCCTCGCCAGCGGCCAGGGGTCTGCAGAGGCTGCGGGCAGCTTCACAGCCCAGCGCTCAACCGCTGCGCCACCAGGAGAGGCCCTTCTGATGGTCATTTTTACCAGGAATGGAGAGAGGGTCAACACCTTTGCCATATTTGAGAATCTGTTGGTGCAAGGGGCATTTTGAAAATTCTGGAAATTTTTATCTTTCATGGATTCATGCTTTGCCATGGAATCTAATTCTACTTGGGGTGTTCACCCATGCTGCCTGTCATCTCGGAGTCATCTTTGTTTCCCACAACTTCAGGTGTCATCTCCCTGCTTCTATTAAATTCATGTTCTGGAAAAAAGGAAGTGGTAGTCTGGAACTGTATTGACCACTGTAGTGGCAGGAAGACCGGGGCTGGTTCTCTATGATCTGGGCAGACAGTAAAGGAGAATCCTGGAGCCCTTGGTGGCTTTTCAGGCTTTTATTGAGTGCTTTTTACGAGTGGGGAGGCCGGGCTGTAGGACCAGGAGGCTGGTAGGCCTCCCAGCTCCTGGCAAGTCTTCACTCTTTCTAGGCTCTCTGGCGTTCTCTCATGGTCTCTGCTTCTCCTTTGCTGCTCTGCTGGTTCCACTCTCGTCCTGCTGCTCTTTTTGCTATTCTCATTCTCGTTCTGCTTCTCTGCTGGTGTGCCCATGACGCCGCCCTTGTAAGTCCAGTCTCAGCCCAGCTGTGCCCACCTATGCGTGCCCACATCCTACTTCAGGAGTCTACCATCAGGCATGCATGTAGGACCACAGGGACCCATCATTAATGCTAATGGCTGGAGGGCGGAAAAGCCTGATAATTTTTCACTTACCCTACACCCATGTAAACTGACTGTGTACAAGTCTTTTTATGCCCCTATCTCCAGCCTTGAGTCTGATGCTCCTTACTGCAGTGAGGTGCCTTAAGACATTTGGAGCATGTTTGGGGGCCTAAACAGTCACAGGCCCTGCAGAGGTGAGCACCAGACAGGAATTGGAGGTACACCGAGTTGCCTGTCTTTGGAAGAGAACCCTCAGAAGGTGGATCATATGAGAAAAAGTCATTTTGCTTGGGTAGCTGACTCCTAAAAATACACAGAAAAGCTCAGCACAGTGGTGTGTGTGGCAGAAGAAGAGGCAGCAGAAGAGGAAGATGCTGCAGCGGGAGGCTTGGTGCAGCGGGGTGTACAGCTGTGGTAGGAAGACAAGCTGACAGCAGCACAGTGTCAAAGCAGGGGAACCCAGCAGTGCCAAGCCATACCAGCCTCCCCTCCATCTTTTTTGGGGAACTGTACACTGTGCAGCAGCTGCCATGGCATGGCCTTCATCAGCAACCTTAACTTCATGTACACTGGGCAAACAAAAATTTGTGTCTTATTGCTTTTTATTGCAATATTTTGCTTTATTGTGGTGGTCTGGGCCCAAAGCAATTATCTCCCAGATGTTCCTGTACATCAAAAACCTTAGAGCTGGCCCTTGGTAGTGGCACAGGGGTTAAAGACAGTACTATCAAGCTATCACCAGCCACTGCAGCACGAGTTTGATCCACGGCTGGCCAGGGAGCAACCCCCATGATGCAGCAGACCTCTCCTGCCTCACCTGCTGTTCCCCTCAGCAGTGTATTTCAATAGATCTGCCTGTTCTGCTCCCCACTCTGTCTCTGGTGAATCCTCTCACCACCCTCTAGCCTGTACCGAAGTTCTTGTATGCATAAATAAATAAATCTTTGAAAAAAAGAAAAAACAAACCTTAGAGCTGACAGTTTAGGCAGACCAATCTTGGAACACAGATTTCCTTACCCTATCACAGATTTATCAGAATTAAGATAACATTTGCAAGTGGGTTTTTTGTTGGACATTATAGTCACAAAATTTAAAAGATGAGATGAAAAGATCAAATTTTCAGCTATGTCTCCCAGCTGGCGAACTTTATCACCCAAATCTCAAAAGTCTGGAACTACTTGTTGTGGCAGAATTTTAAGATATTGCTGAGGTCCTCACTTCCTGCTGTCCATACTCTTTAAATCCCCCATCCTGGAGTGTGGACTACACCTCTGAATGTCACTCTTGCAATTAGATTACTCCACACAGCAAAGGTGAAGCTATCTTGTTGGTTATTTTATGTACCAAATAAGTTGATTTGAGTTCATAGGAGGAGGATTAAAATATTATTGTGATTATTACAGGTGGGCCTAGCTAAAGTCTTTGGAGGTCAGAGACTAGAAGCAGTGGAGAGATGTAATCCTGCTGACTTGAAAGGAGGACCCAGTCATGTCCACAAACTGCCTGTGGCAAGAGGCAGCCTCTAGAGCTAAGAGCCACAGTCATAGCACCATAAGGAGCTCAATTCTGCTAATTGCCTGGGTGAGTGTAGAAGAGGACTTTGAGCCCCTGATGAAATCCTGTCCTGGCTGACACCGATAAGACCTGAACAGAGAATCCAGCAACATTGCACCTGAACTGCAGGCCCACAGAAACTGAGATAATAAACAGGTGTTATTTTCATCTGCTAAGTTGGTAAAAATTTATTATGAAGATGAAGCAATCTTGTTAAAAATGTTTACCCTGTGATTATGATATGCCAATATAGGTTCATCAAGTGTAACTAAAGCAGCACACTGTGGGGGAGACTGATCGTGGAGGAGGGGGATGTTTATGTACTGGGGTAGCAGGTTAAGTGGGAAATCTCTGTACCTTTTGCTCATGTTGGCTGTGACTCTAAAATTGCTTTAAAAAGCAAAGTTCATTAAAAAACAATGTTTGGGGCCTCCCTGGTGGCGCAGGGGTTAAAGACAGGGCTATCAAGCTATCACCAGCCACTTCACACAAGTTCAATCCCCAGCCTGCCAGGGAGCAACCCACATGGTACAGCAGACCTGTCTGGTCCGCTGCTCCCCTCAGCAGTGTATTTTAATAGATCTGCCTGTTCTGCTTCCCCTCTTTCTGGTAAGTCCTCTGACCCTCTGAACCTCTGGCCTACCCCCCAGTTCTTGTATGCATAAATAAATAAATCTTTAAAAAAAAAATGTTTGCCTCGAATGTAATCAAGCCTTAAGACCAAGATCGGCATACTTTTCTGTTAAGGATTAGACTGTAAATCTTTTTGGCGTTGGGACCCCCTATTCACTGTCACTGTAGCAAAAAAATAACCACAGGCAATATGTAAATGAGTGGGCATGGTCATGTGCCAAGAAAACTTTACAAAAACAGACCTGCAGGCTGTGGTTTGTTACCTTGAGCTCTAGAATTTAAGAGGCTAAGAGACAACCAAATGCAGTGCATGAGCAAATCTTGATTGCTTCCTAGTTTGAAAGAAATAGCTATAAAAGTTGCTATAGGAATTAAGAAAAGAAGGATGTGTATTAAAAGATATTAAATAACAATTGTTACTTTTCGTGTGTGTGTGTGTGTGTGTGTGTGTGTGTGTGTGTGTGTGGCTCTATAGAATGACCTGATTCCTAAAAGATGCCTGCTAGTGTGAAATGTGTTGATGTTCCCAGGACTGGAGCAAGGTGAGGTGAGTGACACAATTTCATGCAAGTTCAAGGTCTCCATCATTATTTAAAACACTGATATTTTGTTCATCATACATTTTTTACCCATTTTGATTTTTTAAAATATGGTTTTCTAAAACATTGTTCCTCTTGATTGCTGAGATTTTTGGTGCCCCCTTCAACTTTGTGCCTGAGCTGAGTGTCTCATCCTGGGTTTTGGACCTCACTTTTTTTTTTTTTAACATTTATTTATTTATGCATACAAGAATTGGGGTACAGACCAGAGGTGCAGGGGGCTGAGAGGATTCACCAAATACTGAGGGGGGAGCAGAACAGGCAGATCTACTGAAATATACTGCTGAGGGAAGCAGTGGGTGAGACAGGAGAGGTCTGCTGTCCCATGTGGGTTGCTCCCTGGCCAGCCGGGGATCAAACTCCTGCTGCAGAGGTGCAGATTGCTTCGCAGTGCTGTGCTTAAACTCTTTTTTTTTTTTCTTAATATTTTTTTTTTATAGAGGCATGTTTTATTTATTTATTTATTTGTTTATTTGTTTTTTTTTGTTTGTTTATACAAGCACTGGGTACAGTCAGAAGCACGGGAGGGTGAGAGAATTCACCAGAGCCAGAGTGGGGAGCAGAGCAGGCAGAAGGACTGAAGTACACTGCTGAGGGGAGCAGCGGGCGGCAGGAGAGGTCTGCGCGCCATGTGGGACCCTCCTCCAGTGGCCGGGGAGCAGCCGGGGATCGAACCGGCGCCGCAGAGGCCACGGGCAGCTTCACAACCCAGCGCTCAACCGCTGCCCACCGGGGAGGCCCCTGTGCTTAAACTCTTGCGCCACCAGGGATGCCCTGGGCCTCACTTTAAAATGGTTCAGCCAGAGATGGACAGTGACAGTGCATTTGTTAAATCTTGATGGTGAGGAAATGCAAGTCCATGTCCTCCTAGTGCAACTCTGCTGTAAGTTTGAATGTTTTCAGATTAAATAAATAAGTGGAACATGTCTGGGTTTTTAAAATAAATAACCAAATATAGATTGTGAAAGTTCTCAAAAATTTACAACTATGTATGGTGATGATTGTTAACTAGACTTATGGCGACCATCTCTTAATAGTGTACCAACTCATTTTAGTGTGCTTCACTTAATGCACTTCATGGTGCTTTTTTTTTTTTTTTTTTCACTAATTTGAGTTTCATGACAGCCCTGTCTCCAGCAAGTCTATGGTGCATTGTTCCCACTGTATTGCTCACTTCTTGTCTCTGCATCACATTTAATTAAGGCATGCACATTGTTTGTAGACATAATGCTGTTGCATGCCTCATAGACTACTGTGTAGTGTGAACCAGGAAACCAAAACTTTTGTGTTACTCGCATATTCGACATTAGCTTTATTGCAGTGTGGAACGGAACCTGCTATACCTCCAAGGTGTGCCTGTATATCGAATTAATTTTATACATCTGAAAATAATATAATGTTATTTGTATCAATTATATCTCATTTTAAAAGTCGCTTGAATTTAACACAAATTGATTCTTGCTGCGGCTGTAGATGCCAATTGTAGAGACTTCTAGTTTTTTTTAGTATTTTTAGTAGTCCAGGAATACTTATTAAATGTGCTCCCCTTTTTAATTTTATTGAAGTACTGGGGGTTTACATAGTTGATAATCCTTTGTAAGTATAGGATCTCCCCCTCGGGTGCATCAGCATATTGCCCACCACCAAATCACTCATAATCACCCATCTGCTACCTTAGTCATTGTGTTCTCTCTGCCACTTTGTTCTCGAACCTCCCCCCACACTTTAGTTCTATGGTCAGCTTTCACGCATTCCCCCTTCACTCTAAAATGGGTGCTAGTTTGAAAGATGTGTTATGTGGTCTTGTCTAGCTGGAAGAGAACCAAGTGTGGATGGCCAAGACCATGCTCCCATCCTGTCCCTGGCTTGGAGACTTTATGCAAGTCACTCCTCCTCAAAGCAGTGCTTGTAAAACATTCACAGCCACTAAGCTTTCTAAAATGAAAACACACTACGGAGACCTCAATTTAAGCAATGAATCAGAGTAACATTTTATTAGTAACCATGCCCTTCCTGTGTTCACATAAATGTTTACGTACAAAGCAATTGATTCTCACTGAGGATGTGGAGATGAACGCACTTTTTAACTCTAAAATTGTACATGAAATCTTACTCAGTCGCAACATCCACTTTATTTCTGCATTGGGTAAGCCCCTGATTTATAGAGAAGTGGCAGCAAAGAATGGCTAGTTTTTCAGGAGCTCCTCTCAAAATCTAAGTTAAGTGGCAATGGCAGGCGAATCCTTAGTTATTTCCAACACCTTAAAACCTGCTGCCCAATGAATGCACCTGAGCATGCATCTTAGCTACAGTTGAAAATATTTTTAATGGAATTTTTTAATGCTAACATATACAGAACTGTCAAAGCCCTCCTTGGAACCCAGGTTTGAGAAATGACTGAGATAGTCAATAGGGTCATGTCCACTCAAAAGCCTCTGTTCTAAGATTGCTTTTTCTGAATTCTGGAATCCAATGGAGGGGAGAAAGAATAGCACCTTGAAGGGTTGGACTCTCCTACCGTTATAGCAAAAGCCCTTGAAGCGATTGGGGCTTTTAGAAAGCCATGGGCAAAGAAGAAATATCCACCTAAGCAGAATGGAAATAATTTGAATGTCGGACTTGCAAGAATCAAAGATGGCCCAAAAGCACAGCAGAGAGATACTGGCAGCTGGCTCCAACTGCTTCCAAAAACCGTCCAGTTTTTAAGGTAAAAGGGCATTGTTATCCTGAGAGACAAGGAGTAGGGGTGGAAGAGCTATAATATGTTTATTGTTTTTAATGCCAGCTTAGTCAGGAAGTCAGCTCATGAATCAGAGACACACAGGTCAAATATGCTATAGATGTAAATTTGAGCCAATTGCCTTTAAATTCAATTTAGAAATGGAAATATTTCCCATAAAATATTTTACATAAAATGGATTTCTGGCTTTGCTTGCAACCACAGGAAGTTCCCATAACAATGGACTGGATTGCCCGTGGTAGTTCTGGCAAGAGTCAGGGTACCCATGCCACTCAAGACACTCAGGTCACATGTCCCCTACATTCTCATCATCTCTGTTACTCTTTGCTGTTCACTGTGGTGTAACCATAGAGGACACTCACAAGTTGCTATGGACACTTGAGCGTACAGCTGTGGGAAAGATATTCATGTTTCCTGGACTAAAGATGGAGTGAGGTGGTCCAACAAAGATTGGGACAGGAAGGTTCAGGCGCTTATTTTTCCCTCTGAGTTCTCCAAAGCTTTTGCACCTCTGAATAGTGACCATCAGTAACTCACAGCTACTTCTGCAAGGCTCTGCTAAAATGGGTGCAGAGGCCTAATACAAACTGAAATAAGGATCAGACTACAGTACTCAATGCTTTATAATCTGTAAAACTCTGTGATCCACATCTGTAGTTTGGTTGGTCTCACATCCCTCCACCCCCTTGGTTACTAGCACCCAACCTCACCCATGCTCAATCACATAGTTGGGTGGTGTTGACTGCATCCTCAGGCCCAGAGGACACCGGGTCAGGCTGGCCAACAATTCTCCCAGAGACAGTAATTGGTTCTGAAATAGGCATATGAGCCAATTGGGGCCAATAGAATTGGGGCCAGGAATCTGATGCCACTGTTGGGAAAGGGGAGCTCTCTTTCTATAGAACTTGAAGATGGCAGCATGGTGGCTGCCTTGTTGCTAGCTGAGAGGAGGAGGTGGCAGGTCTGTAAATGGAGCCATTAAAAGGCACAAAGACTGGAAAGATGGTGAAAAGCAAGGTCTGGGCTGCATAATCTGAGGCTTTGGGTCCACATATAAACCAGCACATACATGTTTTTTGTTTTAGTTAGATTAAATGAGGCAAACTCACTGAAGCCACATGCCCCTGCAGGGGGGTTCTATACCAGCAGGCAGACTTGTGAGCGTTTGTTAGATTTGGATTCATTTTCTTGAATGCTCCCTGATTCTGAGTCCTGGAGAGCTTCTGTACCAGCAGCAAGCTCTTCCTTCTGCCTGGATTTGACCATCCATACTGCCTTCTTGAAGTTCTTGAGAGGGTCCTGCTGCGAGACCCTTGCAGAAGGGCACTGGAAACGCTCACGGATGAGATAGCCATGTCTGGTGGGGGCAATGAAGCCATTGGAAGTTGGGATGATTCTATTCACCACTGCATGGACAAACTGGACAGCCAGCAGGGTGCCTGTGGGGGTGGAAAACAGGGTACAAATGAGGAAATGGGGATAGTAGAGAACAAATCTCACATGTTTGAGAGTTGACTGCATGGGGTCAAATCCCATGCCCTTGACAAGTTTAGGCAGACACAACCTCTCAGAGTCCCTCTTTTCTCATCTGCAAGATGGGAACAATAACAGATTGCACCTGCAGAGGAAAATCCTGAAAATGTGAAGATGTTATGCATGTCAGGTGCTTAGTATCAGTTTCAGTCCAGAATGCATTTGACAAATATTATTATTATTGGAGGAGGAGTAGGAAAAGAGGTTGTGAACTGACCCAGGGTGGGCTTTTAAGGCTACAATTCACAGATCTCAGCTTCTGAGCCATCTGGGACTTTTGTGAGACATCTTTGCTACACTGTATTAGTGATAATATATTTGATTAGAATGCATCTGATTACAATGTATTCAGCTACAACATATTTGGTTATTATGTATATGTAGTTACATGTGTTATGTATATGGATATATAATATTATGTAGTCTTATTGCAGTGTATTCTATTGTGTGTTTGATTACAATGTATTTGTTTATCATGTTTTTAATTATAATATTTTCAGCTTTAATATATATTCAATTCCAATGTATTTGATTACTGTTTTCAATTACAATGTATTTAATTATAATGTAGTGGACAACTATGTATTTGATTATAATGTATTCAATTACAACATATTTGAAACTACCTGATGTTCATTCAGTCACTCACATGCTTTGTGGCCTTGGAAGTTTCCCTTTACCTCTCTGAACTTCAATTTCTTCAGTCATCAAACAGAGATAACTATGGGAGGGCCCTACCCCTCTTTTGGGGTTCCTTTTCTATGGAAGATGACAAAGGTGAGTATGGGACCAGAAACACCACCTTCAAACCACAGTAAAAGTGCCTTTTACTCACTAGGTGAGTTTAGCAAGTCACCCCATCTCTCAGATTCTCAGTTTTTACTCAGCTGATACTTCTAAACTCCATGTGCACCACCCCATGGCTATGGCCACCCTCAGAACCTCTGAACATCTGTAGGCACAATAGGGGCTCACAGTACACTCTCACTAGGATGGATCTGAAGAAGAAGCCCACTTAGGCCCTAAAGAGGGCTCAAGGACCAGTGGAAAGGATATTCTGGAGTTCCGGGTACCCACAGCGTTTGTCCAGAAGAGGAGGTAGACCTGTCCCATGGGCCTTAAGACACCTCCTAAGATGGATGGAACCCAACAATGAAGACCACAGTAGGGTCCCCCTAATGCTCAGAACCCCAGAATAAACCCTTCTTCTCTGGATCTAGGCTCAATCATTCCCTCAAAGCAAAACAACTCACCATCCAACACACTCCAGACGATTATAGAACGATCCTTTAAGCCAGCAAACACATACTTGTCATCCTTGGAGAAGCAAGCACATTGGACTCCTCTACAGTAAGAACTCTGTCAAAAAAGACAACATCATCTTGATTTTGGACTGACACTCTGGAAATCAGCCCCTAGCCATCTTGCAGGAAGCAAGGCTTGTAAGCACCCCACAGGGGATAGATGGAATTAAACCTGGGCAGATGGGTCTCTGTGATATCCTAGGATCAAAACACATCTTTGCAGATATTAGATTGAGGACTTAGTGACATTTTGCATCAGAGGGCTGGAATTCTAGGATTTAATTTCTTAAATGACCTTGGTTATGTGAGTACTCACTATAATTGTATTTAATTAAAAGCTATGTGCTAAATGCAACATGGGATACTGAAATGGATCCTAGAACAGAAAAAGGGAATTCATCGAAAAACTGGATACAATCCCATAAAGTCAATAGGCTAGGTAATAATTGTTCTCACATTAATTTCTTAGTTTTGATAAACATGCTCTAGTTACATAAGAAGTTAACATTAGGGGCAGCTGGGTGAGAGGTATTTGGGAGCTCTCTAATATCTTGCAACTTTTCTGCAAATCTGAAATCATTTAAAAAATTAAGTGTGCTTAAAAACAAATACCAAAAAACTAGATCTATTTCCCTGCTGTGGTGACATTTTCCATCTCAACTAAACAAAAGTTTACTTATAGCTTACGCTTCTAGTGACTTCATAAAAATAAATAAGTTAAGTGGGGCAAAGTCCTTTTGAGATGAAACTATACATATTCCCTCTTCTTTTAGTTACAAGATAGTCTCCCTATGTTAACTAACAATTTTCACTCTTGCAACCTAAAGTACAAGCTTTATTGCCTATCTGAAAAACTGAATAACATCAACCTAACAATATTTGTTGTGAAGATTAAATTATACGAAGATATATTAATTTGTGTACTTTATATACTCTGTAATAGGAATGTATAACTATCTATATATCATAATAGCTTCTTACAAGATGATAGGTGTGGACTCTAAGACATTTTGTAAGTAAAGGAGTTGCAAGTTTCCCTCTTCAGATTTGTCACATTTGTCATGCTATTTCGGACACAAGAAAAGCCCAAGCTCTTATTTTTCACTTGGAGTGATAATGGGAAAGGCCAAGAATCAAGCTCTAAAACCACTATCTGTGTAATTCTATTTAGCCTCTTTTTTGGCATTAACTTTGTTTTATTATATATTTGGCTGTATTCACTTTGTGTCCTTCCAAAAATGTGTACAAACTATGCTTTTAATGTTGGCCTCCAAGTTTTTTATAAGAAATTTTTGTATTAACTTGGAAAAAACAACAGCTGCTGTTCCTTCTGCCTAAAATGCTGTTCCACCTGACTTATTCAAC